>NW_020954617.1:6263005-6397588 GCF_900497805.2 Vombatus ursinus
TTCATTTGTTTATATCCTATGAAAACTCATCTGTTAGGGAGTGGCTTTTAGACTTACTAATTAGGATTTACTAATTGTTTATATATTTTGGATACCAAACCCTTAACAGAGAAATTCAATACAAAGGTTTTTTTTCCTTTTCTGCTACTTTCCTGCTTCTCTGAGGTGCATTAATTTTGTCTGTACAGAAGCTTTTTGGTTTTGTGTACTCAAAATTATCTATTTTATCTTTTGTAGTTTCCTTTATCTCTCATTTTGTTAAGAATAACTCTCCTAGAACAGATGGATGATAGAGGAGAGAGCAGATTGGGGGAGGAGGTAATCAGAAGCAAACACTTCTAAGGAGGGATAGGGTCAAAAGAGAGAATAGAGTAAATGGGGGGCAAAATAGGATGAAGTTAGTTTTTTACAACATGACTACTATGGAAGTGTTTTGCAGAACTACACATGTATGACATGTATCAAATTGCTTGCCTTCTCAATGAGGGTGGGTGGGGAGGGAAGAAGGGAGAAAATTTGGAACCCGAAGTTTTAAAAACAAATGTTAAAAATTATTTTCATGTGCAACTGGGAAATAAGATATACAGGCAATGGGGTATAGAAATCTATCCTGCCCTATAGGAAAATAGAAGGGGAAGGGGATGGGAGGGGACATAGAAGGGAGGGCAGATTAGGGGAAGTGGTATTCAGAATGCATGCAATCTTGGGGTAGGGAGAGGGACAAGATGGGGAGAAAATTTGAAACTCAAGATCTTGTGGAGGTGAATGTTGAAAACTAAAAATAAATTAATTAATTAAAAGAATAACTCTCCTACCCAATGCTGTGAGAGGGAAATGATCTGCTTCTTTTCTAATTTTTTTATGATATGATCTTTAATATTAAGGTCACATATACATTTAGAATGTATTATGGAATATAATGTAAGGTGTTAGTTTAAACCTAATTTCTGTCAGACTATTTTCCAGTTTTCCCAGCAGTTTTGACAAAATAAAGAATTTTTTCCTAAATAATATATGTTTTCCATTTTATCAAAAACTGGGTTATTGAGTTCCATTCTTTCTGATTCTTCTTTTCTTAGTCTGTTCCATTGATCTATTTCTTTATTTTTTAACTAATTTTAGATGGTTTTGATAACTGCTGCTTTGTAATATAGTTCAAGGTCTGGAAGTACTATCCTCCCTTCATTTTTACTTCATTTAATAATCTCTTTTGATGGTCTAGATCTTTTATTTTTTCTAAATGCATATATTTATCAAGTTCTATAAAGTATCCCCTTGGTAATATGTTTGCAATAGCATTAAAAAGTATAAATTAATTTTGATAGTATTGTATTTCTACTATATTGACATAGCCTATCCATGACATTGATTGTTCCTCCAGACATTTAAATTGTTCTTTATTTCTTTAAGGAGTACTTTATCATTGAATTTATACAAGTCTTTTTTGTGCTTTGGTAGATTGAACCCCAGGTATTTTATAGTTATTTGGAATGGGATTTCCCTTGCATTTTTTGCTTCTTGCTTTTTGTTATTATTACATAGAACTGCTGTTGATTTTTAAGTGTTTATTTTGTGGCCTGCAACTTAACTGAAGCTATAAATTGTCTCAACTGGTATTTTTACTGATTCCCTAAGATTTCTCAAGCATACCATCATATCATCAGTAAATAGAATTAGTTTTATCTCCTCTTTACCTGTATTTGTGCCTTTAATTTCTTTCTCTTGTCTTATTGCTGTTGCTAGTATTTCTAGAACTATATCAAATACTATTAGTGAGAGTTGGCATTCTTGTTTCACTTCCATATTTATTGGAAAAACTTCTAGTGGACCTCCATTGCATATGATGCTTGTTTTTGGTTTTAGACAGATGCTTTTTATGGTAACATAAAAAAAGTGCTGTGCTTTGTCAAAGGCTTTTTTTTGTCTCTATTGAGATGTGGTTTTGGATGTTTTGGTTTTTTATATGATTAATTATACTGTTTTCCCAGTGTTAAACCATCCTTGCATCCCTGGTATAAATCTCACTTAGCCATAATGAATATATATGTATGTGTATGTATACACAAATATACACACACACACACACATATATATAATGTATATAATGACTATATATACATGAATAATAATGAATAACTTCTTGTATAAATTGCTATAATCTGTTTGACAGGGTTTTGTTTAAAATTTTTAAGTCAATTAATGATACTCACCCATAGTTTTCCTTTCCTTTTGTGTTTTATCTTTTTCTGGTTTAGCTATTAGAACTATATTTGTCTCAACAAAGTATTCTAGAAGGAAGTTTTCTGTCTCAGTTTTTGACAATAACTTGTGAAGTATGTGTACGAATTGTTCTTTGAAAATTTGATAGAATTCTGCTCTCTATCCATTAGGACTTGGAGGTTTTTGTTGTTGTTGTTTTGGGGTGTTTTTTTTTTTTGATAGTTCCTTCAAAGCTAAATTTATTTCCTTTTCTGAGTTTTGATTAGTTAAGATCTTTATCTGATCTTCTGATAGGTTGGATATTTTATATTTTTGAAGATATTCCTCTATTTTTTGTTTTCTCAGTTTTGTTAACATATAACTGTGTACAATATATTCTGATTATTCTTTTTATTTCTTCTGACTGTTGTGATTTCACATTGCTCATTTGTTACTTTATTTGATTTTCTTCCCTCTTCCTTTCAGTCATATTAGCTAAAATTTTATCAGTTTTATTAGTCTTTTCAAAGAACTAGCTGTTAGATTTATCATTTCTATGGCTATTGTCTTCATTTTATCTATTTTTCCTTGCATTTTTTTAGTATCTCCTCTTTTGTGGCTATTTTAGGTTTGTTTATTTGTTGACTTTCTAATTTTTTAAATGCATATGCATTTCATGAATCTTTTCTTTTCTATATTGTTAATGTATGTTTCTAGGGACTTGATTTTCCCCCTGAGGATTGCTTTAGCTGCATCCCAAAAGTTTTGTTATGTTGTTTCATCATTATCATTTTCTTTTGCAGAATTATGAATTGCTTTTATGATTTGCTCTTTGAGATTACTTAGGTTTTCATTGTTAAATCTCCTTTTGGGTCTGTGTCTTTTGCTTATGATCCCTGAATCAATCACTATTTTTAATGTGGTCTGTAAAAGATGTATTAACTATATCTGCATTTTCACATTTGTTTGCAATATCTCTGTGCCCTAATAAATGGTCAATTTTTGTAAAAGTTTCATGTGATGCTGAGAATATGTATATTCTTTTGCTGTCCCATTTAGAAGGTCTTTTAACTATAGCTTCTCCAGTAATTTGTTCAGTTCCACATTTCCCCTTTTGTTTGACTTTCTGTTAGTTGCATCCAAAACTGAGAGAGGGTTTGCAGAGAGGGTTTCTCTCACTCTATTATCCATCTTCTCTTTCTGTTTACTTTATCTTATTCTCTAGTTTATGACCCTGGTAATTATCCTGTATCTTTCTATTCTCTGTGTTCCTCAAGCATTCAAAAGTTCTGAAGTATCCAATCTGCATTCTCCCCTCCAGGCAGTTTCTGCCACTGTTTGCCCCATAGATTCCCCTTTTCCATGTGTCTCACTCCCAGAACAATGTCCATTGCTTCAGCTGACAGAAAGCACACTGCCCTGTGGTACAATCTCCCCTTCCCTATTCCTGATTATGTAGTCCATCATTTGATTTATACTCTTCCTCTGGTTACCTTCTTTCCTTTATTTGCCTTAAAATCTCCTTCCTGCTCCATGCCCTCCCACTCTCCCAGGGGCCAGTTGCCCCAAGGAGTTCCAACTCACCACACTTTGAAAAGTGGGACAAGTCTTTTCAAGTACCAAATCCCCTAGACCACACCCTGCATAAGGTTCCAAAATCCCTTCACAGAACATCTGTTCACCTATAGCAGCATTCATCGGTGGAAAATTCCTCCCACAATGAAAGCAAGGCTTCCCTCTCTCAACCCCCCACCCCTACCCCTTTTCAATCCTCCCTCACTCTTACCTATTCACTTGTAGGCTGTTCTCTTCCTGAGAGACCACAGGAGTCACCTTTCCCTCATGGCTAGCCCTTGATTTGACCTGAGTACATCAGACATTTTCCTCTATTCTCATGCTCCCCTCTCTCCTTTCATTCACCTTCCCATTTTGTAATGTGGTCCCACAAATATGTGTGTGTGCATTTATATGTATACACACACACACACACACACACACACACACACACACATATTCCCCTGTAGGTCGAGTGTTGCCAGGTTCTGTCCATAATGACCTAGGTTTGTCTCATCACTGTTACCTCCACCTGACTTTCACCTTCACCTCCATGTCCTTGAGTACATTTGGAAAGAAGTCTCTTACTAGTCTCTCTGCTCTCTGTTGCTTTTGCTGTTGCTGTCCTTGGCTACTTCATGTATGCACCCCTTCTGCATTTGTGTTGTCTGAGGTGTTCAAGAAGCAAAAAAAAATCTCATCAAGTCTAGTTTTCTTTATTATTTTTCTTAATTTTCTTTATTTATTTTTAGTTTTCAGCACTTACTTCCATAGGATTTTGAATTCTAAAATTTGTCCCCCTTCCTCAAACACTTCTTTATTATTGAATGACCATCTTTTTTCATTTATTATTATGCTGAGATTTGCAGGATAGGTCACCTACGGCTGCATCCTGAGTTCTGTTGCTCTTTGGAATACATTATTCCATTTCCTATTATGTTTTCTGGTGGATACAATTATTTCAATTTCATTTAAATGTTAATTTAAAATTTAAACTTAATGAAATTTAAATTTCCTTAAATTTTCTTTCCTTTGTATTTGAAGGCTTTCTCCTGATTGCTTGCAGAATTTGTTGTTTCTGAATTGAATTATTAAATTTAAGCACTATATATCTCAGAATTTGCAATCTTTGGATTTTTTTTTCTGAAGATGATCTATGAATTGTTTCCCTTGGTATTCCATTTTCTATATTCAGAAATTCTGGGCAGTTCTCTTGTACTATTTCCTGCATTATGGTGTTAAGTTTTTTCCTGACATGTTTTTTTCTTTTCTGGAAATTCTATGATCTTTAGGTTGTTTCTAAGCATCCTGTCTTTGAGATCTATACATTTTGCTTGGCTAGTAAGAATGCTTTCTTTTAATATCATTATTTTTTGCTTTTATTCTTCTAGATTATCTTTCATTTCTGCGTATTTGCATTCACAGATTATTGTTCTCTCTTTTGTTTCTTTGGTGAGACTTGTCATCACAGATTCAAATTTTTCTATTCTACCAATTATTATTGCTATGTAGGCCATAAAATTTGCCTTCATAACTATCATCTCTCTCTCTTTCTTTTAAATAATATTTTTAGTATTTAAATGATATTTTATTTTTCCAAATTGTATGTGAAAAACAATTTTTAACATTCATTTAAAATTTTTTTTTAAATTTTGAGTTCCAAATTTTTTCTCTCCCTTTCTCCCCCTCCCCACTCCCTGCCCATGGTAAGCACACATATGCAATCATGCAAAACATATTTCCATATTAGTCGTGTTATAACAGAAAACACAGACCAAAAAAAAAAAAAGAAAAATAGTATGCTTCAATCTGCATTCAGATTCCATCAGTTCTTTCTCTGGAGGTGGATAGCATTTTTCATCATCTAATTTCTCTTTTAAACTGTTTTGTTGTTCCATGTTCTCCTCAAATTCCATGGGTCCTCTGTTTCATCAATTTCCTCAGCCTCTTTTCTCCTGTAATTGGAGGGCTGGAGGATGGAGCACTAAACTCCAATTGATGTCTTACTTTATAGAAGGCAGAAGCTGGACTTTGCAGCTCATTTCATTTTGCAACCACAGCTCTGCTTTGGGTCAATTCAAAGGAACAAAATGCAACAGGTACTCCTTGGTTATCCCCTCTCCACTCTCCAGCTTCCTTTTATGTGTTGTCTTCTCTCATTTAGACTGTAAACTCCTTGAGAGCAAGAACTGTCTCTCTTTTTCTCATTTGTATCCCCAGCTCTTAGTATAGTGCTTGGTACATGGAAGGTGCTTAATAAATGTTTATTGAAAATTTCTTAATATGTTGGATTGTTTTCCTTTATTTTGTAGTATTTATTCGTGGATGCCTGAACTCATTTACTAGATCTGGAGGCCATATTACTTTCTGCTACTAATGTTTTTCCTGTTCACTTAATCTGCTTATGTTCAAGGTTTTTGAGTTTTCTTCTTCCTGAGAAGATTTCCATCTTTTTTCCCCCTAACTTTCCCCTACTGCTCACCTTCTGACTCCCTCCCCTCTGATGTGATTTTCTACGGGCTGGATCTAAAGTGTCTCAGCTTCCTGCCACACTAGGCAATTCACAATTCACCAGACTAGGTCTCTGCCCCAAGTAACTTTTTGGGGGACAGAACTCAATACAGATAGATACTGAGCTCTTTTCCTCAAGCTTAGTATAGTGCTGCGAACATCCCCCACCCCCACCCCCACCTCCCTCCCAACACACACAGTGTCCTACCCTTCTTTCTCTGTTCCTCAGTCCTTTGGCCTGACAGTTCAGAGAGCTGTCATGCTTGCTGCTGCAGAGTTGATTTCTGTAATTTGGATCTCTGAACCTCTGGAAGGGTGAGGATGGAGTTGAGCTCTATTTCAAACCCAGACACATGCCCTTCCTCTTTCCCTCTATTCCTCTGCTCTCTTGTAGAGATCTTTTGTAGCACAGAATACTGCTACTCAGTGCTTTCTGTCTGGCTCCAGAAAGCTTATACAGCCTGGTGGGCTGCCACAGTGCTGGCTGGCTGTTACGTTCCAAGAAAACTTGCACAACCTAGAGCCTAGATACCTGCTTCAACCAAAGCGGCCTATCTGCTAGTCCCTTTAATATCACACTCCACTTTCTGTCTCTGCACTTTTGCACACACTGATCTCCATGCTTACGATGCACCTTTCTGCTTCTCTCTCATCTCCACCTTGGAGAATCCTGAGCTTCCTTCAAGGAAGCTCAAGTACCTCCTACATGACATCTATCCTTATCTTCCCAGTTGCCAATGCCCTCCTTCCCACCATTTTTGCACTAGTAAGTGCTTAACAAATATTTTATTTGTCTTGGTTTGGTTTCATCTGCAAATTTGAAAAATGTGTCATCAATGCCTTCATCTAAGCCCTTAATAAAAACTATTAAACAGCAAAAGCAAAGGCAATCAAAGTGCATTAGAATAAGTGCATTAACAAGGCTAAATAAAATGACTTGAAAGATTGAAAGCTCTTCACAACCAGACCCCAACTTGGCTTTCCAGCCCTATTTACACATCACTCCACTTCATGCACTAAAGTCCAGACAAACTGCCTTCTTACAGTTCTTCATACACAGCTCTCCATCCCCTGCTCCAGCTGGCCCCTGTGTTTGGAAAACACTCCCTTACCATTTCTGCTTTTTAGAATCTCTAGTTTCCCTCATGCCTTCTTTGAAGCATCAGCTCCCACAATAAGATTTTCCCGATCTCCCCAGCTATTAGTACCTCCCCCTTCTCTCATTTATTTTGTTGTTCAGTTGTTTCAGAAGTGTCTGACTCTTCATGACCCCATTTGGGGTTTTCTTGGCAAAGATACAGGAGTAGGTTGTCATTTCCTTCTCCAGCTCATTTTACACATGAGGAATCTGAGGCAAACTGGGTTAAGTGACTTGTCCAGGGTCGCAAAAGTAATGTCAAAGTGTAGATTTGAACTCAGGAAGATGAGTCTTCCTAACTTCAGGCAAGCACCTTCTTGTGCCACCTAGCCTCCCAAATTACCTCATTTCTATTTTGTGTATACGTATACACCTATACCTGTTACGTCCAGCTCTAGTTTCTAAGCTCCTTAAGGGAAGAGATTGTTTGTTTCACTTTTGCCTTTGCATCCCCACAGCTAAGAACTGTGCCTGGTGCATCAGTAGGCACTTAATAAATGCTTATTAATTGACTGATTAAAAATCTTAACTATGTTATGGAAGCTGTGGAAAAATAATACAATCATAGGACCATAGATTCAGAATTGGAAGAGACTTTAGGTATTATTTAGTTCAACCCCGTGATTACTACAGTTGAGGAAACTAATATCCAAACAGTGACTTGCCCAAGATGATGAAGGCTCTCTCACTCAAAGAGAGGCAGCTAGGTGACGACATAGTGCACAGAATGCTGGGCCTGGAATCAGACTTGAATTCAAATCCACCTCAGATGCTTACTAGCTGTGTTACACTGCGCAAGTCACTTAACCTGTTTTCTTTAGTTTCCTCAGCAGTAAAATGGGAATAATAATAGCACCTATCTTCCACTGTGTGATCCAGTGACACTGGCCTCCTCAATGTTCCCTGAGCAGCTTGCTGTTCCACTTTCCAACTCCAGGCATTTTCACTGGTTCTCTCTCTCCAATATCTAGAATGTTCCCCCTCCTCAGCTTGGCCTCCTGGCTTCCTTCAAGTCCCAGCTAAAATATCACCTTCTATGGGAAACTTTTTGTTATTTCCCCTTAATTCTGGTGCCTTCCCTCTATGGATTATCTCCAATTTATCCTATATGTAGCTTTTTGTACATAATTGCTTGTACATGGTCTCCCCCATTAGACTCTCCCATTTGCCTTTCTTTGTATTCCCAGCACTTAGTATAGTGCCTGGCACACAGTAGGTACTTAACAAATACTTCCTTTGAAATCCAATACTTTTTATACTCTGTTGTGATGCCTCCCTTTATGTGTCATTTCTAAAAGGATGTTTACTTATATTACCTGCATCATGAATCTATTTTTTTCCTGAAATAAAATCAAATATAGGACAATCCAAGTTAGTAATTTCTCTTCTTATTTCCCATTCTTCCTATCATGCCTCCTGTATAGGTTTGTAATGAGAGAGATTTTCTTTT
The DNA here is from genome assembly GCF_900497805.2 of Vombatus ursinus. NCBI lineage: Eukaryota > Metazoa > Chordata > Mammalia > Diprotodontia > Vombatidae > Vombatus > Vombatus ursinus. Next base: position 6,271,858 of record NW_020954617.1, read on the forward strand.
CTAGGGTGTTTGATGTAGGAATGTAGGTAGATTCTAACTACAGTTATATGTATGCTATATAGAGGCTTTTCTTTCCAGATCTTATGTCACAGACAATATGCATACTCATATCTGCTAATAGAATCAATCTTCATTCAAAGACATTGCTCTTCATTTCCCATGTTAGCATTAGTAGACCCTAGCCTGTGTAAAGATGCTGAAATGTTAGTAGGATTGCTCCAAAGTGGAGTCTAGAACATAGGCAATGGGTAAAAAACACTTTGTAAAGGTAAATGTGGAAACGATCAATTAGAAAACATTTATTAAGTGCTTACTATGTGCCAAGTAATAAGTTAAAAGTTCCAGGGTCCAAACACAAAAGTGTAGTCCTCGGGGGTTTACATTCTAATAGAGGAGACAATGTGCACAAATGCACTTTTACCTATGATAAGTTCCTTAGTAAACTAGGTGAGATTTCATTCCATAATTATTACAGGGTGTGAATTCTGATGGGTATTTCCCACTGAGGTATATATATGTCCTAGGCCTGTCTGAGTCATCATTGGGGACTTTTTGATTGGTTTTCAGCAATTTGGGACTGCCTCCGAGATGTTTGGCAAATGAGAGTCAACTCTTGCTGAATGAACCATCCTTTCCCCAGGTTTATAAAAGTGAGCTATGAAATGGCTCAGCCCCTTTTGTTCCTCATGGACTTTCTCTCCCTTGGATTTCCATCCTGGAGGGCAGCAAAGCGGGCTGGGGCAGGAGATTTCTCCATTGCTCTTTCCCCCAAGCCCAGAAAATGTCAACTTGTTCGATAAGCACAGAGCCAGCAGTATGTACTTTTCCCTAGATGACCCAAGTTTCCTGGATCTTAGGTTCTTATCTTCTTTCTGCTTCTTTTTCTGAGCATAGGTCAGAAACTAGAGTATATGAGAATGGACTTTCCATAATTTGGGAGATTACTTCATGGCTAATCCTGAATTCAAGAACTCCTAAATTCAAGAGTTCTTGAGTTTGAGTGTTTGGGCACTGAACTTCTTACAGGTGCTAGGTCCCAAGATTTCCTTAGCTGCACGCTTCTTGGAGAAGGAAGACTACTGCTAATGTGACCTCAGTATCTGGAAAACTGGAACCACCCCATAGGGAACCTAGACACCAGGATTTTGTCAACACTTTCTTTGCTATTGTGAATTGCTCAGAGAGTGCAAGTCCAAGGTGAATGGGGAATATCTGTTCAGCAGTCCTCCAAAGTATCTTTATCTTCCAGGGAGAATCTAATGGACCAATTGAGTGATTTGTGATTTGCAGTTATTCATGGTTCCTGTTGAGTCCATTAATGTCTTATTCATTTTTGTGTGTGGTGGATGAAATAAAGGGTATTCTAGATCTCCACTGTGTATTAAGTGTATATGTGGGAGTTTTTTGCCCACGTTTGGGAAAATCTAGTCATGCACTATACAATGAACGTATCTAGAGATTTTCCTGGAAAATTCCAGGTGGGGACAATGAACCAAAGAGAGAAATTCAACCTTTGGAGTCAGGCCCAGAAGTCTGAACCCAAACTGCGCAGTACCAGAGTCCCTTGGGCCATGGCTTATGTCATCTACTGAACACTACTTGTTCTTTAAAGATCAGTACAAACACTACCTTCTCTGAGAAGCCTTTCTTGATTCCCCTGGTTGGTAATAATTTTTCTCCTCAAATCTTAGACAATGCTTTACTTTTACTCTGTAAATCTGTAAAGCACTTAGTTCACATTTTGCACAGTATAGGAATTCTCTTGTAAATGGATAAGGTAGAGATAGTTCTTATTTAAATCTTGCATTTTTCCCAGTGTCTAGTACAGGGTTCTCCACACAACAAGTGCTTAATAAGTATTGGTGGACCTCATTTGCTGACCTGATGGGCAGCATCAACACTGCTCTGGATATCCATGAAATATTAAAGGGCACCTACTAGGAGTTCATTGACATCCATTTTGTGAACTTGTTTTCTCTTTTTAAAAATTATTTTGATAATGATTTCAATATAATTGATTTCCTTTGTATTCCCATAAAATTTTATTTTATACATTGAAAAAACATGATTCTGAGAAGGGGTTCACAGGCTTCACCAGACTGCCCATGGGGTCTCTGACATAGAAAAGGGTGAAGAACTTTTGACCTTAAGGAAGGCTTCCATGAAGTTAGGTAGACCTTTTATTGAGGAGTCATTGATGATGTGGACAAGAATCATCTATTATGTGAAGTCATCGATAGGTTGTGATCTACACTATTGGAAGGAGTGCCAACACAGAAAATCCTATAGACATAGAGATAGACAGAACAAAGGGAGTTAGTCTGGAAGCTAAGAAAGAAAGGACTATCTACCTGTAGAGATAAAAAGAATGCTAAAACACACACCTAACCCTTGGACTGTGGGGTGAAATGTTAAGTGTGCACTAGCAAAGCAAACTGCAACCCTAAGATATGGAACTAGAAAGGGGAAAGAAAATTAGGATTTATTTAATCACAAGATTATTTAATGCTGTGAAGACCTTGGACAGGGTGAAAAAAGGGGATATTACTGAGAAGAAAAAAGGGTGGGGGAATGCCGTAGTCTCTTTGTCATGGACTTTAAATTAGAAATGTTTTTCTTATCTTACTTCTAAGTTGTGGCAGCATAAAGTTAACTGTAAAGCAGAGGTCATGAGGATTCCAGCTAGGCTAATTTTTTTGGGAGGGTTTGCAATTCTCTTGGGAAGATTCTCTGTTTGTTTGTCTTTGCAGCATATGCTTTTCTTTCTTTCCTTCTTTCTTTTTAAAGGCAGTTGGGGTTAAGTGACTTGCCCAGGGTCACACAGCTAGTAAGTGTCAAGTGTTTGGTCTGAGGCCAGATGTGCTCTATCCACTGCACCACCTAACTGCCTCCTCCTTTTTTTTTAAATGTACCCAAGACAAACTTTTAAATTTAACATGTATTATTGACACTTTCCCCACCACTTTCTCTTCTTTTAGTTTTTTTTGGGAGGCTAGGCACTGGGGTTAAATGACTTGCCCAGGGTCACACAGCTAGTGAGTGTTATGTGTCTGAGATCGGATTTGAACTCAGGTCCTCCTGACTCCAGGACTGGTGCTCTATCCACTGCACCACCTAGCTACCCCTGCAGCATATGCTTTTCAACCAACCTTCAAGTTACCTTAAAATTATTGATAAATTTTTTTCAACAAAAGAGGTGTTAATTCCTAATGAGAACACTAAATAACTTTCTCCTACAAAAGTACATTTCTAGGAAAACTTTATTATTAATGGAAAGAAGAGATGTAGCCTTTAACTTTTCACAATTTAGTATGAATACTGGCCATTATGTTTGACCAAAGTAGTTATTTTATATGTATACTGTTATTTTATACTCCTTTCTTCACTCTGTACCATTTTATATCTTTCGGGTTTCTCTGAATTTTTCATATTTGTTATTCTTTATGCCACTGTCACCTTCCATTACATCCATATACTTGTTTTGTCCATATATTTGTTTCGTCATTTCCCAGTTATTGAGCATATATTTTATTTTCAGCTTTTTATTATCACAAAATGCTCATATGAACATTTGTATACATATGGGCTTTTTCTTACTGTCAATAATCTCCTTGGGTTATCTATATGGTCTTAGTGGTAGAATATCTAGATGTAAATGATTTTGTAACTTTTCTTGCATGATTTGAAGTTGTTTTTCAGAATGATTGAATTGTCCACTTCATTATTTCTTATACAATAATATTTGATTCCATTCCTATACCATAATTTGTTTAGCCATTTCCCACCTTGCTTTCACATTTTTTTTGCTACTACAAAAAGAGTTGCTGTAAATATTTTTGTATAATGGGTCCTTTTCCTCTTTCCTTGCTTTTTTTGGCAGGGGAGCAAGTATAGCTCTAGTACTCATTTTAGTAACTTTTTGGGCATAGTTCCAAATTACTTTCCAAAATTGGTAAACCAATCCATAGCTCCATCAGGCACTCGATTTCAGTAAGTGAAGGTAAAAAGAATTGGATGAAGATGGGTAGGCTTTTGGTAATTACTTGGATGATGACTCTGAGTTGGGCTAGGTTGCAAATACATAAATATGGATAAAGTAGGGACCAGTAGCTTTCCACTCTAGCTTCACGGAAGGGATTGAAATAGAATATAAAAGAGAGTGCTGATGTCTTACTGGCTCTGGTGAGTGTCTACATCAGCCCAGTTGTCATGGAAGAACATTTTTAAAAATTGGTTTTTAACTTAAACATTAAAAATATTATTTCCCCCCACAACAGAAATGCATTAAAATGCATATGAAATCATGATTCTCCGTTTCACACTGCATGCTTTTTTTTTAAAGGATATAAAACCATCTGTTAGAACTCCAAACTGTCCAGTTTGTGCTTCCTTCTGAACTTGCTGCTATTCTCCTCTGTATATTTAAAAAAAAAAAAGGTTGCAATGGCCCTCTTTTGTTGACATTACTATTGCGAGCCACCCTCCTCCCACCAATTAACTGAAAGAAAAAACAAAACAAAACTTGTAACAAATAAACATAGTCAAGTAAAACTGCTCTCCATAGTCAAGCAAAACCAAAAATGTACATCTGTGCTTTGTGCCTATTATTTCTCTCTTTGGAAATAGCATGCTTCATCAAAGGTCCACTGGAGATATGATTTGTCATTACTTTGATCAGATTTTTAAAAGTCTTTTAAAATTGTTTTTCTTTACAATGTTGTTGTTCTTGTATAAATTGTCCTCTTAGTTTTTACCATTCTGCTCTAAAACATTTCATACTAGTCAAGATTCTCTCAAGGTGTTTTTTTTGTGTAATATTTTATTGTTCAATAATATTAAATTCTGGAAGATTTTTATTAATGAGTTACATAAAGATGTAAAGGGCATGCAAGTTTGCAAATGACACAAAGCTAGGAGGTATAGCTAAAACATTGGATGACAGGCTAGAATACTGGGCTAAGTCTAGAAATATGAAATTTAATGTTTTATATTTGGGTTCAAAAAATAAGCATAACAGATAAAAGATAGGGTGAGGCATGGCTAGATAGTAGTGTGAAAAACTTCTAGGGATTTTAGTAGAGTGCAAATTCAGTGAGTCAATAGTGTGATACGGTGACCAAAAAAGTTGATGTCATTTTAGGCTTCCTTAAGACAAGACTTAAGAGTCCAGGAATACGGAACTGATAGTCCCTTTCTGTCCTGGCCAGACTACCTCTGGAGTCAATTCTGACAGCAACAATTCAAGAAAAGTATTGATAAGCTGGAGAGCATCCAAAAGAGGTCAAGTCCAGAGTTCATTTATTTCAATTAACGAATTAAGATGCATTTTGTTTTGACACACTTCTCGATAATGAGTCAGATCATTGTCATGCCCAAAGTTTGTTTGTTTGTTTTTTGGGGTGTGCATGAATGATAGTACTTGCCACTCTTTAACTTTGTAGGTTAAAGCTGTTCACAGAAGGAGCATGCACTTTAACTTTGATTGTCTGCTACCCACATTGTCCATTGTATTTGATCAGTGAGTTGATGCATTTTGTGTTGTCTTTGTGTATGCTGTTCTTTTGCCTTGTATTTCTCTGCTGTCTCACTTCATGTTTTCAATTCTCTGAATTCTTCATATTTGCACCTCCTTATGGTATACTTTTGTTTTTCAAAATATCTTTTAAAAATGTATTTAATATATTGCATACTAAATGTAATGTTTACATTTAATATCACATCAATATATTAATATATTACATGTGTATTTATAATGAAAATATAGACAATAGGTAACATATTACATGTATAATAAATTTAAACTGAATATATCAATATATTTATAATGAAAATATAATACAATAAATAATACATTGCACATTAAATGTAATGTTTACATTTAATATCAATAGTGTAATAATATATAAATATACTATATATTTATTATAAAGATAGATAATATATTACATATTGAGTATGATGTATTTATAGTAAGCATATCAATATCATAAATATTTATAATAAAATAGATAATACAATAGATAATATATTAAGTGCAATGTCTTTAAATTTAATATAGTATCAGTAATATAACATACATTTATGATGGAAAACATATAATAGATAATATATTACATATTAAGTATAATGTATTTATATTTAATTTGGCGTTAACAACATAATATCTATACTGTATATATTTATACTGAAAATGGATAACATTACAGATTAAATGCAGTATGTTTACATTTGATATCAGATCAACAATGTAATAATATGATATATATTTATAATGAAAATACATAACAGAGAAATATATTACATTTTCTGTGTGTGTGAAGGGAGAATCTGGGGAAGATTAGGTTCGGGTTAGGGTTCTGGAAGATTGGAGGGAGCCATAATAATGGCACCACAGGAGGAAGGTCCCGGAGAAGCCATTTGGATTGAAGAGGCACCATATTGGGAAGGTCATGAGCTGAACAGAGTGAGATGTCGCTTTTTCCAGGTTGTCTCTAACTACCTCCGACAGGATGACTACCCTCAAGGCTTCAGCACTTTATTACTCGAGTAGTTCGTGTGGAGGGCTCCGTTTCTAAGGCACTAGGAAAGTGGGGCGAAGGAGGAGGCCACAGAATTCGCCTCGCGAACTTCGCCGCCCGCAGAGAAGCCACTCTGACCTCCCCATCATGGCAGCGGGGCGGGCGGGCGGGGAAGCAGGAGTCTCCGTGCGTGCCGTGCGTGCTCCCCCACCCCCTCCCTTTTCCTCCTCCTCCTCCACCTCCTCCTCCTCCTCCTCCTCGGCGGCGGCGGCGGCGGCGGCAGAGGCGGTAGCTCTCGCCATTGCCGCTGGTGGCAGGAGGCGGCGAGGAGCCGGCGCGGTCGCAGTCTCCACGGCGCAGGCCCGCGGTAGCGCAGCCGCTCTGAGGTGAGTGCCCTACCGCGCAATCTCCAGCTATTTCAGCCCCGGCGCAGCCGCAACACGCCGCCCGCCCGCCAGCCCGCCGGCCGGCCCGCCCGCCCGCCACCCCGGCACCCAAGCAGCGCCCCCCGGCCTCGGGGCAGGGCGGCTGCGGCTCGCCTCAGGCGGGGGGCCCCGGCCCGGCCCCGCCAAACCGCCACTCCGAGGATGCGCAGGCCGCGCTAGGCCACGGGCGGCCTGGCGGGCCAGGGAGGGAAAGAGGGAGGGAAGGAGGGAAGCGCCGACCTGAGGAAGAGCTTCGGGTCGCCGGCTTCGGCCTCCGCCCCGCCTCGGCCTCGGCCTCCCCGCGGGCTCCGGGAGCCGAGAGGCCCCGGGAGGGCGCGGGACCGGGCGGGGCCGCCGGCCGCCCCGCCGCGCCGGCCCCCTCGTCTCTTTGGTCGGGCTGGGCGGCGGCGGCGGCTGGGGAGCCCGGCCTTCTCCGGGTGGCCTCCTCCCGCGCCGGGGTGGCGTGGGCTGCCTCTCCAGGTAGACTGGAGGGGCCCGGCGGGCGGGGGAACATGGCGCTTTGCCCACCTTTTTTCCAAGTTAGGAGGGCGGCGGAGGAGGAGGAGGAGGCGGCGGCGGCGGCCGCGGTCGGAGCTGGGAGGCATCAAGCCCTTTTGTACACAACCCATGAGGAGGGACGTTTTTCCCTCCCACCCGCCCCAGTGGAGACCGTGCCCTTGGCACCGGGCCCCTTGGGGATCCCCAAGGCTTGGGGGTGAGTGCCCCCTCCAAGGGAGGCCCCCTCGGCCGCTGAAAAAAAAGGTGGGGGCTCTCGAGTGTCCTCGTGTTTGACTGACCGTCCCGAGCTCATGCTTTGCAAGGAGGGAACACTAAAGACACTCTTCTCCCCATTATCCTCTTTTATTTACCCTACGGCAAAACGAGGCCAGTGGTCTCTGGCCTCTCCAGCAAAGGGGTACTGCTTCCAAAGTGTCCAGAGAGCCTCTGCCTACCGAGGACGCTTCGGTACTTGGAAGATGTTGGGGGCATTTTTGTGTTTTTTAAAAAGCTTCCAATCGTGGTGTGTACCCACCAGATGGAGGAGCTGTTGCCTTTTTTCGTCCAACCCCTTTTCAGACCTTAGAATTGAAAATGTTCACATCCAAGCAATTGGATTTGGTTCTTGCTAGGGTCATAGCTTCACAGGAGGAAGCCCTTCATATCGCTGGAGGATGCCTGGGCTTTAAAAAAAAAATTTTTTTTTAATAGTAGTTGAGTTCAGTTTAGCAAGCTCCACTATGTGCTGTCGGCACTGTAGTTGAAATGTTGGGCTAGTCTGTCAAATTTTGACAGGCCCGCAGCAACAGGATGGGTTCAACTTAAATGCTTGATTTCCCTGAGCCGATGATTGGGCTGTCATCTCAGTTCCCCACTGTCATTTCCTTTCTTCATCCTTGTTTCTTAGACTGCCTGTGGTTGGGTTGGTACCTAACTTTGATTAGTGGCATAGGATCTGCCCGCTCTTATCCATAGTGATGGACTGGTGTTTGGTGAATTTTCTTAAACAGCTCGGTCTGAGAAATATGGAGGGGGCCCCATAGTCATTTTTGAAAGCTTTAGATAGGTTCAAATAGAAGAAGATGCAATTGTGAATACTAAGCACTCTTGTCTTCTTGTACCTCTGAGCACAATTGTGAAAGACTTCAAATTAGTTCATGAACATCATTTAGTATGCTTTCACTGTAAATTCAATCTATCCTATAGATGAGATACGAATTTTACTCACTGCTTCACAGTTTTCATATTTAGCAGATTTTTTTTCATTCTTTCAAATAGTTCAATAGACTGATTTTTTATTGTTTCCGATAAATAATTTGTCAAAATCCCCCTCCTCTCCCTTTTATGGAAATTTTTTATGTTTTAAAGAAATTGGGCTGTGGATTGAAGAAAAGACTGGTGGGGTGACAGGTAAAGGGTTGATGGAGATATTGATAGCTATTAGGTTTTTCATTCCCCTGTTCTCGTGTGAATTACACAATTGGTATTTTCTCTCTGAGAGTTTCATTCCTCTAACCTCTCCAGCGTCTGAAAGCCTCAACCAAATAGCTGAACTGGGAATTATCCCTAGACTACCCGTATCTAAGCAAGACAACAGAGCTAGGGCAGTTTATGTAAAATTTAACAATTCTTAATAGTTTCATTCAGAATACAAGCTTTGTGATGCCATCTATATCTTAAACATAATAGGTGTTGAATAAAATAGCACATAAATGGTTTCCCCATCAACTAGTGCTTCTATGTGTGTGGTAGACCAGATGCTGATTTTTATGTTTTTTTTTTAATATTTTATTTTCCCCCAATTGTATGCAGAGGCAATTTTTAGCATTCATTTTTTAAAAATTATGAGTTCCACATTTTCTCCCTCCCTCTTCCCACTCTCTGAGATAGTAAGCAATTTGATATAGGCTGTAACATGTGCAATCATTTAAAAAATATTTCTATATTCTGACTTTTAGGTTTTTAGGGATCATAGGGTGCACAGTCTTCTCTCTCTTTTACCCAGATGTTAACAGTACTGCCTCTGGCCTGTAATATTGAAGAATGAAATCATAGGATCATAGATGTAGAGCTGAAAGACTTTACCAAAGGTGTCCTTAGGCTTTAACAGTGCTGCATAGGGAAAATGCATGTACATTAAATGAGTACCTGGGTGAGATGTCATTAGAACAAAACCCATCAACCTTCACCAGGGGTCTACGGGATAATCACTAGCACCTGTTTTTCCGTTGGGATGGATAGTGGAGGGATTGCTGAATTGCACAAGTGCCTATCCTCTCACTTTACCAGGAGTTTGAGTTCACTATCTGTGGCTGTAATTAGTCCAGGAAATTTGATATCTGAATTTAGATCTCTGTGTGACAACATGTGCTGTCTCCAGATGGAGCTGGTTTCTTTGTAGTCTATATATAATTGTGTGTTTGTAAAATCAGTCTTGTAGATAAATACAAATCTTGGGCCTTTGAATATTTCGTTGGCACTATCATCACTAACTGCTGTTCTGTCCTCTTCCTTTTACCGTTCCCCAATAAAACAAAGCTCATATACACAGCCAGGGTTAATCTACAAATGTAAGCTTCCCCCTAAACCTGGCAAAATAGCAATAAAGAGGAGAGATGACACTGTATTTCTGGATCACTTTTAGAGCCAATCCAGTTTTTCTTGGATGTGGGATGAACCTTAAATTTTATGCTTGATAATACATTATCAAACGATAGTACTTGGGCAACCTACAACAGTATTGTGAGGAAAACATTGAACCTTATAAGTGCTATGTAAAAGTGAGCTATTACAGTCACAGTTCTCTAAACATAAGAGGCAGTGTAGTGTAGTGGAGAGGGACTGGCCTTGGGCTCAAGAATACTGGATTCAGGTCTGTGCCACACCAAACTCAAGGCTCTTGAGTTGCAGAAAAGTTGCCTATCTGTGTGATGGTAGGAGAATCCTCATTAGATGAATCACAAGTCTAACAAAAAATCTCAGTACAAGGATGGATCTACTCTGGCTTCTCCATCTTTATTCCATGATTGCTGGCTTTGAGAATAAGATAGGTCTCTTATTTTATTATTGATATTTTTAATCTCCTCAGGAATTTAAGGTGAAATTGTGCTTAAATCTGGTGCTTCTTGGCTTGAGTACTTTTAAGGGTTGACAGAGGAAAAGGAGGTCAGACAAAAATCTAAGATGTTTGAAGACACCACACTCAACCAATGGGTACTTTTTAGCCTAACTTAATGAGAAGAAACTTTTCTACCTGGTTATTTATATTGTACCATTGACAAAACTCAAAGTGAAAAATATCTATCTGCTCAAGGGAAGTAGAGAAACTGTTCAAGGGAACTCTTCTATATTACTGTTTACTCCAGACTTCCATTCAGGATTAGACAGGTGTTAGAATCCACTCAAGTGGGTTTAGTTATTGAAAAGAACCTTATTATGTGATACTTTAAGACCTCATCCATGGTGTGATGTTTAGCTATACCTTTATAGAGAAATTTTAATATGTAAGGAAAATGATGGCATGCCAGGGCCACCCCACCCTGTGATGAATTACTGAAATGCTGAAATTGAAAAGTTGTCACCTGTCACTCTTAAATTATATGGTCAGTGAGGAAATTTTTCTTGGGTCCAAAAAGTGTCTTTTCCCCCATCCCTAAAGCAGATATTGCAGCTATCTTTAAATGCATTAGTTTAGTTTGAAACTCTTCAGATATTCTTGAGCAGATGAATTCTTGAAGAAATTATATCAGATTGTAGTGGAAGCATTAGGATTAGGGGACATTTGGTTTGTCACTGCAGCTGCTGAGTTTTTAGTTATGTGAACTTGTGTTAAAAAACTTGTTTCCAAAACTTAGGAAAATTACTTTTTGATGACCATTCTAGTGATTATGGATACCTGTTACACTTGTATTTTATTTTATTTTATTTTTACTTTACTTATTTGTATTGTACAGTAGTTGTATTTTCTGCTGTGCTTCTAAATGCATAAATGTTCAGATAGACTGACTAGCAATTTAAATAGAATTTAATGTGTTGGTTTTTTTTTGTTCAGTGTTTTTAGGCAATTGGGGTTAAGTGACTTGCCCAGGGTCACACAGCTAGTAAGTGTCAAGTGTTTGGTCTGAGGCCGGATTTGAACTGAGGTCCTCCTGACTTCAGGGCGGGTGCTCTATGCACTGCACCACCTAGCTGCCCCCAAATTATCACTTTTTTTTTTTCTTTTTAGGCAGTTCGGGTTAAGTGACTTGCCCAGGGTCACACAGCTAGTGTCAAGTGTCTGAGGCTGGATTTGAACTCAGGTGCTCCTGACTTAAGGGCCAGTGCTCTATGTACTGTGCCACCTAGCTGCCCCTAATATGTATTTTTAAGTGGTGTCTGAGTTAACTATGCAAAGAAGTTTCATCATATATCCTGACAGTTTTGGAAATATTTGTATTCCATCACCAGCAGTTATAATTCTAAAAAGCAGAGATGTTGAGAGATCCTCTTGTTACTATCTCTGAATGATAATGTTGCTGCTAGCCTGACAATTCCCTACAGGAATTAGAGAAGTGAGGAAATTGTAATAAAAATGTGGTCATCATATACTTTTAAGCAACTATTGCCTAAGGAGTAGGGCAGAAACCTAAGAATTTTCTACTACCAAATGGAAGGGGGCAGGGAAAACTCTTCTGTGAAATTAACCTACTTAATTTGTCTTTTTTTTTTTTTTTTTTTTTTTTTGGAGAATTTTGGATTCTAGTTAGATTATAATACAGAATTTTCTTCTCCAGGGAATTGATGAATTCAGGCAGATCTTGATTTACTAATGATCCATACTTACAAACAATTGTCCCTACCACTTTTGCCAGGGAGCTGTGGTTTAGATAATCTTTGGGGATAGATATTTAAGAAGGAGAAAAGTTGTGAGAAACAAAAATAACAGACAGGTGAACCAATCCAGGTGGCAGACTGATCAGCTTACAAATTTCTTCCATTTTGCCTGAATGTTTACTTGACTTTGTTATGTCTTAAATTTTACCAATTAGAGATTATTTGTTTTGTTCTTATTTAACTATCCTCTGCTTATAACCAAATATCCTGGGAAGGCTAAGCAACTTCAAATATACAATAAAAACACATACCTGAGATTGTATGTACTGAGGGAATGTGAGTTTTAATTTGGGAGAATAGTAGACCATGGTTGATTTTTGAGAGGGTAAAATGAGGTACTAACCTTCTGGGAGAGAGGAAGCAGAGAGCTATAAACTATTTATATGAACTGTGATACCATAGCTGTTTCAGAATTTTTACCTGTGATTGTTTTGTGCCTAGAAAAAGTGGAGGAAGCTCATTTACTTTTCTGATTTCCTGCTTCTAGAACACAGGCTGGTACCATTTATGATTCAATTATACATATAATGGGTTAGGTGGACATTTGTGAGCTAGCTTGGGAAACTCACCACACTTTATAACACAGCAGGTACTCAGTAAATACTTGTTGAATGAATGTTTCTGTGGGAAGGTGTTCTGAGTTCCATACATTGGACAAACGAACATTTGAAATAGATTTAAAAGTTGGCAGTTGCCAGTACTAAAACGTCAATACAGCCTAAGTGATGAGAGCAAAGTCATATGTAACCATTTCTTAATTTTCCCTCTGCAAAATGATAATAGCACCTTGTTTACAGAGTTCAGCAGAATTCCAAAATTATTTTGAAACTCTGAATTATACACTTCAGTGTATTTATGATCTCATTGATCTAGGTACTCCCTCTAGTGGTGTAGATTGCAAGTAGTCCCTAACATTTTCTCCTGGGCAATTTTTATCTCAAACATCCTCCATAAAGAATCTGAGGTGCTCAAAGCCTTTCATCAGTTATAAACATAATAATAACTGTTTTCTGTGCTCACATTTCTAAAATTGACTGGAGGAAACTCTGCTTATTTAACTTAGGGGATTCTATTTCCTCATCTATACCATGAACAGATTGGACTAGGTACTTTCATAGGTTCTTCATCCCCAAAATATGTGATCATATTTTTAAAAATGTTCATCACTGGAACACCTTTTAATGCTAATTGATTCCTTATTTAGAACTCTGCGTTTAGTACCTTTTTTTTTTCTAGTCCCTGAACTATTCTTTGCTTTTTTTATTTTTTATTTTGGTGAGTAGGATCATAGAATTTAGAGCTGGAAGAAACTTTAGAGTTCATCTCTTCCAACCCTTTCATTTTACAAATAAAGAATCTGAGGCCCAGAAATATTAAACAAGTTGTCCAAAGTCACACAGGTAAGTAGATGGCAGAGCAGAATTCCAAATCAGATCCTCTTACTCCAAGTCTGCTGGAAAAACTACATCATGGTGCCTCTTTACTACATTAGACCATACAGTGTAGTGTATTCTTATACATTGGATCTCAATTTGAATTCCATTTCCACATGTAAGTTGTTGTTATTTGGGTTTGCAATACTGTGAGAAATCTAGCAAAATGCCACATTGAATAGTAGTAAGAATGAGATTTTAAGTCAGGGGACCAGTGTTCATATCCCAGTTTTGACGCTAGCCTTAAACCTGGGCAAGTAATGTAAACTCTCCATGCCTCATATTGATCTGTGAAGTGAGGATGGTGGTACTTGTATTGCCTATATCTCAGGGTTGTTATGAGGGAAGTGCTTTGTATATCTTAAAGTGCTATCTATATAAATGTACACTGTCATTATTAAGGACAAGTAACTTCATTAAATGGTTAGGGCAGTGATTGACAAATATCGAGTGTCAGGTCAGTGTGTCACCTAATAGAAATTTCATTATTATTTATTTTTAACATGAAATTTTTTTTGAGTTCTAAATTCTCTCCCTCATCGAGAAGGCAAACAGTATGATATCAGTTTATATATGTGAATCATGTAGAACATTTTCATATTAGCCATTTTGAAAAAAAAAAGAAATGCAAGAAAAGTAGGTAAAGTGAAAAAATTTTACTTCAGTTTGCACTGAGTACATTATTTCTGGAGGTAGATAGTGCTTTTCATCATGAGTCCTCTGGAACTACCTTAGATCACTGTGATCAGAGAGTAGCTACAGTTGATCATTGTTACAATATTGCTGTTACTGTGTACAATGCTCTCCTGCTTCTGCACACTACCCTTTGCATTAGTTGATTTAAGTCTTCACAGGTTTTTCTGAAACCATCCAGCTCCTCGTTTCTTGTAGCACAATAGTATTCCATCACAATCATATACCACGGCTTGTTCAGCCATTCCCCAATTGATGAGCATCTTTTCAATTTTTAATTCTTTACCACCACAAAAACAGCTGCTTTAAATATTTTTCTACAAATAGGGCCTTTTCCCTTTAAAAAAATCTCTTAGGGGTATAGACCTGGTAGTGGCATTGCAGGGGGAAAGGGAATACACAGTTTTATAGTCCTTTGGGTATAGTTCCGAATTGCTCTCCACAATAGTCGGACCAGTTAACAACTCCACCAACAGTTCATTAGCGTCCCTATTTTTCTACATCCTCTCCAGCATTTGTCCTTTTCCTTTTCTGTTACGTTAGCCAGTCTGATAGGTGTGAGGTAGGTACCTCAAAGTTGTTTTAGTTTGCCATTCTCTAATCAATAGTGATTTAGAGCATTTTTTTTTGACTGCAGATAGCTTTGATTTCTTCTGAAAAGTGCTTTTTTGTATCCTTGATACTTTGTATTTTTAATACATCTAACTTGACACTGGAAGTACCCTTTAGTCTTGCTTATTTGTGTTCTTGTTTTACTGTTAACAGTAATTTGAAAAGTCTGTAGACAGTGCTAGACAGTACTAATCTATGTGGGCAGATGTGACCTACCTCCTTGGTCTCAGCTACTACTGTACTTATTTCATAGGATCATAGATTCAAAGCAGGAAGAGACTATAGAGGCCATTGCGTTCTCCCCCTTCCCCCACTCCTCCCATTTTACAGATGAGGAAATTGAGGCAGTGACTTGCTCAGAGTTGCAATGTTAGTAAGTATCTGAGGCAGAATTTGTACCCAGGTCTTCCTGGCTCCAAGTCCAGTGCCCTATCCACTGTTCATTTGAAAGAAGTCTGATGATGGCTAGAAGTTCCCCTCACTTAGTGTATGGCTCCTAACCAGATACACTCAGTTTTCTTTTTGAGCCTTTCTGAATGATGTTTCAGAATCCTTTTTTGGATCCTTGGTGACATTACAGTAGTTTGGGTTTTAGTCTCAGGTTAGTCACATGCTGGTTCCCTCTCACCCCTTTTGTTTTTGTTTCCTTGAAAGCTGAAAAATGTCTGGCCCCTGAGTTGTTGAGCTGCCTCCTAAGGAGAAAGTAAATTTGTCACAGCCTGCTTTACTCTGGGAACTTTGTGAAATCTTTTTGGAATGTAAAGTAAATGACAGTGGACTAGAATTGAGCAGACTTTAAAGCAAGTCATTTTTGCTTTTCTCAGCCTCACTTTACAAATATGTAAAATAATGGATTAGCCTTGATGGTTTCTAAGGTAATTTCTAATTTTAAAGGGTTTTTTTTTATTCATTTTCTTTTTGATTCATTGGTGAAAGAACATAATGGGTGGAGCAGTATAGGAGATTGCTTCTACCAGAAATGGAGATTTTGGCAAACCACCCCCTAGAGGGGTGGTTTAGGGGAGGCAGCCATCTTATATAGCTACTTTGAGAACTATTGTTTAGGGAGTCCTTGATTTACAATGAACTTGCCTTAATATACCATCCTGTAGGTCTCATAAGATCATTACTTGAAACCTCATAGAGTCTGATTCTTTCGTTTTATAGATGAAGAGACCAACCAGAGTCCAGAGAAGAGAAGTGACTTTCCCAAGGTTGAACAGCTAGTAAATGACAGAGCCTGTTTTTTTCCACTGCACCACACCATCTCCACCTCATCAGAACCTAGGCCCCAAGTGACCATTATCTTTAGATGGGGTTTTGGGTGCATGTATGACTTTGGGCAGGTTATTTGACTTGTGGGTTTTAAAATTTTTCATCTGTAAAAGGAGAGGGTTGCACTTCTCTTCCAGTCCCTTTCATTTCTAAATCTGTGATCCTGTTACCTGAAAGGATATATTAGTATACTTTTTTTTCTCTGTTCATGCTCATATTTGACTATCGTAATTGAAAAAGTAGTCCTAAGCTCTGTGAAGATTATCTGCCTCAGTTTAGACTTGAGTTTTTTTCTTTGTGCACATTCAAGGCAAGGGGCCTTTGTCTTCTGGGCTTCTGTAGCTGTAAATGAGCTTTGTGTTTTGCTTCCTGAGACTGTTGTTTCTCCTAGAGAGGAACTTTCCAGGGGATTCTTCCAGATCTCTTACCTGAAGTTAGGAACCAATGCCCTGAAATTCTAGTGCTGCTTTTCCTACTTTCCTTTCCACCTCTTTTCCCCCATTTTGATGACTTTCTTTTTAAAACTGAAAAAGTCGTTTGTTAGCCTTCTGTGGTTTAGATAGTAAGTTGTATGTACCTGTATAAAAATTGTGTGAAGTTCTACTTTGAAACTATGGTTTCCTAAGGGATAAGAATCTTTCATCCTCCACAGAGAGTTTAAAGCTCTTTTCCACCACTACCTCCACCCATCTACTTTTTATTTTGGGGATTACATGAGTTTATAACTTGGCAGTTTATCTTATGAGATTTTACTTTGATTTTAGTACTTAGTCACTTTTCCTGACATCTAATGAAGAATAATACTTAAGTAATCTCTACACTAAAGTCTTAGACTTACCTTTCTCAAAAACTGTATTACAACTTTTAGTAGAATTACAATGCTTAATATTCCAGCATCAAACTGAAACTTGTTTGCTTTTTGTAATCTTAATGACCATTTCAAATAAATGAGGATTTCACATAAATTAATTTGGTTTTGTGGACTTTCTTTTTCTTTTTTTTAAAGTGTTTTTAGTTTTCAGCAGTCACCTCCGTAAGCTTTTGAGTTTTAAATTGACTTTATTTTTAAAAACAAAAAAACCCTTCATGTCCAAGAAGTTGCTTCTTGTAGGGCCCCTCACATCTCCCTTTGTGGTTTTCCAGAAGGAGGCAAGTAGCTTGGAGCTACTGGGAGCACATTAGTGCTTGTCTGTTAAGACTGGCTTAATGTAGAATAAATTCTAAATCCTGGGTTAACCTCATTTTCTCCCACATATTAACTTGCACTTCTCCACTCCTTTTCAGGACAGGCCTTTGGGTGAATGGACTTGCCATAATAAGCTATTTTGTAATTATCTTGGGATCCTATCCATGACCATATTTATCCTTCTATTGAAAGTGTATTAGGCTGCCATAGCATTTCGGATATATCGATAATGGAAACAAGCAGAGTATGCTCCCTTGTAGTCTTTGCTCCATTTGTAGTCCAAAAGTCCATTTCAAACAGAGCTTATTATTTTTCTCCCTAAACCACCTCCTGATTTTACTATTTCTTCCCATATAGCTCCAGTCCCCTGTGTTCATTGCTAATCAGTTGCCAAGTCCTGTAGATTCTACCTCCTCAAGATCTATTCCCCTTTGTCTTCTCTTGCTTCCAACTTCCATGTGCCACTTGTCACATGACTATCTACTGGAATTATTGCAATAAGTTTCCTAATAGTTCTTTGTACCTCCGGTCTCTTCCCCCCTTCTCCCTCTCATTTTGCATTCTATTCATCTTTCACACATGGTCAGATTAATTAATGTTCTTTATGCATAGATCTGAGCATGTATACACTTCTCTTCAGAACTTCTGAAGCTTGATAATCCTTACTGAATGAAGTTCCTTGAAGTCAGGGTCTAGTTTTTGTTTTGTCTTCATATCCCTAGTATGTTGGACATAGTAAGTTCATAATAAATACTTATTGGATTGGGTGGAAAGTTCACACTCTAGTGCTTAGCACAGTGCCTGGCACTTAGAAGGTGCTTAATAAATGGTTATTGACTGACTGACGTTCTTTAACCAAGGGCCTCTGCAATATAGTGCCAGCCTGCTTTTCAAACCTTACTTTCCTCAGGCAAACTAGACTGTTGACCTTCATTTCCTGTGAATATACTCCAAACTCCTCTCTCTGTTCTTTTGTTAGTTGCGCTCTGTATTTGGAATGTACTTCCATGTCATGAAAATACTACCCATCTTTCAAAGCCCAATTCAAATGCTGCCTCCTCCATGAAACCTTCCTTTAATCCCTGCAGTTATTGACCGCTTCCCCTCACATATCACTTTGCTTCTCTTGTGCACTTTTATATTATAGTTACTTGTATATGTGCCATATCCTATTGTTAAGAGGGCAGAGACCGTGCCTTTTTTAACCTTTATGTTTACCTTTAGCACACTTCCCTGAATGTAATAGCTGCTTAATCATAATAGTTGTTGTAATAGCTATTGAACTGGAGTTATGTCTCCAATGCCTTTAATTTCTAAGTTGTAGAAAGAATAGTAGACACAGTAAACACTTGGGGGAAAAAACCTCTCAACTCCAGTAATCAAGGATGTGAATTAAAAGGACTTTGATCTCACCGCCAAACTTTGGTCTCACACCAAATTGGCAAAAATAAAATTAATGAAACACAGTGGGGTTGTGGAGTACATTACATCCGTAGAGTTGCAAACTTATTCAACCTGACGGTATGCAGTAAAAGTTACAAGAATCCTGCCTT
Source organism: Vombatus ursinus (assembly GCF_900497805.2). Lineage (NCBI taxonomy): Eukaryota > Metazoa > Chordata > Mammalia > Diprotodontia > Vombatidae > Vombatus > Vombatus ursinus. The sequence continues at coordinate 6,290,923 of NW_020954617.1, forward strand.
TAGACCTGATAATTTTCACTGTTGGAGATAGTCAGCAAATGTTATCAATTAACAAGCATTTATTAAGTTCCTATTATGTGCTTGTCACTGTGCTAGGCATTGGAAATACAAAGACAAAAAAGCAACAGCCCTGGTCCTTAAAGAGCTTGCGGTCGATGGGGGCAGACATCATGTACATAAATAACATTATACAAAATAAATACAAGATAACTTGGTTATGTGGAGACTTATGATCAGGGAAGGTCTCTTCTTGGTTTCATGAAAAAAGTTAGTGTTTCAAAGGTTTTCATAACATTATGTGCAATAAAAACAAAACAAAACTAGAAGCAACCTAGATGTTCAACAATAGGCAATAATTAAATTGTGATACAGTAAAGTAATGGAATTTATACAATGGAATGGAATAATGGAATTAAGATCATCAAGTATGAGGAACACTTGAAATCTGGATAGAACTTGTGAAATAATGTAAAGTGAAAAGAGTAGAACTAGAATAGAGTACACAATGACTTACCATCTAAGAGAGAAACTGAATGAGAATATTCATGGACAAAAAAAATCCTGATGTCTGCTTAGAGTGTCTGGAGAGTTAGGATTTTTTTTTTGCATTGAAATTAATTTAAATGTGGATAGTTAAAAATCAAGTTTTATTAGTTATATTGATATTCAATATCAAGTTTCTGATAATTAAAAATGTACATTTGGTGCTTCCGTTTATTATCCATTTATTTCCCATTCTCTTGTAATATGACTTCTTTCCCTGCTAATGTACTGAAACTATTCTCTTGAAGTTATAGTAACTTCCTAAACAAGACAGTGAGTTGTAGTAGAAAAAGTTCTAGACTTGGAGTCAGGAAAGATCATGGGTTTGGATCATACTTCCAATACTTACTAGCTGTGTGAAACTTACTCTGGTTCTCATTTTCCTTATCTGTCAAATGAAGATAATAATACCTATAGTAACAACTTTAGAGTTGTTGTGAGGATCAAGTAAGATAATGTATACAAAATGCTTTATAAACCTGAAAGTGGTATCTAGATTATATAATTAGTAATATATAGTAATGTAATATAATATTAATATAATATGTCACAATATATTATATAATAGTAATATAATATAGTAATCATAGGGAAGGGAAGGGTGACAATCTGAGTTGGGAGGAAACTTTTACAGATATGGAAAGTGAGGCATGGAGCTGTGAGTTATTGGTCCAGAGTCACACAGTAATAATTATCTGAGGTTGGATTTAGGCCTTGATTCCAAGGGCCTAGACATTGTTACATGCTGCTTCTCTAGCCTTCATTCCCTCAAAATTGATCCTTATGTTGCATGGTTTTGAGAACTTATCAACCTTTTGGACACATTCCATCTTATCAGTGTCCTTCCTAAAACGTGATATCCTATAACTTAATACAAAACTCTTCCTTTTCTTTTTCCTCATCCTCCTAGCATCTCTGAAGCTTTTGACACTCTTGACTTAGAGCTTTCTTTTTGTGCTTTGACTTTTGTGATTACTCAATTGTGCTGTTAAAGTACATTAGGCAGTCAGCCAACTAGTGTTTATTAAGCACCTATGTACTAAGTACTGTAAATAGGCAGACATAAAAAGGAAACAGTTCCTTCCCCTTTGAGGAAGAGGAATGGCAAACAATATATACCCAGAAAATTTAGGGGCAGTCCACTAAACTTGAGGGAAAGAGCCAAGCATTCAGCTGGAACAACTTCTGTCCCCTCCAGAAGTCACTTAGGTGAGAGACTGAGGCCAGTGAAATGTCTTAGTGTAGTAGGAGGAGGCTGAAAAAGATGGTTTTGAGGACCACCTTTAAGGAAACAACCATTAAAAGGAAGGAGTCAGAAAATGAGCAATAGGGAGAATATAAAGGGAGGAAAAAGACTGAAACTACCAAAGATCTCAGGAGAAAGAAAACTCATTTAAAGACTGCGAGCATAAGCAGATAAACCAACGGGGAAGACAATAGAAGGGGATAAGGCCTCCAGATCAGCTAGAAGAGGCTAGATATCTATGAATAAATATTTCAAGACAAAGGAAAATGAATTATAACCTGATATGTCAGAGGACTTGATGGATACTCAAGAGAGTATAGGACCACAGCAAGATATTCCTATGGTTTAAAAGAGAAACATGAATTTTAAAATCATAATTTATAGCCTGGCAGAAAATAAAAAAATGAATTGATGGTGGCAAGTATCAGCTAAGAAATAAAAGAGAATAACTGATGAGGAATGCAAATACACAGAAGTGAAGGGCAGTCTGGAAGAAGAGAAACCAAAAGCAATAATGTTCAAAGAAAAGATGAGCTCCATAAGAGGAAAAACCAAATTGAGGAATTTGTATTTTGTCCTAGAGGCAAGAGGGAGCTGCAAGATCTTCAGCAGGGGCATGATATAAGGGTTTTCTTAGTATAGCTCTGTCTACTCCTCTTCCTATCCTCTCTTAATTGTTTCAGCAACCACCTCTACTCACCTCTAGGTAAATGGCTTCCCATTCTATCTCATTCTGATCCTCCCTCCTGAGCTCTAGATCCATCTCTCTAACTTGTCTCCTGGAGGCTTTCTAGCACCTGAGATTCAGTAAATCCAAAGCTTAACCCTTTCCCCCATACATGGTTGAGGAAGGGAACTGATGTAAATCAGTTTTCAAAACTAAAAAAGCAAACTTTGGGTTCCACATTGAAAATCACTGCATTATATCCATGGTGTAATAGAAAGAACTAGATTAAGAATCTGAAGTTGGTATGTAGTGCCTCTGACACTTATTAGCTATGTGACCTAAGGTGAATAATTTAAGTATGAGTCTCTGTTTTCTTGTTTGTAAACTATGAATGTTAATGCTTTTGTCTTCATGGTTTGTAGTGAGACTTAAATGAGGTAATGCATATGAAAATGCCTGTTACAGAAATGTAACAGATGATGATCTTCACCAACCTGAAATAATTCAGCTTTTGTCATGTGAATACAAAATGATCTGCTTCAACTTACAGGGTCACTTCATGTGTCATTTGAACTTGGTTCATGTTCACTTCTATCTAGACTGTGACTAGATGGGGGAGGCAAGGGGGAAGGATTATTATTGGATGACATGAGCTATTTGCTATATGCGTTTTATCATAAAAGTTGAACATTCATCACAAATACTTTTGAAGCCACTTTTGATGGACAGGTATTATCAGTGGAAAATTAGCATATTTTAAGGGAATTATTATTAGCTTTAAATGATTATGTAGAAATGTAAGTTAGGACCTCACTTAGCAAAGGTTAATGTGTCATTTCCTGGACAAGTATATATCATTTATGACATTTATAAGCAATGCTTAGTCGTGGGTAGTATTATTGAATGTTTAATTCTGAGGTTTTGGAACACAGTCATAGTCCACAGATGTCATAACAGCTATAGAATGCAGGTCATTATAGAAGTGATATGGCACCAAGATTCTAAAGTAGTTGCCATAAGCATATAAAAACACAGCATAGTTTTTTTTTTAAAGTATATACTGATACATTGTAAATATTATATTTTTACCTTTCATACTGCCTGCAGCATAATCTCCAAGGCTTGATTTTTTTTTTCTAAGAGAGCATAAAGAAATTTACACACATTGCTTTGGGTAAAATTATGACAACTTCTTTAAAACATGTCTTTATTTTTTATTTTTGAAAGGAAAGTTATATTTTTTTATTTTTAATATCTTTGGTTTTTATGTTACCTTTATTTTTGAATATATCCCTTTCTCTGTCATCTCTTATAACAAAATGTAAAAAAGAAAGAGTAGGGGAAGAAAAGCAATTCATCGACACTGACATGTCAGTCAGTCTGACCATATATGCAGTATTCTATATCCATAGTCCCATACTCTGCAAGAAAGGAGGGAGACATACTTTCTCTTCTCTGAGGCCAAGATTGGTCTTTATAATTATGTCATGTTCAGGTGTTTTTGTTATTCTTTCCATTTACATTGTTGAAGTCTTGTATATTGTTTGCTTGATTCTGCTTCATTTGTCTTCAGTTCATATGAGTCTTTCCATACTTCTTTAAATTCTTCCTATTTGTCATTTCTTAACACGAATCAAAGAGTATGGGTATTTTAATCACTTCTTTTTATAGCATAATTCCGAATTCCATTGGAGAATGGTTGGGCTAATTCACAATTCTGATGATTTCCATCTTCTGTTGTTTGTCAATTTGCTGAAAGTGCAGTAATACCTCAAATTTGTTTTGTTTTGTTTTGATTTTCATTTCTCTTGATATTTATTTGGAGCAGTCTTTCATGGGATTGTTAATAGTTTGTGATTCTTTTGAAATTAATTCATATCCTTTGACCACTTATCTTCTGGAGGATGGCTCCTGGTCTTGCATATTTCTTTTAGTATCCCATATATCTTGGATATCGGACCCAAATCAAAGATGTTTGATGCTAAGTTTTCTCCCCCATCAGTAGCTTTCCTTCTTATCATAGTTGCATTGATTTTTTTTGTTCAATAAAACCTTTTAAACACATTTTATGATTAAATTTAAAAGTTGGCATCCTGTTTCTGGGAATAATAGATAATAGAGTTGCTGCTTTGAGGAATTTACATCATACCAAAAATAAGCATATGGTAGAATAGACTTTTAAGAACACTTTTAAAATGAAAGTAATCTAGGCTTCAAAATGGATATCAGCTTAACTTTGTAGCTTTTATAGAACTACTTAAAAGTTGTATTACTGCCTAGTTGGTAAAGAAAGAGGACGGATTAGTATGAACAAACTATGTATGTTCTAAGCACATTTACTACATATACATTTAGAATTGGAAATTGCCTCTTAGTATGGTAATTTATTTATCTGATATCGTCAGGGAATGATTTGTTGTGCATAATAAGTCTTCCAAGTTCATTGCAATAAAAGTTTATTAAGCATCTGCTCTGCATGATAGATAAAAATAAAATAGTCCCTGTCCTAAAGGAAGAAACTAATGTAAGAGAGATTATGAACTTAGAATGCAAATGTTTTATCAGTTGATTGAATCTGCTCATTCCCTCCTCACAACCCCATCCCCTGCATGTGTGTATACATACATACATACATACATAGGAACAGATGCCAATGAAACTTTAAGCCAGAGTTACTGAGAACCTAGTGGTGCCGTTAATAGGAGTAGGGAAGTCAGAAGGAGGAGCTAATTTTGGACACATTGAGTTCACTTTGAGGTGAGGCATTGAGGTGCCTATTAGAACAGGCAACTAGAAATGCCTCACCTAAGTTTGGGAGAGAAGTTTTGGCTAGAGAGAGAAATTTGGAAGTCATCTGTATAGTGATAGTGGAAGCCGTGGGAGTGGAGGAGATGGCTGAGGGGCACAAATGTAGGGACAGAATGTTGGGGACTATTTAAGGTGGAAAGAAGAAGTGGAATCCTTGAAGAGAAAGCATTTATTAAGTGCTTACTATGTGCCAGGCACTCTGCTAAGGACTGGGGAATATCTATAAAAGCAAACAAGATAGTCTTTGCTTTGATTCTGATGGGGGAAGATAATATATAAGGAGGTATTGGGAAGGGGAAGAAAAGGTACCCTCATGGGGGCGTGTCTGGGGACTACAGGAAGTGGTGTGATGGAAGTTGGTTCCTTATCTGGATGAGGCAAAAAACTCACCTGTCAGAGCTGTGGGGAAGCCGGGAGTGGAGTCCTAGTTTCTGGTGAGTGGAGGTGATTGATGTAGGGGAGACTTCAGGAAGTGGCCTATAGTTCAAGAGAGAATATGGCTGTCTCCTACTTTGTCATATCACCCATCTTAGTAACAAAGTTTTCCTACGTGACAAATCATTACTTCTCCATTTCTTTGCTAGTTCATCATTTATATCATGTCACCTGATTGTGGTTGTTCCTCAAAGTTCTGTCTTGGGCCTTCTGTTCTCTCTTCTGGTAACCTTGTGAATTCTCCACGAGTTTAATTATCATCTCTAGGCATATAACACCCACTTCTACACATCCAGCCCTAGTCTTTCTGCTGGACTCTCTGCTGCTTATAGGACATCAAATTGGCTGTCCCATAAGCATATCAAAATCAACAAGTCCAAAACAGAGTTCATTATTTTCCCCCAAATTTCCTTCCAAACTTTACTATTTCTCTAAGAGAACAGCACTGTCTACCCCTTCAGTCACCCAGGTTCATAATTTAAACATTAACCTCGACTCCTCATTCTATATATCCCATCAGTTGCTAAATCTTGACAGTATCTCTCCACAGTAGCTCTCTAATCTTTCCCCTTCTCTCCTCACAGAGCCCTCACTCTAGTTTAGACCCTCATCATCACTTTCCTAAATTATTGTAAAAGCTTCTTAATTGATTTCCTTGCTTCAAGTGTGCTCTCTCCCCCATGTATCATTCACATAGCAGTTAAAGTGATTTTTTTTTCTAAAGTTCAGATCTGACCAAGTCACTTTGCTACTCATTAAGCTCCAGGGGTTCCCTGTTACCTCTACATTCAAATAAAAACTCCTTTGTCTGGTTTTAAAAGCCATTCACAATCTGTCTTCAACCTATCTTTCCAGTCTTGTTATATAACATCATTGCCCTCCTCGGACTCTGTAGTCCAGCCAGACTGTCCTTTTTCTTCCTCACATGTGATACTCCATCTTTTGTCTCTGCTCCTTTTTATTGGTTCTCCTCCATGCCTGTTATACACTCTGTCCTTACCTCTCTATCTTAGGATCCTCTGCCTTCTTCATCTTCTACAGTAATATGAAATAGGGGCAGCTAGGTAGTACAGTGGTTGAGCACTGGACCTGGAATCAGGAAGACCTGAGTTGAAATGTAGTTTCAAACAGTTATTAGCTATGTGACCCTGGGCAAGTCACTTCACCTCGGTTTCCTCATCTGTAAAATGGGGATGGGAATAATATCATCTATCTCCCAAGGTGGTTGTGAGGATCAAAGGAGATAATAATTGTAAAGCTCTTAGCACAGTCCCTGGCACATAGTAAGTGATACACCACACACACACCCTATATATACATATGTTAACTACTAATGATATTATTAATATTCCCTGAAGATGTCTGCCACTTGTCTATCAAGAGGAGGGGGGTATCACTACATTGATTAAAATCTGGAGTCTTTTAGTGTTGCTTTTTTTTTTTTTTTTGGTGAGGCAATCAGAGTTAAGTGACTTGCTCAGGGTCACACAGCTAGTTAAGTGTCAAGTGTCTGAGGCAGTATTTGAACTCAGGTTCTCCTGATTCCAAGGCTGGTGTTCTATCCACTGTGCCATGTACTGCCCCAAGTGTTGCTTTTTTAATATAATTGTTTCATCTACTTTTATTTTTAGCACTTGTGTTCTGTTTCTTTTCTTTTACTGGAAATGAGAAGGATAATACAATAGTGACTTTAAAGGTTTGTATATAACTTTTCTCTTTCCATGAGGAAGTGTGGTGTAAAGTCTAGCGAGCCAGCCTAGCCACCTGGAAAACTTGGGTTCAAGTCTCACAAGACTCTTGACACACATAGTGGCTGTGTGACCTTTGGCAAGTCACTTAACCATTCAGTTCTCTAGGCCAGTCTGCATTGGTAGAGGGAGTTTCCTCACCTGGTAGATCCCTATACCATTGAAGTTATAGATCCAGTTTCTATCGCCTTACATATCAGCATAACCAACAAACTGCTGGACATCACCTGGATTCTCTGCAGACAAATCAAACTCACTGTGTCCCAACTCTTTTCCCTTTCAAAACTGGCTCTAGTCTGTCATCCACTCAGTTTTCAAATTTGTCTTCCCCAAGTGCAGTTCTAGGCATGTTACTAACTCCTTCCTCACTCCCACATTCAGTAAACTCCAGTGACTCCCTAATACCTTCCCCACCTTCACCTTCACCCCCTCCAAAAAGAAAGAAAGCCACTTGTGTTTGTTTTTTTTAAACCCTTCATATCCAGCCCTTTTCTTCTCAGTCTCATACCTGACTCCCCCAACCATGTACTCTGTGATCTGGGGGACACAAAGCCTGCAGCATTTTCACTGACTGGCCCCCATGCCTAGATCTCTCCATATTGTTGTCTTTTGGCTTCCCTGGTTTGCTTCAAGGTTCATCTGAACTCTCACCTTTTGCAAGAACCCTTTCCCTGATCCTCTTTAACTTTAGTGTCTCCTAGTGCCTTCCCTCTGAGATTATCTCCCATTTTTCCTATATGTATCCTGTATACAGTTTACTACATACAAGTAACTATTTACAACTATAGTATAGTCATTTGCCTGTTGTCTCCCCATTAGACTATGAGCTTCTTGAGGGCAGGGACTGTTTTTTCCTTTTTTTGTATTCCCAGCAATTAGCACAGTGCCTGGAACATAGCAGTCACTTAATACATGTTGACTTGACTCTTCTTTGATTCATACTTCCTGTTGAAGACACCATGATAGTTTGGAGTCACCCATGCTAGAAATCTTGCTGTCATCTTTTGACTCTCTCCTCTCCTTTGACCAAGAATCTCCAGTGTGGGAGGAGGGCAGTCAGGTTGGAGAATGTGTGGTGAAAAGAACAATGGACTTGGAGTCAGGACACCTGGGGTCTGATAGTCACTGTCCATGGGCCCATGGACAAGTCATTTAAGTTCTTTTTGCTTCAGTTTCCTCACTTGTAAGATAATGAATATGAGGTATAATGAGAGGATACTGAGACACAAGCAAAACAGTCCCTGCCCTCAAGAAGCTTATATTCTGTTGGGGGAGACTCATATACATGTTGTATATACCGAACACATACATACATATATATACATACACACACATATACAGAACACATAAATACAAGGTAATTTGGGGAACCCTAATAGCTGGATCAGGAAAGGTCTGTCTTACTAGTGGCATTTCCACTGAGCTGTTAAGGGATTCTAGGAATGGTGCAAAGACACAGATTTTGTGACTCTTGGTTGAGTGTTCTTGCCACTTCACCAGACTGCCTTATTATTAGATAATGGTAGCTAACATGGGTAATAGGGGAAGGGAGATCATGAAATCAAATGGACAGCCCATCATGAAGTCCAGAGCTAGACCACAGTGTTTGGAGCTGGAAGGAATCCTGGAAGGTCATCTAGTCCTGCTCATTTCACACCTGAGGAAATGGGGGCCCAAAGGAGTAAAATAATTTCCCAGGACACAAGAGGCAGGATGACTTTGAACCTAAGTTCTCTGATTCCAAATCCAGTGTCCCTTAGGCTACCATATGCATTGTTCCTAAACAAATCACCTCACTTCTGGGCCACAGATTCCTCATCGGTAAGATGAGTGGACTAGACTAGATAAGCTCTGAGTTTCCTTCCATTTCTTCAAGTAAAGAAAAAGTCTTAGGTAATTTTAGGTGTCACCCCCAAGATACTTCTGTCGGAAGCTCTTTGAGAATGAAACTGTGAGATCACACGGCAATTGTGAGCAGAGGGGGCTGCTTGGAAGGTGGAATTTGAAGCTATCTGAGGACACTTGAATTCTATGAATCCTTATTTCTGACTCTGAGTCATTATCACTGAGATTTTCTTTTTAAGTGGATATAGTGACTAGGTAACATGTTCACTAAGTAAACAACTGGTATAATAATAGCACTTTCTGAAGCATAGCTGCCATGTTATCTAAAATTTTTATCTTTAAAAATTCAGGATACTCCTGCTGTACCCTCCCTCCTTCCACAGTTTCACTGCTTTTTCTAGCCAAGCTCTTTCTAATAGTTCGGATCACAACTCACCTGCATCTGCTAAAGCTTTCTTTGTTACGCTTGTCAGTGTCCTCTCATAAAACCCCCACATGGTGTCTGCCCCGTGCACTGGGTCCCTTTAAATTTTACACGAGCATCACTGTAGCACATGGCCTGTTCCTTCAGGTATCTTTCAGTTATGTTGCATTGGTGACCAGCCTGCCTCCTTTTCCAGGCATACACCTTTTAGATATCTTTGATGATGCTTTTTGCATGTGGTTCATTTGGTAAGATACCTGTTACTTAACAGAATAGAAGGAAGGTTATTTCAAGGATTCTTTGAAGTAGCATGCCCAATTTGGAATCAAGCACAGTAGGTTCAGATCAGGGCTTTGATACTTGCTATTTGGGGGACAAGTCAATTACATTGTCTCCATATGTGTCAAATGGACATAATACTCATACCACCTGTCTCCCAGACTTGTTAGAAGGAAAGTGCTTTGGAAACCTTAAGGTACTATATAAATGGTGAGTTATCAGCTAGGAAAGATCAATATAGGTACCTTTACATTTCTTTCTAGAAATAGCTCCTTAGGTTAGGCATCAGAAATGATAATAGTGGATTAGTTCTGTCGGACAGGACCTCAAGACAACTTTAAGTGGATGCCAAATTGTGTAATGGAAGAACCAGCAGGACTGAGGCCTTCCACAGAACAACAAGGCAACAATGCTATATTTCATAGTATGCAAGATCCAATGAAAGTGTCCTTTGTGATGTGAGCAAAGGGTGGGGAACCTCAGGCCATTTATGGTTCTCATTAATGGAAATGAAAGAAGCTTCTGCTAATGCCAGCTTGTTTTAAGTGTTTATTTAATTTCTGGCAATTTGGGGGAGCAGCTGTTGCCAAGTGATCATCCAGCGAAGTGATCTGCCAACTTCATTCTGTGACCCAGTTACATATATCTTGATACATTTAGAAGCGTCCTGTCCACAATGCTTCCATTCAGGTCTAACTTCTGTAATTCACCCATCTTTGATATTTATAATAGTTAACGTATTTGTAAGTGCACTTTATAATCCTTTTGGTCGTTTCCATCTTTAATCTCTGAAAGATGGGTAAATGAATGAGCTTGCAATATCAAAAAGAAACTTGATTAGTGAATTGGTTCACCCTTTCTGGAATACAATGTGGAATTAGACAAGAGTTACAAAAATATTTATATACTTTAGACACTGTTTTCAATTAGTAGTATTTTATACTAAAGAGATTTTTAATGGAGGAATAATCAATCAATAAACATGAACAATTATCGAATAAAAATTTTCCTACAAATACTGTTTGTGATAGCTAAAAACTGGAAACAAACCAGGTACCCAATGATATCAGAATCACTGACCAAATTATGTTATATAAATGTCATAGTGTATTATTATACCGTGAGAAACAACCTAGAGAATCAAAGAATCTGTAGAATATGTAAAATTATAGAGTGAATTATAAGGTAAATCCATGTTGAGTACACAAAAAGAAGTTCAGAAGGGGCCACAAGGACAATCAAAATGTTTCATTTTGTTTTTTTAAAACTGAACCTGTGATTTCATTGGTATGGGGAAATACTGATGAACTCCTTCTACCAAGGCATGTAATCATCTTCACTGCAATTTATAGGCCTTGAGAGTTGCTTGGGGGCAATGAGAGATTGTTTGATTTGCCCAGTACCATTATGTGTTGGTAGAGATTGGAACTGTCAGTTGGCTTTCTCTATCCATTATACCACATGATTTGGTTACTGCAGGGTTAAAATCAATAGAACCATCTTTTGTTCTTGGATTAACAAATTGGTAAATAACAGAAGTTCAAAACACACATATGATCAGTTTTTAAAAATTTCTTTCTTATGCTCTGACTTATGTTAAAAACTTGAACATATGGAAATTTAAATAAAATTTATAATTAAAAAAAAGTAGGAATATCATCTCTAGTTCTTTAATTGAGGCACAATACCAATCAGCAAGACCTTCTCAAAAAGGAAAGAGAAAACCTAACTTTTATTTTAAGCATTTAAAGGGAAACATTTCCATTAAAGTCTTACTGATGACTTTTTGTGTGATGGTGGTGGTCCTGGATTCTCAGTGGCTGTGGCAGTTGGCATCCACATTCTGGCGGGTTGTACAACCCTGTCATGGCTTTAAGTACATCCTGGCAACTGACTGTATATCTGAACTTGGGCTTCACCTTCAAGGACAAGAGAAATTCCTCCCTTAGACTGGTGAACTTGTTGGCTGCAGCATTTCTCCAAGATGAACTGCTATAAGGCATAGTGTTGTTGCAGTCAACATCAGTGGAGGGAATGCCCACTTTGATGAAATCACAGGTCATTGAAGAAGGTTTTTTGAAAATAATTTTTGCTGAGATTACTTTGTCCTAGGGAAAAATTAATTTTATCTAGGTCTCGGTTACTCACACATGTCATAAATTTCTGTAACGGTCATTTGTTGTTAGCCATTAATCATAAGTTCTAAAAAATGGAATGCTCATTCTTTAGGAAAGAGGACATGCTTTGAAGGGGTAAGAAGGCATTTGGCAGTCATTTAACTGCATTTGCTACAGAAAGAATTATTTCAGTTGAAATAGAGCTTTAAATAGGAAATGAAATTCCATGCTTGCTTTTTTTTTTCTAGATTTTTTTTTAATTTGGTTTTGGTGCCATCTAGTGTTTCAGTCAAGTTACAGTAAATATGTTATGAAATAGGTGTTCTGAGGGGAAGTTCTCTTCTTGAATTATTAATCTAGAATCTAGATAATTTAGATTCTAAGAATTCAATAACTAAGAGTTACTTGCGTGTTCTCTATCACATACTATCATACAAAGACCAATACTTTAATCTTGAATATAGGTAATTTAGATTCAAGATTAAAGCATTGGTCTTTGTGTGATAAACATTGATAATGTGGTTGTCAAAAGTAGTCAGACAATGGAGTGGCGGAAGAAGCCAGTCGTAGTAAAAGAGAGGAATTAGAGGGACATCCTGAGTGCTTCATTTTTAAAAGAAATTTATTTATTTTTAGTTTTCAACATTCATTTCCATAAGCTTTTGAGTTTTAAATTTTCTCCCCCCCCCTTCCTTCTTCCCTTCCCAACGTGGCATGCATTGTGATATAGGCTCTACATATACATTCATATTAAACATATTTTCACATTAGCCATGTTGTAAAGAAGAATTAGAACTAATAGGAGTAACCATGAGAAAGACGAAACAAAACAAAACAGAAGAAAACAGACTCCATAGTTCATTCTCTGGATGTAGATAGCATTTTCCATCATGAGTCTTTTGGAGATCCTTGCATCCTTAGATCCTGAGAAGAGCTAAGTCTATCAAAGTTAGTCATCGCACAGTGTGGTTGTTACTGTGTACAGTGTTTTCCTGGTTCTGCTCACTTCACTCAACATGAGTTCATGTTAAGTCTTTCCAGGTTTTTCTGAAATCCACCTGCTCATCATTTCTTATAACACCTGAATGCTTCATTTTTACAAACTCCTTATACAGTGATAAAAGTCCTAGAGGAAAACCCCCAATATGTTGTATAGATTTCCTGAGTTAAAAAGGTGTGGATAAATTTTGACCCGCACTTTTGCTGGTAGATGGTAGTGCTTACATAGACATCACAAATCCATTGACATTCCTAGATTGTAAGCTCCATGAGAGCTTGAAATTTTTATTAATTTTTTATTGTGATAGAAAAAGGAATGTACAGCAAACTGTGACTCTATATTATGCATTGCCTCCTTTTCTTAAGTACACAGTAAATTCAACATGTAATTTTAAAGCTGTACTGCCTTGTTTGTGATTCCTTCTGATCTTCCTTCTACCTTCTTCTTTGCATTAAAAAATGTTTCAGTGACTCTTCTTTCTTTCTTTGGCAACCTCTCCCACCCTTCATTACCTTCTTTGCCAACCAATCCCTCCGCCCCCCAAAAAATAATACCTTTGTAACAAATATGCTTTTCGAAGCAAAACTTTTTTTTTTTACATTGCCCTGTTCAATTTCGTTGTGTGCCATGAGTCTGTCACTTCTGTCAATAGGTAAGGTGAGTAGCATGCTTCATCATCTGTCTTCTGGAATCATGTTTGGTCGTTGAATTGATCAGAGTTCTTAAGTTTTTAATCTTTACAATGTTTTGTTAATTAATTATACAAATTAATTAGTAAATTGTTCTCCAGGCTTTTCTCACTTGATTCTATCAGTTTTTCAAGATTATTGGTTTATACATCTTCTTCTTCTTTTTTTTTTTTTAAGTGAGGCAATCGGGGTTAAGTGACTTGCCCGAGGTCACACAGCTAGTACGTGTCAAGTGTTTGGTCTGAGGCCAGATTTGGTCTCAGGTCCTCCTGATTTCAGGGCCAATGCTCTATCCACTGTGCCACCTAGCTGCCCCTGGTTTATACCTCTTCTCCAAAACCATCCTTTTCATCATTTCTTATGACACAGTAATTTACTATAATTTGTTTGGCCAGTAGCAGGGTCTTACCTAATCTTTGTACTTAGCTCATTGCATAATACTCTGAACATATGTGAATACTCCTAAAGGGTCTATGACTTCATAGGTATGGGAAATTTCTTTTGTGTGAGCTCTTTCTACTGACGTTTAGTAGATAAGTCCTAGAGGAGAAAGGAGTTAGTTGCCTGAGGTACATAGACATTAAAGAACTTACCCAGGGTCACACAGTTAGTAAGTGGGAATTGGACCTATGCTTTCATGACCACAAAGCCTAGCACCCTATTCCATGCTGTTGCTCCAAACATAATAGGTACTTAATATATGCTTATTGCATTGAATTTTTACTTTTATGTTAGAAGCATTAAGGCACAGTGAAAAAGATCATTGCTTTGGAGTCAGGAGCCGTGGTTTCATATTTCAGCTGTGTGGTCATGGGTAAGTCACTTTACCTCTGTAGACCTATATTTCCCCATCTGTAAAATGGGAATTAAAAATACTTGTACTACCCACCTCACAAGGTTATGAAGAAAACGTTTAAACCTTAAAGTTCCACATAAATGTGAGCTCTTGTTATGCCATAGTAGATCTCATAACCTCATCGTCGATGTGGGTATTCCTCCAATAGTACAGATCGGTCCATCCACAACTTTACATCCTGTTTGGACTCATGCATATCCCCAAATTCTCAATAAATGATTCATCCAACCTGCTGGAAGTATCTATTTTAGGTCTTTTAACATCTAATTGTTTAGTACCCTCCCTCTCCTTCAGCTATCATCAAAATTGATTTCTTAGTCCTTTCAGAACTCAAAAGACCTTTAGCATGGATTTCTTATGTGTTCAGCTACTTTTCTTATAATCTCTGTTTAGTGCCATTTTCGCTTCCTCTTATGGTACATCAGAGATTGAGAGTTGGAGCCCAAATGTGGTGATTATGTCATTGTCTCAGGTGTTAACTTGTTCTGCCCAGGCTTGGGCTCTAAGGGGCTGAATGGGCTGCATGTTGTTAAAGATTTAAGCACACTTGGAATCCTTAGTCTTGGAGAACCAGATCACTCATAGCCTAAGGAACTTATATAAACACCAAGCTTTCTGCAGGTTTGTTTTTCCCTGATCACTCATCACTGTTCTGTGAAATGACATTGTTCATACACTTAAACCATTGTCCTCCCTTCCTCCCTCCATCTAGAGCTACATCTTACTTACCTTATATTCCCCTTTCCCCCACCAGCCGCCCTAGAGGAGGAGAGCAGGGTCATCAGGCCCAGCAGATCATTATCCTCTGTTGGCAGGGGGAGGGACGCCCATCCCTCTTCCCTTGCCTCAAACTCTGTAACCTCCCATTGCCTATTTACTCCTTCACTTCGCCTGAGCCATATATAGGCCTGGTTATGCACTGGATCTTTCTGTTACCCCAAAGTATTCCACTTTCCCAATTAGAAAGTTTGACATCCTCCTATCTGACCATAATTTCTTATTGTTCCTACTGTCCCTATGCTTCACTGTTTTCCACCCTTATGAGACCTCCATTTTCTCCACTCTGCTGTACTTTTTCAGGCCATTCCCCCACCTTTGACTTCATTGGCCTGTCTCCAGCCTCACCCCATTTCAGCTCTACTCTTGAATCCTTGCCACTTTGGCCTTCCTCAACCCTTCTCTTGCCAGATCTCTGCCCTAGATTACTCCCATACTAACCTGTATTTAACAGCTTGTTATGTACTTCTGTTTATTCACTTTATGCTGTTTATATTTATAGGTATGTTTATTATCTCCCTTATTGGAATAATAAGCTCCCTGAGACTAGGAATTATTTTATTCTTTGTTGTTAGATTCCCCTTCACCTAACATGGTCCCTGGCACATGGTAATAATAAACACTTGTTGATTAATTAATTGTATTTATAGTGAGTACTGGACCTACAGGGATTCAATAGTGAGTTGACTACTTCCCTTTAATTCTAGTCTTACAGCGAAATACCTGTTAGATACCTTCACGTGGAAGTATCAGCAGCATCTGAAAGTTTGCATGTTCAAAATGGAACTTATTCCCATAAACCTCTCCTCTATCAAATTTCCAATATTTTGTTGAGAATATTGCCATTCTTCCAGTCACCCAGGTTGGGATCATCTTCATATTTTTCTCCTGCCTCACCTCCCATGAAAACCAGATTCTGTGTGTGTGTGAGAGAGAGAGAGAGAGAGAGAGAGAGAGAGAGAGAAGCTAGAAAATAGATACATGCATTTAATCAACAAGCATTTGTTAAGAGCGTGTATGTACATGCACAGTGCTAAGCGATGGAGATCCAAGGCAAATGAAAGGGTTTCTGTCCTCAAGGATATTACATTCTTTTAGGAGAGGCTACATGTATACATATAAGTGCATACAAAATAAAAACAAGGTAATTTTTTGGAGGGGAGGCAAGCCAGCAGATGGAGGTGGTAAGGAAAGGCCTCTTGATCTTGGTGGAATTTGAGCTTGGAATTCTAGGGCAGAAGTTGAGGAAAGAGTGCATCTCACTTGTGAAGGAAAGTTGTGCGATAGGAGAGATGGAATTTGAGGTAGACAGGCCGATTGAGAGGCTACTGCAAATAGTCCAAGAGAGAAGTGATGAGGCCCCAACGCTAGGATGGTATTTGAGCAGAGAAGGGCATGGATGTGGAAGAAGAGTCCTTTGGCCACTGTTTGGATGGTTGGGATGAGAGGCAGAGGGCATAACCGTGAGACTGCAAACCTACTTAACTGGAAAGATGGTGCTTGCCCTTGTCAGGAATAGGTGCAAGCACTGTTGGGAAGTGACCCAAACTTGTTTTTATTTCTTATCTACCTCCTTCCATGCACCTGCTTTCTTCTTGTTGGTGACTCTTCTTGTTCTCAGTTTGACCTCAGCTTTCAGTTTCCTCCTCACTCTGTGTCTTAGAGTTCTTTACAACTCATGATCTCCTTCGGAAGCTGGTCTTTGTTGGCTTAATGTGTTAACTTTCCAGGAGAGATTTGCATTTTAAGAGAATTGCTTTTAACCCTGGGGTGTGCCTAGAATTTTAAAAGAGGGGTTTTTTGTTTTGGGGGTGGGTGATTGGGGGATGCCTTCCTGTTTAGATTATTCCACTGGAGCCATAGATTAGATAAGAAAACCTAGAAGCAAAACTGTGATAAATCTAAGAACTCAAACTATTGGGGTAGGGACTCCTTATTCAAAAATAATTACAGGGAAAACTAGAAAGTAGTTTTGGAGAGTAGCTGACACTTTGGGGCAGTTGGATGGCACAGTGGATAGAATGCCAGACCTGGAATCAGGAAGACTCACTTTCCTGAGTTCAAATTAAGCCTCAGACACTTTCTAACTGTGTGACCCTGAGCAAGTCACTTCTCCCTGTTTGCTTCAGTTTCATCATCTGTAAAAGGAGCTGGAGAAGGAAATGGCAAACCACTCTAATATCTGCCAAGAAAACCCCAAATGGGGTCATGAAGAGTTGGACACAACTGAACAACAATAACTCCTTACACAATATGTCATGAGAAATTTGTAAATTTCTATGTAGCTTCTTGGGGCACTCCCAACTTGCAAGGCAAGTAACTCTTCCTCGTGATCCTTGGAGTTAGCTACTGTAAGTTAAAGGTACTCTGTGGGTCCCTGCTAGTAAAACTCTAGGTCGTAAGTCCTCATACACATATTCACTTTTTTGGGGGGGTGCTAGGCAATGGGGCAAAGTGACTTGTCTAGAGTCACATAGCTAGTAAGTGTTATTTGCATGAGGCCAGATTTGAATTCACGTCCTCCTAACTCTAGGTCCGGTGCTCTATCCACTGCGCCACCTAGCTTCCCCAAAATTATCGCTTGGCTCGTTTCTTTCTTTCTCTCTTTCTGTATCTTTCTTTCTTTCTTTCTTTCTTTCTTTCTTTCTTTCTTTCTTTCTTTCTCCCTCTTTCTCTCTTTCTCTCTTTCTCTCATTCTTTCTTTCTCACTTGCCCAGGATCGCACAGCTAATAAGTGTCAAGTGTCTGAGGCTAGATTTGAACTCAGGTCCTCCTGACTCTTAAGGCTGGATGGAGCTCTATCCACTGTGCCACCTAGCTGCCCCCTACATGTTCATTTTTCATAGATACCTAGAGACCACAGTTATTTCAAAACCATTTAGAAATAGTATTGTAAGGACATGAGCAATAGAACATTGTTCCCCCAGAAACTTATGGAGCACTCTTCTCCAAACATTCATACTCTCAGTAGGGAGAATGATCGAGTATAGAGCTGGTACCTAATGGGAACTCATGTGGGGAACACATGTGCAGGGGCAATTTATGCCTCAAAGCTATAGGGTCCCTGTTGTACACTTGTGATTTCCTTATGCTGCTCCTCACTGGCTAAGACATCTTCACTGGGCTCACTTCAGGGCATATTTCTTAGTTTGTTTTCCATAGTTTCTGTTGCCTTTAGCTTCTGGCTTAGCTGATGTCCTTGGCTAGGCACTGCTGTGTTCTTTCAGAAAGAACTGGAAGCCTTTCTCTAGGACCAGTAGAAAATCTCGCTATTTCTGTTCCCTCAAAGTTTAAACTCTGAGGCCTGCTATCTCCTGAGCCACCAGCATCCGGGCACCAAGATCTCAAGTTTTTTTGGGTTTTTTTTCCCAATTCTCTTCACAGATAGTTTGGGTGGAGGAAGCAATGTCTTTGAATTCCTCTGCTGTTGCTGTGTGCTTCTACTACAGGATACAGATAGATAGTGAGGAATGAGGAGGAGAGAGAAACCCTTTCCTTCTACCTCTCGAAGCCCTCTACAAGAGTCACAGATTAGTCCTCAAGAGCCTTTCTCAAGAGCTCAGTCTTCTAGAGTAGAGTCATAAGAGCTGATGCTGCGGAATGGGGCCAGCTTGCTTTGAAAAGGCCACCTCAACCAGCCAATGACCAGAAATTATCTGTTTTCTATAAATTTCATTCTTCCAGTGGCCTAGTCCTTATAATATTATCAGGCTGTTTAGAAAATTCAGTTACACTCTGTTGTCACATTGCTTTGGTAATCGTTATTGGGTTGTTTAGGAAAATTTTCCAGTTTGATTAGGACTGTTCTGTATTATATGTACACAATCTAAACAAAAAATTTTACAAAAAATTAAAGGAGAATAGAAGGTTATATCTTAAACACTTTTGGATTAGAGGAGAATTTGTAACCAGGCACAAGATAGAGGAGATTATAAAAAACAATTTTGAAGAAATAAAATTTAAAAAACTTTGCCCAAACAAAATTGAAATAGGAAAAATATATGGGTTGGTGAAAAAAATTTTCACAATGCACATCTTGCTTAAAAAAGTCTGATATTCAAAAATCTATAGGTAATTGACAAATTTATAAGGTTAAGAACTTTTTTCTAGTAGATCAGACTGAATGAAAAATCTTTCAGAGTAGATATGTAAAACAATGACCTTGTAAAAAAACTAATAGAGACTTGCAAATTAAAAACACACGGAATCTTCTCACATCAAATTGGCAAGAATGGTAAATAATGGGAACGTTCAGTGTTCTAGGGTTTATGGGAGTACAAGCACATTAATCCACAGATGGTAAAGCTGTGATTGATCCAATGGTTCTTTTTTATAACAAAACCAAATTTAGGTTGACTACAATTAAACATTCACATAACACAGTAAATATATTAGGTAAACATAGGAGGCAAGTAAGTACCTCCCTAGCTGAAGCAGCAAGATACCCCAAGGGAGAGACAGGAGGCAGCATAGGCCAGGCAAGTCAAGCCACCACCACTGCCACCACCTTGACCACTATCTTAGCTCAGACCCCGAGGAAGACAGCCCAGGACCCTGAACCTAAGAGCTTCAAGCCCAGTGTCCATGGCCATTATCCTGGGAAGCATCCCCCTGTGGAGGTACGGCCTGGCAGCTGATCCACAACCACAGCTGCTGAAGTTCCAGAAAAGAAAGCTTTTGCCACCAAAGTTTTTTGCATCGTCAATTAATTCAACATCAGAAACTGATACGATTTTATCAGTAGAAATGGCATTAAAGAAAAAGCATTACCATCTGCTTTGACATTGCACCCTAAAGACCATGGGACCCTTCTGTCTGACTGTAGCTAAAACCTTCCCCCGATGTTTTCTTCCCCATAAGAATGTGGGCTCCTGGAGAGCAGGGACTGAATTACTTTTCTATTCTTATCCGCAGCATTTAGCACAGTACTTTAAGTTAGGGTTAATAAATACATGCTTTATTCAGTTCATTCTATTATCATCTGGACAAGGCATGAATTCTTTATCCCTGGGCCGTATTATCCAATTCTTTCTAGAATTGACCTTAAGTTCACACAGCTTTAACTGTAAGCATAGTGTAAGTGTAAGTAAGTATAAATAAGTATTTTTTAAGTGTAAGTTTCCACTTACTGCTGCTACAACACTGACATCCTGGTGGTGACTTAATTTCATCTTAAGAATGAAATTTAAGTTCACAGCTTTGTGTTTAGTAGCAGTAAGTATTCACTGAGTTAGCACTTCAGGAAGATACCACAAAAGCTGAGCATCATTTGGACCTGAAAAGAAGCCTTCCTACCAAGGGATTGGTGCGGAGGAAGCCTCGAACAAGAGGCAGAACCCTGACAGCAAAAGAGAAAAGCATTTTGAGCCTCAACAAGACAAAGTCAGGGAGGAAACAGAGATTCCTAGCCTTGGGGAGACCAGCTGACCAGACTGGCTTCCTGACCTCAAAAAAGGGAAGAAGGATCTGCAAAGCAGAGATTGATCCTTTGATATTTTGCATTTACATAGTCCTTCAAAGGGTGCCGAGTGCTTGGCATACATTATTTGATTCTATCCTTGGAACAACTCTGTGAGATAGGTAGGTGCTCTTCTTTTTCTCATTTTACAAATAAGAAAACTGAGACTGTGAGAGATTGTGACTTGCTCATGGTCACACTATAAGAGTCTCAGAAAAGATTGAACCCAGGGCTTCTTGACTCCAAGTTCCATGCTCCAATCATTCATTATACTCAGGTCCTTTTGAATCTGATGATCTTGTTAGGTCATGTTGACAACATAGGTCCTAAAGGAAGGTGGAACCCACCAGAATTGTGGAGGGGGGGAGGAGAGTTTTCTTGATTATCAGAAGGGGAAATTTCAAGTCTCTTTTGTAGAAAGGTAGTTATTTCAGGCAGCTAGGTGTCATAGTGGATAGATCACTGGGGTTGGAATCGGGAAGGTTCCTCTTCCTGAGTTTAATTCTGGCCTCAGATACTTACAAGCTGTATGACCCTGAGCAAACCATTTAACCCTGTTTGCCTCAGTTTCCTCCTCGTAAAATGAGCTAGAGAAGGAAATGGCAAACCATTCCAGTATCTTTGCCAAGAAAAAACCCCAAAATTGGGGTCATGAAGAGTTGGACACAACTGAAAAAGTTATTTCAGTGAGACTTGGCAAATTAATGTGTGGGGTGTGGCTGATATATGGAGACGATAGTGATATCCAATGAATAGACAACAATATAAGAATGACTAGTTATAAAACCAGAGATGGACCAGGAGTGGACCAGGAGAGGCAGACAAATATAGTCGGATATGAGATACTGGGGTTTAGAAGGGTAAGGTTACTGAAAATCACTTTGGTCCTCCATCAATAAATTACATCTTAGAGTCTCTGTGTTTTCTGGTTATTGAGAAACAGTGATGATTTTGGTTAAATCTTCCTGGAACAACATTCCTTTATAACAAAAGTCAGCTGTAGTAAAATATCTTTTTAAATTACACATAGCACTGTTAGTGTGCATCATTTATTAACACAATGCTCCCAGCTCCTGAGGCGTGCACATACTTCCCAAAAGGCCAACGACACAGACTGGACCATTGATTTCATTGATACCCAGAACTAGAATCCAGATTTTTTTTTTCTTAAAGCCACCCCCCCTCTCTGGTTTTAGGTCTTCCTGATGCTAAAGTGGCTTTAGTCAAATACTTCTTTGTCTCCCATCAAATTAGCACATCTATTTCCTATTCATAGCCAGTACTATGGAGCCATATAGTAACAAACTTTTAGACTAATTATTGTAAAGAAGTTGTTTTTTTTTGGCCACTTAACACCAAGTATAGATAAAATGGATGGCTTTATTACCTACCCTTCCTACCCACCCCCGCTTCCCACCCCCACTTCACACACATACACCTGTTGCCTGGCTTGGTCTGGGGGTTTTTGTCTTTCTTAAGGAAAGGGGATAGTAGCCATAGGAGCCTTGTTACTTTAGTGACCTACCTTGAGTCACCAGGAAGGGGAAGCTGCCAGGAAACAGGTATTGATGAGATACTGATTTTTAGGAGGTGTTATTGAACTCCCTGGTAGAGAGGGTACTTCTCAGTGCCAAATTGGGGATTCTGAATGTCTGATCCTTGGTCTTCCTCTTGGAACACACACACACACACACACACACACACACACACACACACACACACACGAAAATGCATGGGAGAGCTAGGTCATAGTATGTTTGCCAGAGAATAACATGGATATTAGATAACCTATACAGTCCTTTCTAGTTCTAAACCCATGATTCATATATAAGGTTGCTCTCTTGGACCTGTAGAATACATGGATCTCACCCCTCTCCTCTTCCTTATTCCACTTCATACTTAGTTGGGCACAAAAGGCAAAGATGCAAAACTTTTTATGCTTAAAGACTTAGTTGAGGTGTGAACTCTTTCCCTTGCCTCCCCTTCTCTAATCTGGGTTTATATGTGAGTTGAGCCCTATACTAGGAGCCACTAATATCCCAGGTAAATCACTCCATTAGTTCCTTTACATTTATTTAACTATGAATTTAAGTTTATTTTGCTGTTTGGTAATTTTTTTTTAAAAGTGAAATAAGTTGTCTGTGTCAGATGTGAAGGGAAGCAATTGTTAAAAATGTTACTGACCCTCAGTAATTGTTGACATAATGGATGTTTCTAACAGACATCCTTTTAGCAGCATTTTATATTTCTAAGTCTTTTGAACCAGTTTTGCATTGCGAGTAGTTTCCTGTCCCTTTCCACATCTATTCAGCATTCAGAGAAATCACACTTCAAATCTTATCTGCTGTCTAGTCTGGCCAGTCTAGTCCATTGTCTGCTTATTGTCATGGCCTGCTTATTACCACTCTCTTCCTGAATAGCATTTTAATTGGTGACAATGATAATCAGTGGTTCCTTTCGACTGCTGGGCTCAAGCCCTTTTCAAACAATTAAAACTATAGCACATCCTCAAGGTTAGCTATTTTATTTTGAAATGAAGAAACTGAGGCCAGATCTTTTAGATTTGTATAGTGGTGTGTGACTCCAGGACTTAGTAGTACTAAGTACTACTTACTAAGTAAGTACTTACTACTAAGTTATAAGTAGTAAGTAACACTTAGTACTACTAAGTCCCACCTTCCAGATTATCCATAATAGGACACACCATTCCACCTATGCCCTCTCTCTTGTGTTTTGACTCACCAGACTCCATGTCTTCATTTAGGAAGTTTCCTTCAATGCAATATCTATAGAATGTGTCTGTTCAGCAGATGAAATCTGACTAGAATGTTTTGCTGAAATTGATTTGACATGTATTTTTTTTCTAGAACTCTAGGAACAAGTCATAAGCATGCATATTTTTAATGTCTTTTTAAAAAGTATTTTATTTTACAATATTGTTTAAAGTAAAATTCCTAAGAATTCATCTCCAGATCAAGGAATTCTAAAGCATGTTTTCCTCTTTTATTTTAGGAATAAAGAGAGGAAAGGTGGTGACACCATTATTGATTGGTTCTGTGAACAGCATTGTAGAGGAGGAAGAATGGAATCCATTAGGCCAAGTGCATAGAAATGCAAATCCTTTGGAAAAACAAGTTTCTGTCTTGTCATGAATTATTTTAAAAATCATTTTGAAGTACTCAGCATTTTAAAATACTCTAAACAGTTTGTACCCTAGCCTAAAAGCTAGTGAAGTTTGTTGGGGAAATGTCATTTTGCACTTTCTTGCCTTGCCCTTTGTCTAACTAATTTGTATTGTTTAAATAGAAAAGCTTTCATGATAAATTTCATGGCATAGACAGGAAGTCTAGAGTAAAGCACAGGTCTGAAACTCCACAATCCAGTGAGCTCATCAGATTGATTTGAGACGCGTTTGAAGGAACAGAGTTTCACTTGGTAGATTTTGCTGCATTTGCCTAGCGGTATTTACTCTTATACCAGCTACTGTGCTCGAATTTGAAGGTGAGGCTATGGTGAAGATGTAACGCATCTTAAAAGTGCTATGTAAAGGTTAGCTAAATCTAAATTGAGAAATTGGTATCCAGGCAGCTAATAATATAATAGGAGAGGTCAGATAGTTATAAAATTGTTACATTTTCCCTTTCCAGGGAAACATAATAACATAGAAGCGATAGTAACAACAGAGACAACAGTTATAATATAGTTTATAGAGCAGTGATTATTTTAGAGTGTTTGGCCTCTCCCCTACCACAAGTAGTGATTTAATTTCTTGATCTCTGGAAACCCTAGAGAATAAAACAGAAGTAATACTACTATGTTTGGCATATGTCCATGTCTAAAACTGGGCCCATCATTTCTCTTTCCTCCCCAATTGCCCCAAACCTGTTCTAAGCTTTGATTTCTTTTTCTTTTTTTTTTTCTTTTAATTGTCCCACCACCATCCTAGTCATCCAGGTTTAAAACCTTGCAGTCATCTTTGATTTTATTTTTCTTCATAACTTTTCTTTCTCATTTTCTGCATCAAATCAATGCTAGGTCCTACTGATTGCTCTCCCTTCTTTTAATTTCTATTACCAAGTTATTATAAAATGTGATGCTGTACAATTCACTTCTCGGTGCTCTAGGCACTTTCTAAGTTGAAGAGAAGGTGCCAGCTATTCCTCATACCAATGAAATTCCAGTCCCAGTCTCTGTCCTATGCTGTCAAGTGTTCTTGCCTAGATCATTGCCTCCTAACAGGTCTCCTTGCCTCCATTCTCTCCAACCTCCAAACTTACATTCATTTACAGACTAAGTTTCTTAATGGGCCACTCTGATAGTATTATTCACCTCCTCAAAAACCTTTACCACCTCTTGACAGTGAAAAACCAAACTCCATAGCTTGTCATTTGAGGTCCTTCTGGTTTGGCGTCATCCAACCTTTCTAACCTTTCCAATAATGTTTTCAGTATTTTCCTTTAAAAAACCATGGAGCTGCAAAAACAAATTCAAAACAGTCACCCTTCTTCTGAGAAGTCCTTTGCCTTCATGCTGTTTTCATATTACCTCTACCTATCAAAATCTTACTTGACTTTCAAGGCCCAGCTTACATCCCATATTTCCCATAAAGTTTTCTAGTTTGTAAGTTTGTATTGTATTTCTATTTTGTATTATCTGTATGCTTATCTACCTTATATCTTGCAGTTTTATTTGGGACAGGGATTTTGTGATTTTTAAACAATGTTGTATCTTTGGTGCGTAGTGCAGTACCTTGAATGTAGTAGGCACCTAATGGTTGTTGACTGGAACTGAATTTGGGATTACAGAATTCATCTGTTATTAATATCTTGCTTTCATGATGAATTATAATTATGGGTCTCTATTAGAACAATATTCCATGTTTTTTCATTTCATTTTGGATGGTACTTCCTTTTTTAAAAACATCTAACAAAAGGAGATTTTTGCTTAGCCATAATCAGAGGCACTTCCTATTTCTCTGAAGGGTAGCTGTGGTGTTATAGAAGGATGGGGAATATGAACAGCATACAAATGAGGAAACTGGAGGCTTTTCAAAGTTCCTGCGCTTCTGAGGAAAGCTGTTCTTCAGTCAGTTTAAATTTCATGCCCCTACTGACACACTTCCAATCGATTCATGTTTTCTTTCTGTCTTTCGCTTTTCTCTTGAAAGTATTTATTCATGGAGGAGCACGGAGTGACCCAGACAGAACACATGGCTACCATCGAAGCTCATGCAGTGGCCCAGCAAGTACAGCAGGTCCATGTAGCCACCTACACAGAACACAGCATGCTGAGTGCCGATGAAGACTCTCCTTCTTCTCCTGAGGACACCTCCTATGATGACTCAGACATCCTCAACTCTACTGCGGCTGACGAAGTGACAGCCCACCTGGCCGCAGCAGGTAATGCCACCTGGGAGCCCTGGGGTTTTGGTTTGTTGGTTTTTTTTTTTAATTGCTCATGGCATTTCCTAGGAGATCTTTGTTTTCAGTTACTGAACCTGTGGCAGAGTGGAAAGAGCACCGGACTGAGAGTCAGAAGAGCCAGATCTGAGTTCCGTCTCTGTTCCTGATTAGCCCTATCCTTAGACAATTCACAGCGAAACCAGAATTTCATCATCTGTAAAGTGAAGAGTTAAAGTAGATCTCTGCTGTCCCCTCTAGTTCTAAAATTATGGCCCCTTTCAAGAGCCAAGAGCCTGTTTTCTTTTGGCATGATGTTATTCCTAGCATGATGATTTACTGAAGCAGAGTACGAGAGTAGATGGCATGTAGACTTAGAGGTTTTGGAAGACTTGCATTCACATCCCACCTCAGACACATACTAGCACTGTGACCTTACCCTCTCTGGGTCTCTGTTTCTTCATCTGTAAAATAAGAGTTGTACTCAGTGACTTCCTAGATTCCTTCCAGCTCTAAATTTATGAAGCAATGATTCAATGAAACTATGACCATACTTTTTCTCAGAGAGATGGTATATTGTGACAGGAAGAGAACTAGGAGTCAGAAAATTTGGATTCAAATCCTGTCTTTTACATTTCCTAGTTGTAGGAGTATAGACAAGTCTTTAACCTCTCCGATCTTCCTCTTCTATAGATGTTAATACTTTCTGTGCCTGCTCTACCGGGCTATTGTGAGGAAAGGAAAACTCTAAAAGCAAGTTGTTAATCAAAGTCATTATTGATCTTAAACATCCAGTTAACAGTGGTAATAATGTGTTAGTGGTGCTGAGTTGGGTGGTGGAGGTGATATTATGAGGAGGAGGAGAAGACTTGGTTGACCCTAGAATATGTGAAACAGCGGAAATGTCATTATAACCAACATTTTGTCCAGGGGACATCAGGTGCTAAGTAAAATCAAGCCGAAGCTGAGAGATTTCAGAGCTCCAAGGCTGAAAAGGCATGAAGATCCATTCCTGAACAAGTTCTCCAAATCAGGCCATTTTATAGAAACAACCCTCTGATTTCCCCATTATCGGAACCTTTGAGGAAAGAAGGTTGTTGATAGACACCCTGAGATGGACTTCAGTTATTAGCAATAATGGTGTGAACTTTCTGATGGTGAGAATTGTGAAACATTGGAAAATAATTGCAATAACCGACATTTATATTGGGCTTTAAGGTTTGCAGAACTGAGTCTCATAACTCTATGAGAATTCTTGATTTTGCAGATGAGGAAAAGGAGGCTAAGAAGGTCACCTAGCTAGTAAGTGTCAGAGGTGGTATACAGGTCTCCTAGATTCCAAGTCCAGCAGCATATCCATTACATACCATTGCCTTCTATTTCTGAAGGAGATTATGTTAATTTACCCGGAATAAGTAGCTTCCATCTTGATCTTCTGAAGAATCTTGGGTGCTTAATCATTGTTTCACAAGTGAAGGTGTGAAAGGCTGGCTCCTGGGCAGGTGACCAGATGGATGGCCTCACAAGGCCCTTTTTGGCTTTATGATTTTATGAAATCATGGCCAGATGACTCCATGTACCTTAGTCTGAAGTTAATGATAAGTTGAGTGCTATTTGAGGTACTTTATAAACACATGGTCAGCATAGAAGTGTATTTATGGACAATGGAATTTTAGAACTTGAAGGGACCTTAGACATTTCTGCCTTTACAAAGCAAGAAGCTGAAGCCTGAAGAAGAGGATTGACTTGTCTGAAGTGTTAAAACTTGTAATGGTATATATAGACCAGATTGGAAGCCAAGACTCAGCAAATGAGAGCTGGTTAAGCTATGCCTCAGATGGCTCCCTTTTCCAATATCTATCCTTTTCCTCCATTTACATTTAAAGCCCTTTACAGTATGGTTTCAGTCTACCTTTCTAGGCTTATAACACATTCTTTTCCTTCATGCACTTTCTGAGCTCCAGCCAAACTAACTCATTTGCTATTCCTTATTTGCCTGTCTACTTTTGTACAGCCTGTCTCCCATACCTGAAATGCATTCACTTTCTACTTCTGATTGGTAAACTCCTCAATTCCCTTCAGATTTCAGCTCATTTGCCAACTCCTACTTGAGGCCGTATCCCCCCAGGTCCTAGTGCCCCACCCAGTTACTTTACCTTCTCTATATTTTATATTTTATTATGGGTCTGCAAGGGCAGCTAGGTGGCGCAGTGGATAGAGCACTGAGGTTGGAATCGGGAAGACTCATCATCTTCATGAGTTCAAATCTGGCTTCAGACACTTACTAGCAGTGGGAGCCTGCATAAATCACCCTGTTTGCCTCAGTTTCCTCATCTGTAAAATGAGCTGGAGAAGGAAATGGCAAACTACTCTAGTGTTTTTGCAAAGAAAACCCCAAATGGAGTCACGGAGAGTCGAACACAACTGAACAACAACAATGAATCTATATCCTATTTCTCCCAGTAGGATGGAAGACCTTGAGGACAGGGACTTTTTCTTTTTTGTCTTAGTATTTCTAGTACCTAATGCAGTGCCATATGCCGAATAATAGTTTACTTAATAAATACTTATGGACTGATTGATTCACTGTGCCTTATTGCCTTCCTTGAGAAAATGAAGTTCAGTAAAGCTTAGTACTAGAAAGAATATAACACAGGGTGGTACATGAAAGAAACAAAGATTATTATGACGGACAAAAACTGCCCATTTAGTATGACTGCTTAATGGTGTGTAGTGAATTTTTCAAATCATCAATTTTATATACCTGATATTGAGAACTTTTTGTCTCTATAGATGATTAAACTGAGAGCTGGTTAAGGTAAGTTTGGAATTTATAAATAGTGAAATTCTTCCACTTTCCAGGAGAGGGCGGGCCAACATTATAAATCCACATTCTAGATGGGATTCTTCTGTATTGATTCCTGGGGACAGTAGTTGACACTTTTTTAAGAATAAGGATTTTGATCATCCAAATTTCCTGCATTCTAATAGAATTATAAGAACTATGAGAGACGAAGGACCATATAATTCAACCTCATTTTATATATGAAGAAACTGAGGTCCAGAAACAAAGAATTGCCTTTACATGATCACATGACTAATTAGTAACAGACCTAGGACCAGAATTCAGCTTTCTCAATACCCTTTCCTTGGCTCTTTCTACTACTTTGAGTTGCCCTTTGCAAATTCTCCATTTCTTTCTGTCTCCACATAATTTCTAATTACAACCAATTCTTAGTTTCCTGTGTTCATTGATTGTCTGTGATAAGCAGGTGAAGACATAAAGAACTTAGATAATCTCAAACATGATGAAACCCTTAAAACCAAGTTTTCCTATATTCCTGACAATTAAAATAGATGTATTTTTGTTTGAGAAATGACTGGCTTAGTTAGATATTGTTATGTTTTCATCTTCTCATGTACAAAGTCCAAGTTCTTTCCTCTTCTGAAAAAGGCTGACCCTAATGAAACTTCAGTGAGTAGTACAGGTGATATCTATGTAGTTAACCAGCAGTTGTGTGTATATATCAGAGCGGACACCCTGGCAAAGTGGGATTTGCCTTCTGTTTTTAAGTGGGAGAAAGAAGCACACAAGGCAGGAGAGGAAGCAATCTTAAAACTTGAACCTTGGTGGTACTTTACATGTAAATTTAGCTATCTAGGAAGTTGTGTGTGAATCATAAAATTTGAAGAGACATCAAGATACCATCTTGTCAGTAAGGTGAATGCTTAAAAACCTAGGTTAGATATCTTTCTTTAAATGTTTACCTGGTAGGAGATTCCCTACCTTCTTTCAGGAGTTCATTACAATTCTATGTCACCACGATCAAGAAAATTTTTGTTTTCATTGGAGCCAGTTTCCTCTGTTTGGCCTTCTCAAACAATGAAAATGAATATTCTCAGAAAAATTCTTTGTGTTTTTGAAGTCATTGTCGTCTTTATATTTACCATACTCAACAACTTAGAGAATCTCTTTTCTTTTCGTTTGTCTTTATTAGAGCCCTTCTCTGTATTCTTCATTCTTCGATTCCCCCCTCCCCCCATATCCTTTTTCATTGTAGTTATGAGCAATAAAGGTTTAGCATCAAACACTCATATAGTGTATAGCAAGAGATTATTCTTTGGTCTGTGCATCCATATCATACTCCCAATAATTTATCCTCCCTAGTATCAAATTTTCTCTTCACCCTCCAAAATGGAGTTACATTGCTGATTAACATTCAGCTAATCACAGACATTCAGATACTAGGTCCTTTTCTATCTACTCCTTTAAGGAAAAGTCCTAGTTCTAGACAAAAATGTATGCTTGCTTTTGCTCAGTTCCATATCCTAAAAGTTCCTCTGGGGGCAAGTATATGAAAAAGAAAATTCTTTATTCTCCAAACATCAGGGTCCATGGACAATTCAGTCAGCAATCACAAAATTCCAGTGGCATCCAACCTTTTCTTGTCATGATGTTAAATTGTACACAAATTGGGCTTTGCAACCCAAAGGCCTAGAAGGGGACTAAAATAGATGAGAACAGTTTTTAAAGCAACAATGACATTCTTATATCACAGTGATTGTCAACAAAGAGCCCTTGACCTTGACTCAACCACGGAGTCTTTCTTAAGCACCTGTTAAGTGCCAGGCATTGTTCTAGGTGCCGGGTTACAAAGACAGAAATGAAATTGCTCCTGTCCTTAAGAAGTTTACAGTCCAGTTGGGGAAGGGGGGATTGAAAATATCAATCAGTTAATCTATTAGAGAAACATTTAAGAAGTATTTACTATATAATAGGCATTGTGCTAAGTGTTGCACGTGTGCATATATACATGGGCAAAATAGATACAAGATAGATGATTTTGATGGGGAGGAAACTAGCAGCAAAGGGAAGCCAGGAAGACTTTGTGGAGGAGGTGGTAGCAGAACTGAGCCTTGAAGGAAATGAATGATCCTCAGGGATGGAAGTGAGGAAAGAGGGAATTCCATGGAGCACTTAGGCTACATGTGGCTCACACACTTGTTCTTTCCCATCTTTCATGCTCGCCAGGGGCATAAGCAGGGAGTAAATCTCGCAACAGAACTGGTGATTGACTGGCATACTCCAAAGTGGTGTTGTTTCTACTAGTGGAATCCCCCAAGTCTCACTTGTTTCAAGGGGACCTTGTTTCAAAGGAAGCCTGTCATTTTTGGGGAACCTTCAGTGACCCAAATGTGAATTAAGAGACAAGGTTGGCAATTCCCAATAGAGAAATGGTCAAAGGATATGAACAGTTTCCCAAAGAAGATTTGCAAAGTATCCACAACTGCATGAAAGAATGCTCCCAATCACTTTAATAATAAGAGAAATATAAATATTGTCGATGTTGGAGAGGTTGTAGAATGATAGGCACACTAATACATTGTTGTTGGAGCTGTGAAATAGTATAACCATTTTGGAAAGCAATTTGGAATTCTGCAAATAAAGTGACTAAAGTGTTCCATACTCTTTGAACAAGAGATTACATCCCTGGGCTTATACATAACCTGAGGAGCCCCATCAACAAGAAGAAAGTCTTTATATACTCAAAAATATTCATAGCAGTAATTTTTGTGATAGCTAAGAATTGGAAACAAGTCAAGGTCCATCAGTTTGGCAATGGCTACACAAATCATGGTACATGAATGTAACGGAATATTATTCTGCTGTAAGAAATTAAGTATGTGATGAATACAGAGAAGCATGGGAAGACAGTTCATGAACTGATACAGAGTGAAGTCAGCAGAGCCAAGAAAACAATACTCATAGTGATTACAACAATGTAAATGAAAGAACAAAGGCATACCAAAAAATCAAAAAGCAAATGAAGCAAAAGTATAAAGACAAAATAGGATTTAAGTGAAGAAATATGAGAGGACACCTACAACCTATCCTTTCATGCAGGTGAAAGGTCCATGGGTGGTACACATTGCATATGTTTTTGGACTTTTTCAATCAGCTGTGCTGACTTTTTTTTTTTCCTAAAAATATTATTATATGAGAGCTCCCTGGGAGTGGAGAGAAGGGGGAGGGATACTTGGGATAACTATGGTACCATAAAAAGAAAATATCAATAAAAACTTATTTAAAAAGAGAGTCAAGGTTGGGTTTCAGTGCTCTCTGGTCAATGTTCTGTCAGGTAGCTGTTAAATTGGATTTTAAAGATGCTAAGGTTGATGATATTAGCATTTCGGATAGTGTAGCACTGTGCTTTGGAGGTACATCCTCTTTGGCAACCACTCAGGGGACCTGCTACCATGCTTCTTTTTGTTGGGTCCTAGTGTACCATCTAAAATTGGAGTTCAATGCTTCCCATGCCTCTAAAATACCACCACATATGTGGATTTTTTTCCTGCTGGCTGTGGTTGAGTAGGGAGATAAAATAGTAAGTTATTACTCTATGACTCACCTCCCCATCTCTAAGGTATATTACGTTCTGTTTATGGGAGTCCCTTTAACAGACACCTTCAGTAATAGGGAAGTAGCTCCAGTGAGTGCTGTACTGATAGTGCTTCAGTAGAATCACCTCTTTGTTTATAAAAGATGACATAAAACTTTGATTTTCAGAGAAACTGGTTTAAATTGCCATAAACAGATACACATTCAGTATATCTGTGAGAATATGTAAGTTAGCATTCTTTTGATCTTAGTTGTTTGCAGAATCCATAAATGTGGTCAATTTAAAAAGAATGTTTGTAGAAAGAAACATCCCTGGCCAATTGAGAACCTGAGAGGCAGGACTTCACATTATAATTTTCCTGAAGCTTACCTTTCACTTTAGGCATCAGATTTTTTGTTTCAATGACAAGGCAGTCCTGCTTTCATAAACCTTCTCTTGGTAGGGTTGGGGTGATAGTTTTCATCTCTTCCAGATTATGTATTTCCCTGCTAGGAGTAATGCTTTCGTCAGCTAGGCCTTGTCATTATCTCCTTTGTTGGCAACATTCCCAGAAAAAGAGGCTTATGATCCAAAGAAAGTTGTCCCATTCGGCAAAGGTGTTCCTCTAACTTCCTCCCAGATGCTCTTACAACAGGAATTTATTTAGTAACTTTTTGTTGTTGTTTAATTTCTTTTTGGTGTCTTAGGTGTGTCTGTTTAACTTGGTGGTAGTATTTTAAAGGCATGGGAACAGTTAGAAGTGAAAATGAAATCCATTGCTTTGGGAGAATCTCTTAACGTCAGTGCTTCAGTTTGTCTTGTCATAAAACACATATGATTATTATGGAAATAGTAGTGGGATCCCATAAGCCCTCTTGAAGATGTATGCTTTATGAATATAGATTTGCCTGTTATAAGAAAATGCTACGTGCAAAATCCAGATTTATCAAGCAGATGAGTCGCTTTATGGAGGGATTCATTGCAAGGTTCCTTTAAATAGTTTCATTAATGCACTTAAAAGACTCCATTTACAAAATTTAATTTATAGTCAATGTGTCAAGAGCATAGGATGCATAGCATTGGAGTTTTGCCTTGAAAAAAAGTTCATTTATCTTTGTTTGTTGTAAAGGTAGCCTATAGCAGTCCCAAGATATCTACATTTACTAGTATGTTGTTACATGTAATTAGTAAATACATTGAAAAGTTTTATTGACTAAGACAGGGGTAAATTAGGTAGATTGAAGTTTTCTAACAGGCTATGGGTACAGTACACTGTGCCCTGGATTTGGAGTCAGAAGGTATGTAGGTTAAAGTTTTGGCTCCTCCACATAACAAGCTGTGTGACATTGGGCAAAGTAATTTAGCCTTTTGGAAACCTGATTTTTTTAATTTACAAAAAGAAGATAGTAATATTTGCAAAACCCACTTCCCAAATTGGTTGTGAGGAAAATGTTTTGTAAGCTTTTAAGCTGTAAAAACTGTATAAATATGGGTTATTAAAGACAATAAGAATATATTTGCAAACAACTTTGGGATTTGTCGCTGTTAATTTTCCTGTCATGATTTGTCAGAAAATGTGGGTATAATTATTTTCTTAGGAGACAAGATCATGGAAACCATAGAGACTTTCAGAGTTTAAAATATAACTGATTTGGAATAGAGAGTTACTAACACTTAAAGCTTGAGTAGGCTATCGTAGAATCACAGAATGACAGTACTGAACGGAACCTGTATCAGAATTTAGCCTCCTCATTTTATTGATCAGAAAGCTGAGGCCTGGATAGGTTACACAGTTACAGAATTGTGCCTGGAATTCAGGTCTTAACTGCCTCTAGTCCGGGGGCCTGCTGTGTCACACTGAATCTTTTTTATCTATTGGATAAAGTGAGAATAAAGTGAAATATTATGCATATGCTTATTGAAACAAACAACAATTTCCACTTTGAACTGGTCTTAGTTTCTGTCTTAATTCCTTCTTAGTTTCAGCCCATGTATTTTGGTTACAGGTCCTGTGGGAATGGCTGCTGCTGCTGCTGTGGCAACAGGAAAGAAACGAAAACGACCCCATGTCTTTGAATCTAATCCTTCCATCCGGAAGAGGCAGCAGACCCGATTGCTAAGGTGAGACTCTCCTACTTCAGTGGATTTAGCCTTATAAACACTGTAGTGGGTTGGTTGATGACAGACTTAGAAAGGTTATCAAGTTTAGCAAAGAGTCTAAGTTTCTTGAAAGAGGTCTTGTTTCAAAAAAATTTTAAAAAAGAGGGCCTGTTTCCTTCTTTATATTTGCATAAGTGCCTGGCATATAATAAGTGCTTAATAAATGCTTGTTGATATTTGATTGATTGATTGGACACCTTAAAGAAAAGAAAATAAATTTCTCCATAAGCTTAAAACAACATGTAACTAGTGAGCCAGAAGTATGATCAACTTCATTCAGTAGGAAAGCATTAAGATTAGTTCACTTAGAGGGAAAAAAATCAAACTTCGAGGATATAAGAAATGATTGGCTCAACATAAGAGTAACAGAGAAATACCTGGGAAGTAGAATGGATGAAAGACCAAAAATATAATGTTGTTATTAGACAGGCCAGCGTAGCGGGCTTGGCTTTGACTTGTTTGACTTTGGCAAAATTCTCGAATGTGTTATTCAAACAATGCTTTACTGACCATCTAGAATAGGATGCAATGATCATGAGGAACAGCATAGTTTTAAAAAGGCAAAAATAGCCTAATTTTCTTTTTTACTTAGTAAATCATGAATTTTAGGCTGGAAAGTTAGAGAAATATTATTACAACAATAGTGATGAAAGTTGGCATTTATATGGCTCTCTATTGGAAAACATTTTGCATATATGATTTTATTTAAGCCTTATAATTGCTCTTTAAGGTCAAGTTGAAAAGTATTTATTAAACACTTACTGTGGCCAGGCACTGAATTAAGTGTTAGGGATACAAAGAAATAAAAAAACACAGTCTCTGATCTTATTTTAACAGGGGAGACAACATGTAGATAACTAGGTAGATACAAGATAATATATTATAGGGTAATGGAAGGGACTGTGAGAAGGGAAGCAATTGCTGGATGACAGGAGATGAGATTTGAACTGAGTTTTGAAGGAAATCAGGGAAAATTAAGAAGTGGAGGTGAAGGGGGTAGAACATTCCAAAATGGAGGACAACAAATGCAAAGACACGGAGATGGGAAACCGAGTGTTGTGTTTGAAGAACTACAAGTAGACAGGCCGTTGTTGCTGGAGCACAGAGTACATGGATGAGAAGAAACTATGAAAAGACTAGAAAAGGTGAGTAGGGGCCAGGTTATGAAGAGCTTTAATGACAAACAAGGGACATTATTGTCCTCATTTTACAAATGTAGAAACTGAGGCCAGTAGAGGTTAAGCGACCTATCTGAGATCATGCAGCTCATAAAAGTCAGAAGCAAGAATTGAACCCAAGGTTTTCTGACTGCAGAGCTAGTTTTCTGTTCACAATACCGTGTTCCCTGTAGTTAGTTTGGCCAGACTTCAGCAAAGCTTTTGAGAATCTCTACTGCTATTGTTGGTTAGCTTCAGAAAATGATTGAATGACCAGACCCAAAGAGTAGTCATAGTGATTCAGTATCAATCTGAAGAAAATTGAGTGCATCAGGGATCTATGTTTGATCCTATGCTTGTATCCAATTTATCTGCTTTTTGCATTTAAGCATACATAGCCTACTTATCATTTTCAAAGGATAAAAAACTTGAAGGGATGGCTGATGCACAGGATAGAAGTTGGAATTCAAAAAGATCTTAATAGGCCAGAACACTGGGCCTCTAATGAGGTATCTTATCTCTAATGAGATAAAATGCAACAAAGAGAAAGGTAAAGTCTTACATTGAGTAAAAAAATCATTGCATTGAGTACAAAATGGGAGAGGCCTGGTTAGGGAGTAATTCATCTGAAAGAGAACCAGAAGTTTTCTTTGTTTTGTTTTGTTTTTGGCTAGGCATTGGGGTTAAGTGACTTGCTTAGGTTTACACAGCTCGTAGGTATCAAGTGTCTGAGGCTGGATTTGAACTTAGGTCCTCCTGACTCCAGAGTTGGTGCTCTATCCACTGCCACCTAGCTGTCCCCCAGAAGTTTTAAAGGAGAGAAAACTCAATGCCATAATGGCCACAAAAGCAAAAGATAGGGATGTTATCCAGCTCTAGGGAGGGGATGGTCCTGACAGTGTCTGCTTGGGTCAGACCATGTCTAGACTACTCTGTTAATACCAGGGCCACATTTTAGGAATGACATTGGTCAATAAGCTGGAAAACTTCTAGAGGAGAGTCCCTGGGAAGCCAAAGGGTCAAGATCATATATTAGAGGATTGGTTAAGGAACTCGAAGTGTTTAGCCTGGAGAAAAGATTTGGAGGAAGAAAGAGGAATCCTAGCTGTCTTTAAAGAATTTATGGAATAGAGACTAGACTTATCCTGCTTAGCCCCAGAGGGCAGAACTAGGAACAATGGATAAAAGTTATGAAGAGGCAGATTTGGCTCTTTATAAGAAAAACATGAATGTCTCATGATTTTTTATAAAAATGTCATTTAATATAAATAGCCTTAACAATTAGCTCTACCCTGAGGTACAATGGCCTGTCTCAGGAGTGGGTTCCTCATCCTTAGAGGCCTTCAAGCAAAGGTTAGATAACCACTTAAACATTGCATTATATTGTAAAGGAAATAGCTATCTGTTCAGAGATGGATTAGACTAGATGACCCCCATGGTCCCTTCCCACTCATAAGGTTGGTGTGTTTTGTAGGAGTACTAATATTTTAATTCAAGTATAATAATTGGAGAGTTCTGAATTTCCAGAAGAAAGTAACCAAGCTGATTTCAGGGTTTAGAAAACAGGCCTGAAAAGGAAATGCTGAAAAGATTTAAGTTATTTGTTTCAGAGAAGGCTGTGAATGGATTAAATTATCTGAAAGGGTATTTATATTAAATTTTCGTAAGTATCAAGAGACATTCATCATAGGTGAAAAGTGAACAAAAGGAAATAGACTTTTGTTACAGTAGGATATATTTATATTTGACCTTGGTTTAAAAAATTCTTATGGTTATATTATTAAGGGAGGCTATGGATTTTCCTTCCTTCCTATTGATATTCGAATAGGCACAGACAATGTTAATTTAGATATAGCCTTATTCTGAGACAAGGCCTGAACTAGATGACCTTGAGGTCCAAGATTGTCCAGGATTGGAGATTGTGAGTCTGTGATTATGAATAGTTTAGAAATGACAATAAATAATAAAGATATCTAAATGGTGGACACTGCTTCCAGCCTTGTTCATTATAGTCATTGGTGTTAGATCTTCTAACTGAAGATATAACTGAATATTTAATTTGTAAATATCCTTTGGCATGATGGTTTTTTGTTGTTAAGCTGTTTTTCAGTCCTATTTGAATCTTCATGAATCTATTTGGGGTTTTCTTGGCAAAGATACTGGAGTGGTTTTTCATTTCCTTCTCTAGTTCATTTTACTGATGAGGAAACTGAGGCAAATAGGGCTAAGTGACTTGCCCAGGGTCACACAACTAGTAAGTGTCTGAGGCTAGAATTGACTCTGAGACGATGAGTTTTCCTGATTCAGGCCTGGTGCTCTATCCACTGTGCCACCTCACTGCCTAGAGAGGATTTCACTAGGGTGACAATCCACTGTGCAGAAGGGAAGTAGTAATATGATATACTTGCACCATATTCTCTATGATTTGAAATTCCTTTTCACGCACAATTTGTGATGAATATGAGGAAGTTAAAGGAGTAATAACATCATGCAGGAACTACCACTGCATAATCAAAAACTGGTTTCTACAAATTTCCCTCCAGTTAGTTTTCTAGACTGGATATAATTCTGTCAATAGCTTCATTGGAAGATATAGCTAGGCAGAAGCCAAAGGCTGGTTAGTGGGAGATAACGACAATCACACGTCAGCAAATTGTAGTGGCAAATTTGAGTTGTGTCCTAGCTGGGCAGGATTGAGGCCAGAGCTAATCACAAATCCACTTAGAGAACAAGACTGGTGGAGGAAGCCATTAAGCTGCATGTCGTGCGAGCTGTGCCGAGCCCTAGATTCTCGGTAAAATGTCATTTGCTCAAAATGAAAAATACAAATAATCTCCGCAGGATTTGAATTAAATGTTATAGTGAGGGCCTTTTGGGGCATGGAGTTCAAAGCACTTAATAATATTGTGTTTATTTTAGAGATTTGAGTAACATCCATCGGTGACATTCCTGAGTAAATATTTACCTGTGAAATCTCTTTCACTGCCTTTCTGTCCAGAAAGGAAGCTTCTGGAAAATCATAACATAAGATAATCTTTTTTTTAAAAAAAAATAAGATAATTCTTGACAAATGAAGGAGGATCCTTACAGGTTAACTAAAGCAAGTCACAAAAATATTACAAACATGATGATGTGACCTAAATTAATTTATAGACTTAATGCTATTCTAATCAAACTATCAAGGGGATACTTTATAGTACTAGATAAAATAATAAAATTTAAGTGGAAGAATAAAAAGAAATAGTGGGAAAAGGTAAGAATGAAGGGAGAATAGTATTTTTAGACCTCAGATTGTGCTATAAAGCAATAATACTCAAACCTAGTTGGTGTTGGAGAAAAAAAGTAAGTCAGAACAGACTAGATAAGGAAGAATCAGAAGCAATTGAACTCCTTAACTCAGTATTCTGTAAACTTATGAATATATATCCCCTAGGGGAAGCATTCCTATTTTATAAGAACTAATGGGAAAATCAGAAAACACTTTGATTTAACTTCAGTTTAGACCAACATATTAAACCATAAATCAAAATAAATACCTGACCACATCAGATACTGGCAATTGGGAAAATAATCTTATATCACATGTCTCTGATAAGAGTCTTAGATCCAAGATAGAGAGGCATCTAACACACATATAAAACCAAGAACCATTCCCCAGTGGATAAGTGGTTAAAGGATATGAACAAATTGCTCTTTAAAAAGGAATTGAGAAAAAAAAAAAGAATTGCAAACTAGTAATAACTTTCTGAAAATTTGTTCCAGATCACTAATAATAAAAGAAATGCAAATAAAAGCAAATACTAGATTTCACCTCACACTCAGCAAATTGACCAATCAATCAAACAACAAGCATTTATTAACCGTCTTTATTATGTGTCAGGAGCTATACAGGCACTAGGGAATCAAAGACAGAAAAGGAACTAGTCCTCACTTTCTTTCTTTCTTTCTTTTTTAAAAAAATTTTTTTTTTTAGTCCTCACTTTCAAGGAAGTTCCCTTCCATTGGGAGATAACGTGTGCATCTATAATTATTCACAGAATACATATATGTCGAGTAAATGCAAAATAAATACAAGGTAGCTAAATAAAATTTATTTAGTAAAGGAGTGAGTGAGCAGTTGGGGTAAGGAATGGCCTTATAAAAGGTGATGCTTGAGCTGCATCTTGAAAAGCATGAGGTAGCAGTGAGGAGGGAATGCATTCTAGGCATGGGAATGGCCAGTATGAAGGTATGACGATGGGAGATGGCATACCCTTTGAGAGGAACACAGCCAAGTACCATTTGGTTGGACTGTAGAGTTTTGGAAAGGAAGTAACGTATCATGAAGCTGGAAGGATAGATTGGTCCAGTTTGTGAAAGGCAACAAAGGAGTTCACATTTGATCCTAGAGGCCATTGGACTTAATTGAATAAAGAGCAACATAGTCAGATCTGTGTTAAGAAAAATCACTTTGACATCTGTGTGGTGGGTTCATTGAAACAGGAACAAACTTGCAACCAGGAGATCAATTAGGAGGTCATTGCAGTAGTCCAGATGAGAGGATGTGTGAGGGGAGAAAGAGGGTCAGATGGGAGAGATGTTGGCAACAGATTGGATTGGGGGGGGGGGGCAAGGGAGGATGAAATTTTGAGGATAAGGCCAAGATTGCAAATCTGTAAGATGGAACTTGTGGCAGTACCATGGAGAGAATGTGGTTTCTAGATTTCTTCCAGCAGTGTCAAGTGGGGGGCTGTCGTCAAGGTTGGTGAATCTTGGCCGTCTCCCCATCACACCCCCTGCCCCTGCAGCCTTCTCTTCTGTTGTTATCAGGCTGATAAATGGCTGCTCCAGGACTTCTCGGCAGCTATAGCTTGTCTTTTCTTCCACAGACCGAGGCTGTAGAATCTCTCACGAGATGATACAGAGATCTGCCCCATTGTTCCTAGAAGGAC
Organism: Vombatus ursinus; assembly: GCF_900497805.2. Classification (NCBI taxonomy): domain Eukaryota; kingdom Metazoa; phylum Chordata; class Mammalia; order Diprotodontia; family Vombatidae; genus Vombatus; species Vombatus ursinus. The sequence continues at coordinate 6,331,842 of NW_020954617.1, forward strand.
TGCCACCTATTTCCTTTCCATAGGGTTTCATATCTGTTACTTAGGTCCGGGCGTTCATTGGTCCTTATCCCCTTCCTCCTGTGCCATATTCTCCCGCCCTCCCATCTTTTGACAAAAGTCAGATTCTCTTCTGCCTCTTTAGATCCACTTTCTTCTTCATGTTCACATTGAAGCCCTTGTTAGAGGCAGCATGCTCTACTGGATTGAAGTGAAGACCTGGTCTGCTCCACCCCAGATACTAAATAGCTCTGTGGTCCTGAATGAGACCTTTAAACTCTCTGGGCTGTAGGTTAGGGGTTGGACTTGATGGTCTCTAAGATCCCTTCCAGCTCTCAATCTGTGCTCCTATGATCTTTTTCTACCCATTTTTAAAGGAGCACTTCATTCTCCCTGGTAACCTGAAGAATAGAGGGGCATTTCTCAAGCCCCTTTCCCTTTTATAGGAGTTCTTGACCTAGGGTCCATGAGCAAGGTTAAAAAAAAAATGTGGATAACTTTCTCAGTATAGCTGGTTTCCTTTATGTAATACTGTATATTTTAGGCATTTAATGGCATTATTCTTAGAAGGGGTCCATAGGCTTCACCAGGATTCCAAGGGGATCTGTCACACAAAAAAGATTGTTAAGAACATCAGTCTGTACCTCGAACAAGATCAGTCCTGGCAGAAATAGAAGCATTGTATACTCTGTGTGGGCCACAGCTCAGTTTTCCTTGCTGTACTAGAAGTGAGAGCCTTAGCACTTTGCTGTTCTTGATAGTCTCTCCCCTGGAGAACTGCGGTGACAAACTCTTTTTGGGAGATCTTTTAACTCTTCTCTTGCTCTTCTCATTTTGGCAGTGACTTATTATCTCCTAGCCCCTCAACAGGGATATCCATTTTCATTTTCCTTCTCCTTCACTTACTAATCATTTAACTTTAGTTAACTTACTAATCATGAAACTTTTTTAAAAATAACCTCCTTTTCTCATTCTTTGACTTTCTTCCCTTCAAGTTTTCCTGCTCTTTGAATCCTTCTCCTCCTATTCCTCTTGTCCCTTCTCTCCCTTTTCTTGTTCTTTCTTTTCCATTTATTTTTTTTCTGATTCCTTCTCAGGTCTTTCTCCTTTTATCTTTTAACTTTTCTTTAATTTATTCCAAATCTCCCCTCCCCAAATTTAATCTTCGACGTTGCCCTTCACAATTCTAGAATGCTCTCTGAATCTATTTCCTAAGTTCTTCTCTCTCTCCTACTCCTTCCCTATCTTGTTTGAGTCCTTCTGCTGTTCCTTCTCTGTCTTTTTTTTTTTTTTAAGCCAAAGACAAGGTTTATTAAAACATCTTGGCCAGACTCTTAAGGAATATAAGCATTTGTATCACTAATGCAAGCACGCCAGATCTTAGGAAATCTGAGCCTTTGGCTAGATTTGGAGAATCTGAACACTGTAATGAAGACAAGGTGGACCTTATAATACAGAAAGACTGTAGGAGAGATCTAGGAATGGCCAACTAGTTTGGGGTGATTGGAGGAAGGCTCTGAGGAGGATCTGGATGGGAGTGGCCAGTAAGCTGGGGTGCACAGAACTCCAGGGACCTGGACCCCGTGGCCAAAGGGAGAATGGAGTCTAAATAGGATTAAAGGTGGGAAGTGGCCAGGGGCCATTGGGAGGTAACAGACTTGGGAGATTGGGCATAGCCACGATGATGCTGTTCTTTCTCTTACACAAACCTTCTCTCACCAGAGCCTGAAGGCAAAAAAGAGACATAAGTAATGGGTACATGTTATGCCAGGAAGTTAGAAGCAAGTAAGTTGAGTTCATTCCTTACTGAGCATGGACACAGCATGTAGAAAGTACATATATGGGAAAGTAATATCTAAGAAAATGTCAATAGCATTAAGAACAAGAATAAGTAAAATACACCTTGGTACTGGTCAAAAAGAAAGATACCATCATATACGCTGTAGTGTGATTTACTTTGTGTCCAGATATACCCTTCTGAGAGGCCATTATATTATATAAATGGTCCAAGCATTGGTTTTCAGGAGAATATTTATATGTGTATGTGTACTAAACAGAGTCCCAGACCTCATACTTTTTCAATAACATGATTAATGTTAAAAGAAATTATGCCTAATCAGAGTGAACTCAGAGCAAAATAAATGTTATTTGAGAGTGTGGGTTTATTGTTCATTCTTTCTTTCTGGCATTAACTGTCATCTACTTTGTCTCTCTTCTCCCTGTCTGATTCAGGAAACTTCGAGCTACGCTAGATGAATATACAACTCGAGTGGGACAGCAAGCGATTGTCCTGTGTATCTCTCCCTCAAAACCCAACCCTGTTTTTAAAGTATTTGGTGCAGCACCTTTGGAGAATGTGGTAAGGGTTTGAAATGAATCGTGTGTGTATTTTCTTTCCTTTTAACAGGGTTTCATTTCAACAAATCATTCAGTGTTTGCTTGGGTAAGCACTGAGGGTGTGAAGTTGATGAAGCATCGTCCTCCCTCTTGTTGAGGAATTCATACTCTAGTATGGGGAATAAACGCTCTACCCAGAGGCAGCCAGGTAGTATAGGGGGTATAGCATTAGACCATGGCTAAGGATAACAGGACTCAGTGCAAATCCTGCCTTAGAAACATCAGAGCTTTAGGACCCTGGGCAAGTCATTGAATCATTAAGCCTCTGCTTCTTCTTGAAAAAGTGGGAAGACCTGAGAGGTAACAATAATAACTCACAATTAGGGAGTGCTTTACAGTTTACAAAATGTTTTCTTCACAACTTGAAGTCTATGAGGAAATTAGTGTAGATGTTGTTCTTTGTTATGCAGTTGAAGGATAATTGACTTATCCAGAGTCCCGCAATTAGACATTGGGTTGAAATATATGATCTTGAAGGTCTGCTGTGTGTTAGAACACATTAGAACTCTAACATTAGAGCAAGGGCTCTAACTACTTTGTTTGTTTGTTTTTTATTTAAATTATTTCAATTAACAATCATCTGTTTTTCTCTCCCCATTCCACTGGAAAAAGAGAGAAAAAAAACCCTTGTAATAATATACATAGTCAAGCAAAACATTTCCCAAATTTACCATGTTCATATACAAAAATGTATGTCTCATTCTGCGTCTTAAGTCTTATCTCCCACAAGAAGTAGGTAGCATATTTCATCAAGAGTCTTCTGAAATCATGCTTGGTCATTGCATTTATCAGAGTTCTTAAGTCTTTCAAAGTTGTTTTCTTTATAATGTTATTGTTGTTGTACAAATTTTTCTTTTAAGTAAAGATTAAGTTGTAGCCCTGTGGCAAAATGGATAAAGGGATGGTCTGGGCATCAGAAGGACTTGAGTTCAAGTCATATTTCTGAAGTATGCTGAATTCTCTTAAGTGCCCCTGGCAACTCTTACTGCATTGGTAAAGGGAGTTTCTGTACTATGAGTTCCCTATATCAATAAAATCATAAGTCTGGACCTCATTCTCCCCCACCCCCAAAAAGACTCATTCATTTCAGCAATAAAAATATAGACACTCTCATGTTGTTAAAGTGACTACAGAATATTCATATAGTTGCAAACTAATCTTTATAGTAATAAACACAGACTCAGATAATTGGAGAAATATTAAGTGCTCATTCTAAACTGTCAATGCCACCTAATTAATTTACTTACTTAATGCCAAACTACGAAAGGATTACTTTATAGAGCTAGAAAAAATAATGATGATATTTATCAGGGAAACAAAAGGTCAAAAATCTCAAAGGAAGGAAATAATGAAGAAAAAAAAAAGTAGAAGGAAGGGGCTTAGCAGTGCCAGATCTCAAACTATATAACACAATAATCATCAAAACAATTTGGTTCTGTTGATTGAACAGATTAGGTATATGACATAGAGAAGTAAATAAATGAACGTGTTAGGCAAATGTTCATATCAATTCAAAATCCCAGCTACTGGGGGGTAAGAACTCATTATTCCACAAAAACTTGTAGGAAATCTGGAAAACATCAGAAATTAGACCAACAATTTACATCATCTACTAAGATTAGCTTGAAATGGATACACGCCTTAGATTAAAAGGCCATATCATAAAGAAATTAAGGGAGCACAGAAGAAGTTACCTTTCAGTTTTGTGGTTTGGGGAGGAGTTCATGACCAAAGACAGGATAGAGAACCAGAGGAGATAAAATAGACAATTTTGCTTACATAAAATTAAGAGACCTTTGCACAAACAAGACTAATGCAGTTAAAATTAGAAAGGAAACAACTTAGAAGGGAGAAAATCAGTACAGAAATTTTCTCTGCTAAAGGTCTCATTTCTAAGCTATGTGAAGAACTGATTCAAATTTATAAGAATAAAAGCCAATCCCCAATTGACAAATGGTCAAAAGCTATGAACAGGCAATTTTCAAGGGAAGAAAGCAAAAAAAAGAAAAATGACAAATGCTGGAGGGGCTTCAGAAAAACAGATGCACCAGTATACTTTTTATGGAGCTATGAATTGGTTACAGCCATTCTAGGAAAAAAATTGGAACTATGCCACAAAATTTACTAAACTGTATATACGACCTTTGACTCAGTGATACTACTACTAGGCTTTAATACCCCAAGGTGAGCAAAGAAAGAGGGGAAAAAAATCCACCCGGACAAAAAGCATTTTGTAACAGTTCTTTTTGCAGCAACAAAAAACTGGAAAGGAGTGTGCCCATCACTTGGGGAATAACAGAACAAATTATGGTATATTAATATAATGAAATACTTTTGGGCTGTAAGAAATTATGAAAGATGATTATGATTCAAAAAAAGTCTGGGAAGGCTTGTATGATCCTGTGCAAAATGAAGTAAGCAGAACCAAGAGACCAATTTATTCAACGGTAACAACATTATAAAGACAAACAGCTTTGAAAGACTTAAGAACTCTGATCACTGTAATGACCAGCCATGATTCTATAGCAAGAGATGGCAAACTTAGAGCCTGTGTACCAGATCCAGCCTACTCCCTGTTTTTGTACAGTCCTTAAGCCAAAAATATTTTTTACATTTTTACTTAGCTTATGGACCATACAGAGAGAGATGATGGGTCGAATATTGCACATGTAGTTTACGAGCTCCTGTTCTGGGGGATCAGCAACGAAGAGTGTTACCCAGATATATGATGGATTCAGTATGCAGAATGAGACACACATTTTTGGACATGGCCACTGTGAGAATTTGCTTTGTCTGACTTCAGGCAAATACTTGTTACAAGGATTTGGTTATTTTTTTTTTCTTCTCTCTCCTTTTTTTTTTGTGAACAAGGTGTAGAAAGGAGGAGAAAAAAATGCCAGGTAATTGGAAAAAAAATGAGAAAATAAAGATCAGGAAAGTGAAAATAATTTAAATTAGTTAAATTTTTAAAAACACCTCTATGGTAGACATCCTTATTTAAAATCTGTCCTGCAAATTCCAGAATTATTGACCCAGAAGTTTATTTTATGTTTTAAGTAATATTTTCAAAGTTTTAGTTACACAACCAACTTTGTCTGGCTCATTTGATATTTCATTTACTTTCTAAGAAATGATTTTAGATTGAGAACTGATAACTACATACGCTTCCCTTTTCTTTTTCTTTTTTTTTTTTCTTTTTCTTTTTTTTTAGGCAATTGGGGTTAAGTGACTTGCCCAGGGTCACACAGCTAGTAAGTGTCAAGTGTTTGGTCTGAGGCTGGATTTGAACTCAGGTCCTCCTGACTTCAGGGCCAGTGCTCTATCCACTGTGCCACCTAACTGCCCCTCCCCTTTTCTTGATGGAGAGGTGATAGATACAAAATGAAGATCAAAATATACAATTTTAGTGCAGCTAATACTAGAATTTGTTTGCTTGAATGTGCATATTTGTTACAAGGGCTTCCTTTTTTTTTTCCCCCCCAGTGGGGGAGTGGGAGGGAAGGAAAATAAATGCTTATTAATTGAAAAAAAATTTGGGAATGTTGATGATTAACAATATACCCAGTTTTGATCAAATATTTCAGTATTACTTGAGGTTGAAAATTGTCACTAGAAGGTTACCACAAGATTTCCCTCACACCAATGAAGTAATTTAAGTTTATAGTTGTTTCAAAAGTCAGCATTTCATACTCAAGCTATATTGCTGCGAATTTGGTTTTGTGTTTGTTGGTGATTTTGTTTATTTTTTAAACCACCTTCCCTCTCTATTTTAAAATATTCAGAGTTTACCTCTCAATTTCCACCTAAATAAAGTTTCCTCTGGAAAAGAATCAGGAATGGCTGAAATGAAAGGAAGGGTAGCATGTGTTGTGAATCCATTTCTACTTGAAAGAATATGCTACTACTGATGCATATCAGAGGATTTAATATCTTCACACAAAGTAATTCCTCAGATTCCATTTTATCGAAATATGCAGACAAGACTGATAGTTCCACGCTCTTCTGCTTTATAATCTTCCTTCTCTTGCAGCAATTGTTGTACCCTTGCATTATACTGAATTTCATTGAATTTGTTTAGGGTATGAATTTTAAAATGTGAAAAGAGGAGCTGTTTTGTAGTTGCTCTTTTCTTGCAAGCTTATGTTTTTAGCATCTCTGTCACCAAAATAACTTTACAGTGGGGTTCTTTTTTTGTTTGCTTCTTCTTCCAGTCTGCTTCCTGACTTTGACTTTGGACTTTATGTTGGGGCTAGGCTCTGTGCACTTCAGCAGGGCATGTCTGGACTGATCTGGCTCTGCTTCTTGGGATACTGAGTGTTGTATTATTCCAGGAACTCAGGGACAGTTCAGCCTTGCAAGCTTTCAGTGCTCCCAGAGTAGTCTGATTGTTCCCACCCTAATCTGAGTCCCTCACCTGGGTTCGGGTATGAGCAACAAGCCTGTGGACTTCTCTTTGGAGCTCCAGCAGACTGCTCCTAGACTTAGTTTCAGCCAGCTGGAAAGCTCTGCTGGTTCAGAGTAGACAAAACTGTAGGTATTCCTTTGGTCTGAGATTTCTGGCCTAGTTATTCCTCTGCAGGTTTCAAACTGGGCTAGAAGCTGATACTGAGATCCTGCTCCATTTCTGAGGTCTAGGCCACACAGCTACTACTTGAACTTGCTTCTGGCCCAACATATAGCCTAGGTTCTGGGATTGCTCTTCACGGTGAAATGCTACCCCTCGGCACAGGTCTCTTCTTCAGTCGGCCCTGTGGATCTGTGACCCAGAACTGGCTAGTGAGTGACACCTGCCACTTGGTATCTATTTCTGCACCCTGTGTAATTTTAGGTTTTTTTAATGCTGGGTCTAGGAGCAGCTAGGTGGTACAGAGGTTAGAGCACTGGGCTTGGAGTCAGGAAGATCTGCATTCAAATATGACCTCAGCCACTTACTAGCTGTGTGACCCTGGGCAAGTCATATAACCCCTATTTACCTCAGTTTCTCATCTGTAAAAGGGTGATACTTTAAAGAAGGAAATGGTAAACCACTCTTTTATCTTTGCAAAGAAAACCCCAAATGGAGTCACAAAGAGTCAGACATGACAGAGCAACTGAACAACAACCACAGACTGGGTCTGGTGCCTCTTCCTGAGCTGTAATGTTCCATGTGGCATGCCGTTGACCAGACCCCATCCCCAGTGTCTCTAGACCTCTTTGTCTGTCTCTCCATGTCAACCAGGGCAGCAAAAGTGACTCATTGTGACTTTTTCATGAATTTCCTGAGCCAAGTTTGGTTTTCTAGACCTGTTTAGAGGCATTACTGGGTCAGGAGGCGGGAGGGCAAGGGGGAGGGAGAATGCACTCATTATACTTCTTCCTGCTACTCTATCATCTTCACAAAGAATTCTTTTTAAAAAGAAAAGGAAGATAAAGGGAAGAATACGTTGAAAAAAATCTCACAATATATGCAATTTTTCCCATTCTCGGATTCCCCAGTTTTTCATATCTTTTCTTTTGGTCCTAGCTTGTTCTTTGTAATTGTGTAGCATTCATTTTTGAATGTCTTGTGGTTCTTGTTTTTTCCATTTCTATTTTAGTCATTGGGTTGTTTTTTGGGTTTTTTAGCTCTGCTTACTTCATGTCAATTCATCAGTTCATATAAATCTTACCATGTTTTTCTGTATTCGTTGTATTCATCATTTCTTACAGTACAATGATATTCCATTACAGTTATATGGGCCATAATTTCTGTGGCCATGCTTCAGTCAGTGGGCACCTGCTTTGTTTCTAGTTCTCTGCCACCACAAATTCGCACAGACTCTTTATCTGCATTCTGGTGTGACCCATCCTGAAGTTGGGAGGGAGCATGATCAATGACACCATTGGGATTTGTGCAGCTAAGATTTCAGTGTTATAAAGTTTGCTTTCTGGAATTGTTCCAAACCTTGACAAGCCATTTTTCCTTTTTGTATCTTCATCTGTTAAATGAGGACAATAAGATCTGCCTCAAAGGGGAGCAGTGAAAATTAATTGAACTGACCATGATCTGTGGATGATCATGATAATGCTTAAGATGAGCTGGCCTGGAACAAAGCTGGCAAATGACAAATGTTAAACTTGCAGTTGACCTGATAGATTTCTCTTCTTGGTCGCTTGCTGCCTTCAAGTCCCTGCCTCTGATTTGACACTTTGCACAAGTTATGCAGGAATAAGCCAGTAAGTAGTTTGTAGAGAGACAAGGTGGGGAATCCGGTCTTAGGTTGGAAGTAGTGAAGGTCTTTCTGTAGGTGGTGCTCTTCCCTCAGAATCTGGTAGCAAGCAAGTTGGTGTAGTGGGAAGAGTGTCGAATGGGAGACCTGCCTCTTAGAGTTCCTCTCTTGTCCCTGCACAAATCACTTAACCCCTGGGAGTTTCAGTTTCTTCGTCTACAAAATGGAAATGATACTTTTAATGCTTTGTAAACTTTTAAGCATTATAGGAAGGTCAGTTATTTTTAATAATGATGAAAATCTATGGCATGTTAATTGTGCTGAAACATTTTAGCTGTGACTGGTTTTACTGGTGAGGAAACTATTTATGGTCACGTAGACAAGAGTGGATCCCCGGGTATTAATAGTATTCTCTATAATTATCTATTTAATTTAGTTAAATTTTTTTGTCCATCTTTTTTCCCTCTATCTCTACCCCAAAGGAGACTAGTTGCTTCTGGTACTGTTCAGTTCCTGTCTTAAGCAGAGATGTAAAAGGGTAGACATAAGTTACATCAGCTGTTGCAAAATTTCTTCAGTGGGTGGAGTTTCACTCATTGTTGAAGCCTCCCATTCCCCAGTCATTGAGGACCTTCTGTCTATACCACCATTGCTATAATTGCTGTGGAGACCCAAAAAAACCTATCGCTGACCCTGCCCTCAAGGAGAGGAGTCATCTCAGGGACACAAAATATTTAAATAACACAAGACTGGTATATGATTTTGTCAATATCTGGATAGTAACTGCAGGAGATAGGACTTAGAGACTGGAGAGCAGCATGACTAGAGTGTCTGGAAAAGAGAAGGCCCTTTGAAAGAGGTGAGACTTAACCTGTCCTTCAAGGCTCAGGTTAAAATCTGAAGAAGCATGCAGTATTCTAGACAAGAGGAATAGCCTAGGCTGAAACACGAAGGAAGACTAACTATAGTATATGAGGGAGATGGTTAGGAGACAAGCTTGGCTAGAGCTGAGAAGCTTTGTAATAGAAGAAAATAAGATTAGAAACAGACAAGGATTGTGGAAGAGCTTAAAGGTCAGATGAGTGAGGAGCTTATACTTTATTCTCTAGGCCATAGGGAACCATTGAGTCCTTTTGAGTAGGAAAGTGACTCGAAGAAAGTAAAGTCAAAAAAAGTGAGCCAGCTGGCTTGGAAGGGAGAATTGTTATTTCATTATTTGTTTATTTATTTATTGATTTATTTTTAGTTTTTAACATTCACTTTTATAAAATTTTGAGTTTTAAATGTCCCCCCTCCCCAAGACAGCATGCAATCTGATATAAGCTATACATGTACAATAATATTAAACACATTTTCACATTAGTCTTATTGTGAAAGAAGAATCAGAACAAAAGGGGAAAACCATGATGAAGAAAAAAGAAGAGAAAATAGTATGCTTCGATCTGCATTCTGACTCCCATAGTTCTTTCTCTGGATGTGGCCAGTATTTTCTATCATGAGTCCCTTGGAATTATCTTAGGTTGTTGTATTACTGAGAAGAGCTAAGTCTATCATAGTTGATCATTGCACAGTGTTGCTGTTACTGTGTACAATGTTCTTCTGGTTCTGCTCACTTCATTCATCATCAGTTCATGCAAGTGTTTTCAGGTTTTCTTGAAATCTGCCTGCCGTCATTTATTATCAAATAGTAATAGTATTCCATTACATTCATATACCACAACTTGTTCAGCCATTCCCCAGTTGGTGGGCAGCCCTTCAAGGAAGTTGTTATTTCAATATATGGAGCATATTTAATTTGAGATAAATTAGTCCTTTTGTGATACTATGAAAATATAAACTAAACATATCAAATCATATAAATATTGAGACAGTTTCTGAATTTTGCCCTAATGGGATAATAATTCATGAAAACAAGCAGGTCAAGGGAAGTGTAGAAAAATATTTCTGCAAAGGAAAACACAATGGCTATTCCTAGTACAGCTTTTCTGCTGGCTCCCACAAATGATGAAGCGATTCCCTGCCAACATCCCTGTTTTGTAACCCACGACATTTTTGAGCAGCCACGTAGAAGTGGTGTGATGTGGAAGCAGCTAAGAGAACTGGTCTTGGAGTCAGGAAAATCTGTTTTCGAGTCTCCCTGCTGACTCTTACAGGCCTTGTGACCCTAGGCAAGTCACTTAGCTTCTCAGGTTCCAAGATGGTTGCATTGGTCCAGGGAGTTTTCCCCCCAGAGTGTTCCCTGCACTAGGGAGATCGGAGATCTGGACCAACATCACAAATCAGCTCATACAGTGTCTGCTGTAAATCCCCAAGTTTACTAACCCTTAAAAATGGCAGAAATGAAAGCAAAACAGTACATGATAGTGGTAACATGGTGATTTGCTTTTAAAGAGATTGCCAGTTTCCCAACACAGCAAAATCTAGTTTTATAATAATGTCATACATTTTTATCATGGTATCTGCTTAGTTACTTCTTTGTTGGTAATTATTTCATACCATTATGAAACTCTGAAGCAAGAACCTGGCCTATTTTTCTGTAGATTGGGAAGCAAACAGCTCATTTTGAATACAGCTTTCTAGAAAGGATCAAGAATAATCTCATCAAATTGCCATGGTAACACAAGCTGATTGCAATATAGTATTACAACATTTTAAAATTTTTTGCTTATTTAGTAGAAACCAGGATAAAATTAATTTCTAGAGTCAAATCAGTTCCCCAAGTTTTTCTTCTATTTTCCTTTCAACCCTAAATTGGTTTTTCATATTTAGAGCGTTCTGTTTCTTTTCTGAAGAAGTAGAAAAATTATTGCTATCCAACCAATAATAGTTTTGACTTTTCCAGATACTAGAGTGAAAGTCAGGGGATTGGAGAAAGTATCTCTGTTTTAAAAATTCTTTGTAATGAAACATTCCTCTGCTGTTCTCTCTTGGTCCAGGTAGTAAAAATTCAAGACTCTTAACATCTCTGTAATATTTAAAAAAAAAAAGTTTTCTGTAAGTCATCTGTGAGTGGCATGTCTTATACAGGATAATATCTGATCCCATCTTGTTAGGTATCCATAAGCCTATGCCTCTTATTGTCTTTATGCTTAGGAGAAGAGCACTTTTTTTTTCTTCAATGATTCCTCCATCCCTTTTTATGTTTCTTGAGAGACAGACAAACCCACTGTTGTTTATTTTATGTCTGTTTACCTATTTTGTCTTATGACAGAAAGTTGTGCATGTGTAATTATGCTGCTTCTAAGAGATAAATTGGTGACAGTGCAAAGGAAAGGAAGAAAAGGAGCCGGAAATATTGTTTTCAAACTTGCAGTTGTCAGAGGTTTATCAACTTGAACTCTACCACAAGTGATGGTTGAGCACCATAGAGGAAGAGACTTTGAACCGTAGGACTCGTTCTGCTTCTTCCCTGTGTCACTGGTAGTGGCAAGTTTGGTCTTGAGCCACAGAGTACATAGTTACTGGCTATTATCTGCAATTCATTCTTATTTTATCTTTCCATTTCCTTCCAGTTTAAGGGCTCAGGTTTGGATCTACTGCCTGAATGGGAGTCCGACCATATCAGAAAATTAGCATCCAGCAGTTTGAGTGTGTCAGTGAGACTTTTAGGGGCATACATTTTCTGATATTTCTAATTTTTATTTTTTTGTGTGTGCAAAGTGATGATAGTACTTTATTACAAAGTAAGGCTTCTTGGGTAGGGAGGGTATATTTGGAAATAAATGTGATGTAAAGATAAAATGATAATTAAAAAATAAATTAAAATAAAATTGCTATAAAAACTCAAAAAAGATGGCAATAGATCATCACAGACAACCTAGGTGAATGGGAAAAGGCACATGATGCCACTGTTGTTAAATTCAGGACCTTGAATTTGGCCTGGGATTCCCTAGAAAGGAAATGAATGAAAAATGTTGATTAAGTGTTTACTATGTACCACACGCTGTGCTAAGTGCTGAGAATACAAGTGCAAAAGGTAGATAATCCTTAACTTCAAGGAGCTCTCCCTCTAATGGGAAAGGCAACAAATACAGAGAGAGGAGTGGTGATCTGGAAGAGTTATGGCAAGTCTGGGAAGTCACAAAGAAATAATTCCGAATGATTGGCAGTGTTGCCATTTAATATCTTTTCCACTAGCTCCTTCCCACCAGTGTTACCCATAATTTCATCAGCTCTTTTCACTTAATTTGGCCTCAGCATGATGATGTCTTTGGGACCAGCGGGTATTTTTATCTGCCAGCTGTGGAAGTGTTTGTTCACTGGGCTCTGCCAAGGCTTAGGGAGAAGGAGTCCCACCCACCTTCCCGTTGCCTAGCACTGAACTGTTCTTGTTGTTGGGCATCTTGTTTACCTGTGCCTTCTAATTTCCCACAGGTGCGCAAGTACAAGAGCATGATCCTTGAAGACTTGGAATCAGCCTTGGCAGAACACGCCCCTGCGCCGCAGGAGGTTAACTCTGAGCTGCCGCCTCTCACCATCGATGGAATTCCTGTCTCTGTGGACAAGATGACCCAGGTAAGGGGTGGGACATGAGGAGGAGACATAAAGAGAAGCTACATAGAACACACTCCTGGTAGCAGAGATGTGGGTAGGCCTCTTATAACTCTTCTCAAACTTGTCTTTGTTAATACTGTGAATGAGAAGAAAATTGGATGGATAGTGAGGTGTTGGCAGCCATTCAGCAAACACTATTCTAGCTGTGAAAGAGAAAATATAATGGCAAAGAGCTGGGCTCTCAACCATGAGATGGATGAGACTGACCAAAGATGAATGGCTAGTGTGAGCCTCCTTTAGTCTTATCAGCTTTTTTTCCCCCTTTCACCAGAAACTGTATAACCCTTACTATAGGATAGAGTTGAGTTCAAGAAATTGTATTAGTATATGGTACTTGCAGTAAGTTATCAACCCCAATTCCCCATACCATCTTTGCAAACAACACTGCATTATTGCCAAGAAAGGCTCCTCTTCATAGAAGCAGGGGGTATAGGATTTAGAAGTAAAATTCTGAGCATCTAGTGTTGATCACTGACTTCTTGAGCAGGGATGTCATATATACATGGCTAATTCAGCTCAATAAATCTACTGATATTTATAAAATAATTATTACTATTTCCATTTTATTTTAATTTTTAAAACTCAAAGAGAGTAGATTGACTAAAGCCAAAGTTCCTCTTTTACAACAAGCTTCCTTTATTCTGTAGCTCCATTGATGTATCAGAATTCTTGCTTGAGGTTCTGAAATTGGTCTTGGATGTTTATAAAGCTAAAAATGGGTTTAGTAGAAATTCAAATGGGGTCACACCAATGGTACAATTCTCAGTAGAGGACATCTTCTTTCTCTGCAGCCTGGACCAGAGATTTGATCTGGCACACAAAGTTATCGGAAGTTATATTAACAAGAAATAAGCCTGTGCCATTGTAGTTTATAAAAATTGCACACTCTTTTACGTGGACTCCTGAGTGATTTAAGTAATGATACAATGCTATCCAGCTGTCTTTGCTCATTGCTTTTCCATAACTCCTATTATCCAGTGACCTTGAGCGCTCAGACTATAATGAAGACAATTTAAGAAGAGATTTCTATCAATGGAACTAAGGTCATATTCTCTCTAGCTCTTAATTATCAGGAATATTGAATATTCACTGCCCAGGACTTAGCTCTTGGCTCATAATTCACAACAGACTTGACCCACAATTGCTGATGGGAGGAGCATCATTGTTTGCCAATCCAGACTAAGAAGAGTAATTTTACTTTAGTTTTAAATTTTAAAATTTAAATCTCTATTCCAAATTTATGTCCTTTTTTAAGTGCCGGTTCTCATGTTTCTGTGTTTGATTTCTCCTTTCAAGAGCAAACATTATTTCCTCTTTTTCTCTTGAAATACCTTTAGTCTTTGGTGCTAAAGGGCATTGTGACTAACCCCATGTTCTAGATTTCAGTCCATATTGTGACTTTAAAGATCCTAGTTGAAGTAATAATACCAAGATTTGCCAAACCTGACTGTAATACAGACATTTCAGTGTTAGCCAAAAATTCCTATTAATCTGCTCCAGTTAGTGCAATGATAAGTGTGATGATGACCCAGAATCAATCCATCAACAAATATGGTATTGAATAGTAAGTGTTCTGAATCCATAAAAATTATTCAGTATCATTTTAGTGTTAAATGTATATTCTTGTATTCTAATTTGTTGACATTATAATAAGTACAGTGAATTTTTGGAGGGGGAAATTATTATTTCAACTTGGGCATGTGAAATTTGAGATGAACACGTTCTTTTGCAGATGCTTTGATAATGGAAGCCAAAAAATATCAAATTACCTAACTTTGTTAATTTCTGAAATAAAGGACATCAATGAAGTCTTTTTTAATTAAAAAAAAATTAAGAGACAACATGGTATAATCAGTGCTTCTCAAACTCATATGGGGTTGAGACCTACAGTTTAAGAAGGGCTGAAGAGGTTGAGAGTGGAAAAAAGTTTAAGAATGGAGTGTTGGCTTTGGAGTCAGGAAGAGCTAGATTTAAATCTTTCCTCTGATATTTAATAGCTGGGACCTTAGACTAAGAGTCACAGTCTATGACAAGTCACTTGAGTCCTTTGTGACTCAAGCAAACTAGAATTTATCTTAAGTCATAGCCAGACTCCCCACTCCTGATGAGGCAAGGAAACAAACAAAAGCAGACATTTATTAAGCATTTACTATGTGCCAGACTTTGTACTTAGTGCCCCAAGGGGCACAAATACCGGCAGAAAGAAAACCTTGCCCAGGAGATTATATTCTGATGGGCAAAAGTAAAGGGTGGGGATGATAGGGGATGAGGGTTATGATTGAGAAGTCTGTAGGCATACAGCCTGGTGAAGATGAAGATATAATGACTGGCTTGGACTCCTTCCTTAAATGGAGGTTCTGGAAGAAGCTGTCCAATCAGAGAGTGGTCTCCAGGAGCAGAGTATTTCTGGGTTGTGAATTACAGGGCTAAGTGATCTATCATGATGAAGAGGTTACTGAGACATGATCTGCATTGGCAGAAGGAGTTCCCACATTGAGAGTTCCCTCATGCTGATGAAGTCACACATCCTTCTCTGATTCACTCTTAAAAATTCAGTGATCTTACAAAAAAAAGTCATGTCTAGTGGTTCTATAGAAAACAGTTTAATTGTCATAAATATGCCAGGCACCTTTCAGAATAATGGGTAAGCTTTGTTCCTACTCCGTTGAACTTTTAGGAGTTAGGATAATATCTATCCTTGATTATCTGTTGAGATGTCCTGCAACTCAGGAAAGATTTAACAAAATAAATTAATTGACGGTAAACATTTTAAAACTCAGCTTCTTTAGAGATTTTTGAGGAATGGATAGGATCTATCTTTTGGGGGATGGTCCTTCTTTAATTCTAGCCAGAGACAGGACATTGGATTATATGCCTCTTGACAAACCAGCATTGATTTTGATTATATATAGAGAGCTTTTAATTTCTACTGAGTGTATTCTTGGGAAACAATTTGGCTTGTTAGAATGTGTTAGGAAGAGATCTTAATGAAGATTAAGATTGTGTAAGAGACACTCATCTTAAGAGGCTGTTTGGTCTAAAATCCACTCCTTTCTTGGTTTTTTTTTTCTCCCTTCACCTCTTCCTTTCTCCCTTATACTTGGCTTCCTCTCCTTATTCTCATTGGAGTAACTTGGATTGCTTTGATATTCCCTTTGAGTAATGATGCAATAGGTGGGTAATTTTTCAGGGGATTTCAGGGAAACTGTCAGAAACACTATAGGTTCAATGCTTGCCTCATTAGGAATAAGTTGTTAATAGAAGTTGACATGTTTTTGCTAAAATGACAAACCATTTTTCAATTCAGGGCTTTTAAAAATTTAATAGAACATAAGCATTGTTGGTTCCACCCAAATTGGAGCTAAATATGTCTGTTTGTCCTCTATAACCCCATTCCCATTTTTTTCTCTGTTGCCAATTTTATAGTTTCTGTTTTACTCTGTAGAGCTGCTTGATTATACACTGAACCAGGATCCTAATTAAAATTGAGTTACATTTATGGCGAATTTTTCAGTGTTGCAGCAAAGACCAAAAATTTTTCCCTTGAAAGGTTATTTGGAATTTCTGCTAATTCCCCAAATATTGTAAGTGAATCCTTGTGACCATCGAGTACATTTGGCAATAAAATGATAAAAGTGCCATTAAGAGGAATTTCGTGAGTAAGAAAACTAAATGAAAGCCTCTCTTCATTAGATTTGGGATGTGCAGAAGTCTGTTAATTTCAGCCCATGACTTTCTTGCCGTGACTTAAAATAAGTTTTTGTTCTGGAGAACCCAATATCTGTAGTTTTCTTTTACTTAGTGTCTGGTTGAAATGTTAGAGGCTTATTAGCTTCCTATTGCAGAAAACTCAAATTTGTAATTCAGGTCCCAAGAGGCAAAAGTGACGGTCTGGAAATTAGAAGCCACGAGTTACAGGTTTTCAAGTTGGATGTGACAGAAGTGATTGTCTTTTCCTTTTATATATATGGAAGCTGAAGCAATTGTTTCCACCTCTTTGGGAAGCATTATTTTTTCAAGATCAAAATCAGTTTTTTCAAACACTATATTCTGCTATATGGCTCAAAAATACCTAAAACCAGAATCTCCAGTGCACTGGAAGAGTTTGGAGGGGGTGTTTGGGAAGGGGGTGGCAGGGCTGGTTTGCACTATACTTTTAGCAGAAGAAATGAATTATATGCTAAGAAAACAAGTTGATGTTATCAGGCATTTGTTTTTTAATAACAGCTTCCATGGGGCGGCCTGGTATTAGAGAATAAGAAGAATAGGATAAATTTGCACTCTGTCTACAGAAACAAGGAGGCAGTTTAGTACAGTCGAAAGAGCACTACCTCCGGAGTCAGTCAGAGGACCTGCATTCAAATCTCGCCTCTAACCCGTATTAATTTTGTGACTTTGGTCAAGTTGTTAGTCCTCTGGGTCTCGGTTTCCGTGTCTGTAAAATGCGGGAGTTGGACTAGATGGCCTCTGAGACCCTTTTTGAACTCTGGAGCTGTGATCCTGTGAGCTTAATTATAACTACAAAGTGTCAAGCCTGATTTTTAACAAGAACAAACACATGAGAAATTACACACCAGAAGGAGCGCCACATTGAAAAGGAGTCACTCTGGAAGACCGTAACTTACTTCAGCACTTTTGCTATTACTCAAAACGTTTTTGGTACTCTTTTTTTTGGAATTGTCATCAGAGCAAATTTTCAGGTCATGAAAGACTTTATAATCTGTGTAAGATTCAAACTGATGTTGCCCTATTAGCAGTTAACTATTTTATCAGGCGTGTGACGCCAGATGATTTTTGATTCTTCCCAGAAATTAAGTCTGTCCTCAGAAGACAAAGATTTGCCACTATTGAGGACATTGAAAAGAATGTGACACCGTCTCTGAAGGGATTTCCAAAAGGGGAGTGCTGTACAATCAGAATATTAATCATAATTATGGCCCAGAGGCATTGCAATATGCTGAGTCATCAGAGAATGATTAAATTATGCTGCCCAGGGTTATCCACTATCTCTCTCAAAGGGTAAGATGGTATAGTATTATATAGCATTTGTTGTTTAGTTGTTTTTCAGATGTGTCTGACTCCTCATGACGCCATTTGGGGTTTTCTTGGCAAAGATACTAGAGAGGTTTATCATTTCCTTCTCCAGCTCATGTATAGTATAATATTAAATTCTATCATTTTAAGCCAAGAAAGAGAACTAGTATTTTTTTTTTAAGTTTTATTGGTGTCTTTTAGTTTTTAATATCAGTAATTTCTGGAACTCTGCCCTAACCATAGGAATTGAACCTCCCTTGTAACAAAGTAAAATAATTAAGCAAAAATAATCTAATTTAGTGAGTGAATCTAACAGTGGATGCTACATCCTGCCCATGTAACCCTCTACCTCTTTACCAAGGGGGAGGGAGATCTGTTTCATTCTCTGTTCTCTAGGACTATTATTGGCATTTCAGTTATTCAGAGTTAAAAGCTTCATTTTTTTCTTTTCATTTACACGGTCATAGTCTTTGTAAGTATTGTTCTTTTGTTCAACCTGTTTCACTCAACCTCAGTTTTCTGGACATCTTCCCATGTTTCTCTGAACGTAAATCTGTTGTTTCTTACTGCACAATGATAATCTACTTCCTTTATACATCACAGGTTGTTCTGCCATTGCTTATCTGATGCGTACCCACTCTGTTTTCAGTTCTTTGCTGTCAGAAAAAGTGGTACTATGAATATCTTGGTGTGTATTGGATCTTTATTTCTGTCTTTGTTGTCCTCAGGGACTGCTTAGTAGTAAGATTGCTAAATTAAAGAATATTGGCAGTTTAGGGTTTGTTTGTTTGTTTTTTTAATTTCCATGATTGCAAATTGATATCCAGAATGGTTGTACCAATTCACAGGTAATTGGCAGGAATTGAAACAGGTTTTCTTGTGAGGCCTCAGTTGACTAGAAAATGCTATTAAAAAGAGCGGCCCATTTTGTAAACTTTCAAGAATAGTGGCAAAAACAGGACCATGCTCTAGTTAGCAGATGGATTATACAAAGGTTATTTTTCACGACTATGTAACTGGGAATTGGAGTAGAATTCCAAAGTCTTAATGGATACTGGTTATATTTATATAGTTCATAAATCCAGAAGTCTACATTATGAATGAAGGGCCGACAGGCTTAAGTGAGGTTAGAAGTAGGAACAAGGAGAGAAGTCTCAAAGATACATTTTGTACTTACTGTGGGTACAGTTGCACAAACCTGGAAACTGAGGAGGAAGAGAAGGGTTGAGATGAGGTCATCTGGGATAGCTGCTCAGCTGAGCAAGTTGGGAGAACAAAGTTATGCATGTCTGAGAAACAGGGTTCTATGTCTTAAAAGGCAACATATATGGGAACCTAAGAAAGAGACTGTGATCTTGGGTATCTGAGAAAGTCTTAAGTTCCTTTTTTCTGGCATAAAATAGGTTGAACAGGCCCTTTATTGTTTCGAGCATAGGAAATATCTCTGAGCATTGAATTAGACTGTGGTCACCTGTAAAGAAGTTTGATAATGCAAATTGTACTGGACAATTAGGAGACATTTCATTGGGTCCGAAAAATTAAGGCCCTGACTTTGAACAGGTGTACATATCATCACTGGTGTCGCTTGGGTGTTAGGTATGGATTTATTTAGTTCTTTGAAGAGGAGAATGTGAAAATAACCATCCTTCACTTAATTGCCTTTCTTCTTTAGAGGTCTCTTGGGAACTAAAGCTTCTCTAGCCTAAGAAAATATGTTTGCATGAATGTGCAGGTAGAAGCGAAAAGATGGGTGCTTTGATGGCTCTGTGGCCTTATTGGTTTGGATATTCCTTCCAAGCCTTCTCATCCTCTGTGACTCTGGGTCATATTCTCTCAAAAATCTGGTACCCTCCCAACTTGCTGGGGTCCTTGTACAACCCTTGACATGTCATCAATCCTGGTGGGACATTGATCTGTTTACCCTCAGTCTTGATACATGACCAGCCCATTTCCTTTCCCAGGCATAGGTAGCAGAATGAAGGTAGAGTAGACTTGGAGTGAGGAAAACCTGGTTTGATTCCTGCTTCAGACACCTAGGACCTCAGTGTCCTCATCTGTAAACTGGGATAATAATGTCATCTACCTGAGAGGGTTATTGGGAGTGTAAAATGAGATAGTATATGTAAAGCACATAGCAGACTTTAAATGGCTATGCAGAATTATTATTGTGTCATGTTGTTAGCTATTATTATTATATCATAAAGCTAGCTGCTTGATGATTCCCATCTTATGCACTTCTTTGCTGGTAACATGTTGCAGCCTATTCACTCTCACAATATACTTCTCCCTTGTCTTTTGGTTAACTGTCACCTGTACTTTAAAAAAAAAAAAAACTTTAGTATTTTGTGACTTGCAGCCATTCATTATCAACAGAAGAATGTGGCAGCATTTTGAGTTAACCAATCAAATGCTTTTTTATTATCAATCTGTCAGCCTTACTTTTGTGTTTTTTGATTTTTCTTAAATTAACACTCTACTTTCCTGTCCTTTCATCTAAATGCATTATAAAAATAAAAACAAAACCCTTGTAACAAGTATGTATATTCAAGCAAAATGAATTTCTTCATTGGCCATATCAAAAAAAAATGTTTCATTCTTCACCCCGTGTCCATCATCTTTGTCAGGCAGTTGGTAGCCTGCTCATCGTCGGTTCTCTGGAATTATGGTTGGACATTGCTCTGCGAATCATTTATTAAGCACATTCTGTGTGCTAGGTAATACACTAGGCACTGCAAGTAGAAATGCAAAGAGGAAATAGTACCTGCCTTGAGGGGACTCAGCAAACAATAAGCACAGTGAGATTTTGTATTCTCTATAACTTTCATGGAATGCAGTCAGTTGTGTGAGTGTAAAGATGAGGAATTTCATTTGTGGAAAGCCTTTGTATTCCCTTCTTATACTTTCAGCAAGAATGCCCTTGCTATATGTGTGGATTGTTCTCATAAAGATTTTATTGAGATGAGAAAGAAGGCAGATGGGCCAATATGATGTGAGAAAGAAGACATTTAGGTGGCAAAATGGTTAACATATTGGACTTAAAATTGGGAAGGCCTGGTTTTGAATTCCACTGTTGACATTTATGAACTGTGTTACTGTGGACAAATCATTAACCTCTTTGAACCCCATTTGTAAAATGGGGATGATTATATCTAGTACTAACCATAATGTTGTTGTTGTAAAGCTCATATATTTGCAGTGCTTTGCAAACTTAAATGCCAAGTTTTATTTTTTCAGTCACTTTTTGTTTAATAATAAGTTCCAATATATTTCTGAAGCATTTGTTATATTCTTCTTTTGAAGATCTCTTTAGAATCAGTCCTTCAAAAAAAGATCCGTATGTACAAAAGTATAGTAGCTTTTTTTGCGGTGGCAAAGAACTGGAAATTTAAGAGGGTGCCCATCAAATGGAGAATATTGAACAAAATAAAGTATATGAACGTAGTAAAATGTATTTTACCAAAAGAAAGACAAAAGGGATGTTTCAGAGAAACCTGGGAAAACTTGTATGAAGTAAGCAGAACCAGTATTCAGTGACAACAACTTTTGAAAGATTTGAGAATTCTGTTCAACTCAATGACCAACCACGATTCCAGAGTACCAGTAATGAAGAATGCTACCTACCCCCTGACAGAGGCCTGATGGACTCAAGATGCAAAAGGAAGCACACGTTTGGATGTAATGAATATGGGAATTTGTTTTGCTTTACAATGAATATTGGTTACAAAAGTGTTTCTTTTTTTCCTTTCTCAATGGGGGAAGGAGAGCATATGGGAGGGAGAGACAACAAATACTTCCTCATTGAAAAAATTAAATTAAAAAAGAATCCCTCAAAACTGGCACTCCTTCTGATATATAATTTCTCATATGTTTGTGATATATATATAGATATATATATATATATACACACACACACACACACATATACATACAGCGCTGTTGAAATTGAAGGTAAATGTATCAAACTGAGGACTTTTTTTGTATTTTTGTTTCGTGAAATGATGTTGGTATACTCTTCAACCTATTGGCCATGAACTTCTTCATATTTAATTGATCTTGAGCCTGGACCTTTGCTACACAGCAGAATCTTACAAGAGTCCACACTTCACTAACACAGCATATGAGAATGCAGGGTCCTTTAGACCGCAAAATGAGACATCACAATAGGACTTTTTGGAGAAATAGAAGTATAGATATAGATACCTACCTATTTACAGAGGTTGTCTCTCTCCCTGAGGGTATGTATTGCATCTGTCTAAAATTCTGTTCGTTTCCTTCACTTATTTCTTGTTTATTTCATGGTTAGATTTATCTAAGTCTGAGAGGGAGCAAAGAGAGTTCTGCCACTATTATAGTTTGACTATATATTCCTTCTTGTAACTCATTTAACTTTTCCTTTAAGAATTTAGATGCTGTGCTATTTGCATATATATTCAGTGTTGATGTTAATTCAGTCTCTAAAGTAACTATTAGTAAAATGTGTTTACCCTGTTTATTTATTTTAATTAGGTCTAATTTTGCTTTTGCTTTGTCTGAGATCTTGATTGCTACTCCTACCTTTTTACTTCAGCTAAAGCATAATGGATTCTGCTCTAGCCCTTTATTTTAACTCAATCAGTATCTTTCTGTTTCAAGTCTCTCCTTAATCTGTTTCCAAGTTGGTTGTTTTTCCTATGAAACACTTCACATTTTCTTCTGTTTTTATTTTCCTTCAGTCTTTCGACTTTTTTAAATTTCTTGATGATTAATCAAGTCATTAGCTTCTATTTGATCAATTCTAATTTTCAAAGAGTTATTTACTTCAGTAAGATTTTGTACTTCTTTTACCAAGTTGTTAATTCTCTTTTCAACTTTCTTCCATAGCTCTCATTTCTTTCCCCTTTTTTTTCCTCTGCCTCTCTCATTTAGTTTTTAAAATGTATCTATTTTGGGACAGCTAGGTGGCGCAGTAGATAGCGTACCGGCCCTGAAGTCAGGAGGACCTGAATTCAAATTCAGCCTCAGATACATAACACTTACTAGCTGTGTGACTCTGGGCAAGTCACTTAACCCCAATTGCCTCACCAAAAAAAAAAAAGTAAGTAAGAAAATTTATCTATTTTTTCCTTTTAAAAAACACATCTCTTTAACTCTTCTAGGAATTTTCATTGAACTTGTATCCAATCTTAAATTTTTCTTTGAGGCTTTGCTTGTTGATGGTTTCCAGTCATTGTCTTCTCTGTTTGTGTCTTGAATTTCTCTGTTGCCATAGTACCGTATTCTTTATGGTCAGGTTCTCTTTTTGTTTACTTACTCTTCCATCCTACTTTGGACTTTTTGGGCTGTACTAACTTCTGGGGGAAATGTCTGGCCCAAGCTTTTGTTTTTTTACATCCTTCTGCTTCTTTCATAGCTCGGTATCTGGGAGACCTTCAAGTTTTCAGTGCTGTCAAATTGGGGTGATCCAGGGAGAGATCTGTTGACTGTACCCTTGGTCTCACCTCTGCATGTTTCTGACCCCAGAATTGGGTCTGTTGACTTGTGTGTAGATGAGTTTCAGTAGACTGATGCTGGATTCAGTTACTGTTAGGCCACTGGGAGGTATTGCAGTTTCAGAGTGACTTTACTGGTGACTCTTTCTTGGCCTAGGACACACTTGCCCTAGTTATTCCATCATAGGTTTATATGTGGCTAAAGGCTGGAACTGGGCTCAGAGTCATGCAACTCCATTTTTGGAAAAGAACTTGTTCTGTGCTCAGTACTCATCTAGGGCCCACCCTCACTTGCAGCTGCTTCTCTCAGCCCTGGATCTGTGACTCAGAACTGGGTATTGGGTGACAGAGCTGCAAGATGGCACCTGTTCCTGCATCCTGTCCTGGTGCTTCCTGCACTGGCCCTCTGTCTTGTCCTACTTTCCATCCCTGAGTGCTCGAATGCTTTCCACTGCTACTGCCATGTGCCCCTGCACCTGGCCAATGCCCTTGCCTAGTATCTACAGACCTCTCTGTCTGTTTCCTTAAGCAGCCTTGTGCTTAAAAAAATTACTTACTCCAATTTTTCCTTGGCTTTCCTAATTAGAATTTGATTTCCTAGGTTGTTGTGGAGAAAGTGTGCTGGGGAGCTAGGGAAAATGCTTCCTCTCACTCCATCAGGTTGACACCAACCCCATTGCATCTTCGTAGTAATAGTAATAGTATAGTAAAAGCTGCCACATGCCCTTTATGTAAAGGAGAATGAAATTTAGAGCAGATCTTGTTTGGTTTCAATATGCAGTACACATTTAACACAATGAAAGAAAAAAGTTAGTGTGGGTCATCTACTCCAGGTTTGAAACAGGCCTCTGTGACAATGGTGTGGTCTCAAATTGAAGAGAAAATATCCCTGGCAAATTACCAGAGATAGCACTGGTTAAATACATGGAAAAGGGGTTTGAGGGAGGCTTTGGGACAAACTAGTAACTCTGCTTTCCAAAGTTTTTGAGCTGAAATTAGATCTTACTTTGTACTAAATGTGGGATAGGACCATGTCTTCACATTTGATATGCAAAACTTCATTGGAATGTATCATCATGAGTGAAGGTCTCTTGTGCTGTGTAACTGACAGCTTTCAAACCTTTTCCCCTATGGTGACTCAAAAGTCCTCAGAGGAGCTGCCAAACATATGGTTTTAACTATCCTATAGCCTTTTAAATCTCAAGCAATACCCTACACTTGTCATTTCCAATGAAAGTTTTAAACTACTGAAACAAATATAAGGACTTTTTGTTTTTGAAAGAATGGCATTCCATCCTCTTAATAAAAAAGTTGGAATTACCCAAGTATGACAGATCACCAGCCATCTGGATTCCTTTCCTGGAGCAGCATAACCTTTACTGCTGCCACACTGTCCGGTTGAAGCTTTCATTACCAAAAGGCATTGAAGTGCATCGTACATGAAGCTACACTCTAGGTTGCCCAAAAGGAGTTCAGCAAACAAGTGCTTATTCTAAGACAGACAATATGGACAAATATTATGCTTACTTAAATAGGAACTATAATATTTTAATTACCTACATGTCACTGGTGAGTGCATTTTAAGAGGGTAGATTAGAAGAGATATATATTTAGGCATATAGAGAAAAAGGCATTTATTTACATAAATAAGTATATACCAAATAGATACCAGGTATATTTGGGGAGGAGAGCACTAGCAACTGGGGAAATCAGGAAAGGTTTCATAGAAAGTGGAGCTTGAGCAAAGTTTTGAGGGCAACACAGGCTTTTCAAAGACAGAAGTGAGATAGGACTTTATTCCACACATGGGGGACAGCCATTGCAAAGGCATGGAGTTAGAACATGGAGTGTCAGGTATAGGAGAGATAGCAAGGAGCCATGTCCAGCTGGACCACAGAGTCTGGGAGAGGTGTACTGCATAATAAGGTTGCACAGATAGTTTGGAGCAGGTTTTGAAGGGTTTTAAAAGCTAACCTGAGGAGCTTATATTTGATCCAGGAGGCAATAGAAAACCCACTGGAGTTAACTAAGGAAGCGAATAATGTAATCTTTTTTTTTTTTTAATTAATTTATTTATTTTGATTTATCAGCAATCACTTCCATAAACTTTTGAGTTTTACATTTTTATCCTCTTCCCTCCCCGCCTTCCTCCCCAAGAAATCTGATATAGGCTATACGTATACATTTCTATCAAACATATTTTCACATTAGTGATGTTGTAAGGAAGAATTAGAACCAATAGGAGGAACCACAAGAAAGAAAACAAAACACAACAGAAGAAAAAAAATAGCAAATAGTATGCTTCGATCTGCATTCAAACTGCATAGTTCTTTCTTTGGATGTGGATAGCATTTTCCATCATAAGGCCTTTGGAGATGTCTTAGATCCTTGCATTGCTGAGAAGGGTTAAGTCTATCAATATTAGTCATTACACAACATGGCTGTTACTGTGTACAACGTTCTCCTGGTTCTGCTCACTTCACTCAGCATCAGACCATACAAGTCTTTCCAGGTTTTTCTGAAGTTTGCCAGTTCATCATTTCTTATAGCACAATAGTATTCCATCACATTCATATACCACAACTTGCTCAGCCATTCCCCAATTGATGGGCATCCTCTCAATTTCCAACTCTTTGCCACCACAAAAAAGAGCTGCTATAAATATTTTTGTACATGTGGGTCCTTTTCCCATTTGTATGATCTCTTTGGGATACAGTCTGAAAAGTGCTATTGCTGGGTCAAAGGGTATGCACATTTTTATAGCCCTTTGGGCATAGTTCCAAATTTCTTTCCAGAATGGCTGGATCATTTCACAGGGAGTAATGTAATCTTTGGAAAAATCACCCGTGCCAGCTGTGTGGAGGATGGATTGGGGAGGAGAGGGGAAGACCTATGGTAGGGATACTAATTAGGAGACTGTTATAATAGTCCAGATGGGAGATGATGAGGGTCAAAACGAGGGTGGTAGCTGTGGAAGTAGAGGAAAGGGGTCAGATAGGAGATGTGGAGGTAGAATTGATCAAATTTGGCAACTTGATTGGGTATGTGGAGTTGGGGAAAGTGGGGAGTCACCATGGCTATGAAGTTGCAAACCTAGGTGACTGAAAGGAGGAGAATGTGTTGGAGAAAAGATAATGAGTTCAGTTTTAGAGTGTTGAGCTTGAGCTGCCTAAAGGGACATGGAGTTTGAGTTATCTAGTAGATACTTCAGGTGCAGATTTACGAACAGAAGTCGGGAGAGACCAGGGCTGGACATGTAGGTTTGGAAATCACCTGCATAGAGGTGATAATTGAGCCCTTGGGAGCTAATGAGGTACCTAGGAAGAGCGTAGAGAGAGGGATTAGAAAAAAGCCCAGTGCAGAGCTTGGGGGGCCCCTACTGTTTGGAGGCATGATATGGGCAATGAAGTAGCAAAGAAGGCTGAGAAAAGTGATTAGACATGTAGCAGTGTAATTACTAGGTCTGAGGAGCAGGAGACAGGGTCAGGGTTGCATTGGCTGCCAAGAATTTCACACATAGAATGTAAGCGCAATGATCCTTGAGGAGACAGATGATGGTTCCATGTTTCTCTTTTTATCCTGGAGCAGAGGGCCTAAGACATAATAGGCACTCAGTAAAAATTTGTTGGGTTGAAATGAATTGAACTTGGTTGTGAAGGAAAGGAAAAAGATGGAATAGTTAAGAATGTAAAGGATCCAATGTTAATATCTTGAGGATTAGTGTGAACTGGCTGTGCCTCTATCCTAAAGAGAAGAAGCCAGTGAAAATGAAGTTGATGGGTAGTGATTTCAGAAGGTAAGAGAGAAAGTGATTACATTGCAGGTAAGAAAGACTGACCTTATTGAGAAGGAAGATCATCTTCCTTTAGGTAAAAGGGGGGAAAATGGAGGCAGAGGTTCAGTGAAAGGGTATAGAAACATTTTTCTCACTCCCACGGTTTTGAGATAGTCATCTATCTATCCATGTGAATTGAGTGAAATAGTGGCACAGGTAATGTTCGATAGACTGTAATAAAAATGTGTGTGTGTTTGCGCATGCTTGGGACAGGCAGCCAACTCCATTTTAGACCTGGGCCAAGTTCAGACCCCCTTTCCCTGTTTGCTGTCTGAATGGTTCATACCTTCAGTAGGACCCATGAAGGTAAATGTCCCTCGAAAGCCTTTTCTTGGCACCTGAGCTTGAGGATAGTGAGGAAACTCAAACCTCCCAAGCTGTGGGCTGCATGCAGAGTAAAAATAAAGAGGTGGGAGTAGAAAATTTGGAACTCAAAATCTTGTGAAAGTGAATGTTGAAAACTAAAAATAAAGAAAGAAAGAAAAAAAAAGAGGTCGGAGTAAAAGCTCAAAAGTACAAGATTTGCAATGATAATTCGTTGAGGGATAGGATAAATTCCTCCTAGCAAGTCTTGTCATTTAATCTTGATCGGGTTACAACAGCTACAGCTTTGGGAAATCTTTCACTTAAAATTTTCTGTAGCTTTTACATTATCTTGACTTTTGATGTTCCCCTCCCCCCAGCACAAATGTATCTGGTGTTTTGTTCTCTGCCCAGTGTAACATAAAGTGGAACATTTTTTAGAAACCTGCTATCTGATGCTTTGGGATGGATGGAGTCGTTGAACCTGAATTTCAGAATGTCCTGTCTGATCTCTCCCTTAATCTGGGGTGCCTGAGGCAGGATAGATTGGTATAATAGACCCTATAAACCTGTTCCAGCCCCTTAAAATGCCAACTAGAGAAAGTCTTCATGCATAAGCTTTAACTTTGCTGTTCCTGTTGATTGTGTCCCCAGTGTATTAAATACAAACCCATCTTAACAAGTTTCTTGAGTAGATTGTGCCTCTGAAACTCTCTGGGACCAGTAATTAATCAATCTGGTAACGAGAAGTACAATATAGAATTCTGGGAGAGAGCCATTTAACTCTTTCACCCCTTGACAATCCACTTTCCTTCACTTTCATTGATTATTAAGGGAGTCTGGCACTACTGATGGGTAGCCTGTATGAAAGTGGGTCAAATCCAAGGAATTTATAGGAATAGTGTGGTGTAAGTTTGCCCTCATGAATGTAAATATTACTTTTATATCTTTATGAACTCATATCCAAAAAAAGTTCTTGCCATGTTGCCCTTGACACTGTCAAATGGTTCCGCCTCAGAAATTAATAGGATTGTGCCCATGGAAATGACATTAGAGAAGAGGTATTCCTCCCTGCTTTGCTGCTGTACCCTAAGGATTATGGGACCTTTCCATCTGACCTGCAACTGAAACCTTCCATATGTGTTATCTCCCCCCTTAGAATGTGAGCTGCTGGAGGGCACGGCCTGCCTTTTCTATTTGTATTGTCAAAATTGGGCACATAGTGCTTGGCACATAATAAGCACTTAATAAATAATTAGTTTTTCCATTTTTTTCAGTCAGTCAATAAACATTTATTAAGGGCCTACTGGCTAAGCAGTTTATAAATATCTCATTTGACTCTCGAAATAGTCCTTCTATGTGGGTGGTATTATTATCTCCACTTTATAGTTGAAGAAACTGAGACACAGAGAAGTTAAGTGACTTGCCCAGGGTCACGAAGCTAGTAACTAACTGTGTCTGGATTTGAACTTGGGTCTTTCTGACTCAAGGCCCAGCATCCTGTCCACTGTACCACCAGCTACCTAAGAGGCAAAAGATAGTTCCTATCCTCAAGGAACTATGATCTAATGAGGGAGACAAGCAACAAATATGGACAAATAAGCCATATGCAGGAAAAATAGGAAATAATTTAAAAAGGAACTCCACCAAAACTAAGAGAGGTTAAGAAAAACTTCCTGTAGAAGACAGGATTTTAGCTAAGACTTGAAGGAAGCTAGGATAGCCAGTAGGCAGTATTGAAGAGGGAGAACATTCCAGACATGAGGGACAGCCAGAAAAAAGCGTCCAGAGCTGAGAGAGGGAGTGTCCTGTTCGAGGTAGTATTGGGACTTAAGTTGCTGGTTGTTGTCCTTGTTCTCAAAGAGAACCACAGTGACATAACTGTGATAGAGTCAAGTCGGAATGCTCTACCACAGGGCACGCACTAAAAGTCCATGTGAACATTTGGGGTGGATTCTCTAAATCTGTGCATCTCGCATTTGTTTTGAGCCACTTCAGTTCTGCTTTGCTCATAGAGCACAGCTCCTTCTGTCTTGAGAGCACACCAGGTTGGGCGGTCCTGTGCCAGTGTCTCCTATGACACATCACCAAAATTCTTAAGAGAGACTTCTAGTCTCTGTATCACTTTTTCTGACCACCATGTGAGTCCTTGCCCTGTGTGAGTTCTCCATAAAATAGTCTTTTTGGCAAGTGTACGTTTGGCATTTGAACAATGTGGTCAGCCCATCAGAGCTGTGCTCTCTGCGGTAGAGTTTGAATGCTTGGCAGTTTAGTTCAAGAAAGGACCTCAGTGTCTGGTCTCTTATCCTGCCAGGTGATCTTCAGACTCTTCCTAAGACAATTCAGATGGAAGCAGTGAAGTGTCCTGGAATGGCGCTGGTAGACTGTCCAGATTTCATAGGCATACAGCAATGAGATCAGCACAACGGCTCTGTAGACCTTCAGTTTGGTAGGCAGTCTAATATCTATTCTTTCCCATACTTTCCTTCGGAGCCTCCCATACACTGAGCTAGCTCTGGCAATGCCTGCTTCAACCTCATTATCAATGTGTACATTCTGAAAAGTAAGAACATTGGAAAGCAGTGTGAGTAAGAGGTGACATGGTTGGACCATTCCTTTTTTCCTTCATTCATGGTACCCTTACCAAGTGAAGTTTTGCAATAAAAAATACTTTCAGGTTCTCTTAGTAAACAGGGCAATTTCTTGAAGTTTGTTGTTGACTTGCAGAAAAATTAGGCTTAGATATTGCTCTTTTTCTGACTTCTTGTGGGACCTCATTTAAGTACTTTTATTTGCCTTTCCATTTTTTCAGTCGTTTCAGTTGATGTTAATCTCGCACTTTTCCCCCCAAGCATTTCATACATGGATTTCTAAAGCTAGAAAGGACTTGGAGAGCCCTTCTAATCCGTCCCCTTCTTCCAGTTATTACTGCCCTTAAATGAATATTACCCAAACTTTGTTAGTCATTGACAAGCTTGTGAACTTTCTAGGATACAAAAGTAGGAGAGTGGTCCAGCTCAAGTCTCCTTGGGGTTTAGTCACTTTATCTTTAAAACACAGAAATGAAATCTTGTTTGCCTGAATGTAGGGAACCCAGGCCAGTTTATCTCTAGAAGTCCCTTGCCATCCATTAAATCTAGAGCAGAAAGTGAAAGACCATTTGTAGAAGAGATTTATTGGTTGTAAATTGGGCTAGATTACCTCTAAAGTCCTTTCCGTCTCTAAGACCCTATTATTCTTTAGTTTTAATTCTCTTGCCTCTAGTAAAATGTTGTACTTCTCTCTTGCCTGAAAATGTTCAAACACATTTACGTATGAATATTCATGAACTTAACATCAGCCAACAATGGCAAGGAAAGTGTGATGGCAACCTCATTCACCCCTTAAATCCTTCAACCCCTGCCCCTTAAATCTTCAACCTCTTTTTTTCTGTTGGTTCCTTTCCTTTTGCCTTCAAACAAGTCCAAGTCTCCCCATCCTTAAAAGGGCCTTCACTAGATCTTACCATTCCCTCAAGCTATCATCCTAAGCCTCTCCTTCTCTCAGCCAAACTTCTTTAAAACAAACAAATAGACAAACAAGCTGTCTATATTTGCTCCCTCTTCTCAATCTCCTCAGCCTGTTGCATTTTGGCTCCCAGTCTCATCATTCAAATGACACTGCTCTCTCCAGAGTTACCAGTTGATCTAATTACCAAACCTGATGATATTTTCTCGGTCCTCATCCTTCTCAACATGTTGGCTGTATTTGACACTGTTGGCCATTTTTTCCTCTTGAATACTCTCTCCTCTCTGGATTTAGGGACTCTGTTCTCTCCTGGTTTACCTTGTACCTGGCCATTCTTTCTCTGTCTCCTTTGCTGGGTCGGCATCTATATCATACTCCCTAATTGTGAGTGTTCCCCAACAATCTATCCTGGGCTCCCTTCTCTCTTTACTTTTCCTCTCTTGGTAACCTTATCAGCGCCCATGGATTTAAGTGTCATTTCTATATAAATAGCTCCTAGATCTAAATATCTATCCCAGTCTCTTCCCTGAGCATCAGTCCCATATCACCAATTGCCTATTAGACAATTCTTTTTTTCTTTTTTTTTTTTTGTATTTTTTTTTTTTCCTTTTTAGGCAATTGGGGTTAAGCGACTTGCCCAGGGTCACACAGCTAGTAAGTGTCAAGTGCTTGTTCTGAGGCTGGATTTGAACTCAGGTCCTCCTGACTTCAGGACCGGTGCTCTATCCACTGCAATACCTACCTGCCCCAAGACAATGGTTTTTTTTTTGTTTTTGTTTTTGGCAATTGGGGTTAAGTGACTTGCCCAGGGTCACACAGCTAGTAAGTGTTAAGTGTTTGGTCTGAGGCTGGATTTAAACTCAGGTCCTCCCGACTTCAGGGCTGGCGCTCTATCCACTGTGCCACCTACCTGCCCCCCATTAGACATTTCTAACTGAATATACCAGAGATACCTCAAATTGCATTCATTATCTTTTCCCCGAAACCTTCTCCTCTTCCAGACTCCTCTATTTCTATTAAATATACCACCAACCTTCTAGTCTTTTGGGTCATAGCCTTAGCATTATCCTGGACTCATTCTATATATTCAGTCAGTTACCAAATCTTATAGTTTCTGCCTTCACAGCGTCTGAACCCTTCTCTCCACTTGCATGGCTACCACCTTAGTAAAGGTCCTATTCACTCTTACCTGGATTTTTGTAAGTCTCTTGATTGGTCTCTGCCTCAGGTCTCTCTTTCCTCTAATCCATCCTACACACTGCTGCCAAAGTCCTTTTGCTGAAACACAGTTCTTCTCATTGCTTCCCTGATTTCCCTTTTGCAGATGTAACCCTTTCTTTCTTGACACTGCCAGCGCCCTAGTGCAGACTCTCATCTCCTCATGCCTGGGCTTTTGTGATAGCCTGATTGTTGGTCTGCCTGCCACAATTCTCCATCCGCCTTTCAGCTGCCAAAGTGATTCTCAAAATAAAATCCGGTAGCTCTCTTTTGCTTCCAGGATCATATATTAAAAAACCTCTGTTTGGCTTTTAAAACCCTTCATAACCTTTCCTCCCCCAAACCCTCACCTTTGTGGTCTTCTTACACCTTACTCACCCCCCTTCTCCTCCATGTACTCTTCAGTACATTGACACAGGCCTCTTCTTGTTCCTCAGACAAGACCCTCCATCTCTCAGCTCCGGGCCTTTTCACAGGATGTCCCCCTTGCCTGGAATGTTCTCCCTCCTTATCTCTACCTCCTGGCTTCATGGGCTTCCTTCAAGCCGCAACTGAAGTCCCACCTTCCTCAGAAAGCCTTTGCCAATCCCTCTAATTCTAATCTCTTTTGATTATTTATTTAACTTGGATATGGTTTGTACATGGGTGTTTTCCCCATTAGATTGTAAACTCCTGACAGGAAGGGTCTGTCTTTTGCCTGTCTTTTTACACCCTGCGCACAGCATGGTGCCTAACATATGACCAACAGTGCTTAGCCACTGACTAACTCCAGTGATTTCCTGTTGGTTCTAAGATGAAATACACTGCTTTGTTTAAATTTTAAATCCCTTCATAACCCTTCCCCTAACCTATCTTTCCAGCCTCATTGGACATTACTTCCCCTCCAACCAGACCAGCCTTCTCTCCTTTCCTCGCTCCCCACTCTTCATCACTGTGCCATTTCAGCAGCTACCTCAAGTATCTGGAATGCACTCCCCCACTCACCTCCATCTCACAGAGTTCTTCTCTTCTTTGAAGCCTTTCCTGATCCCCCAGATGCTAGTGCTCTCCCTCTCAAATGAAGTGCTTTGTATTTAACAATGTTGAATATATTTGTATTTATGCTGTGTGTATTTCTGTATGGGCTTTTTGTCTTCCCCATCAGAATGTAAGCTTCTTGTGAGTATGGGTTGTTTGATTCTTTGTTCTCGTCTTCCCATTGCCCAATGGGAATGCCTGACAGAGTCAACACTTGATCCTTGCACATCGATGGATTGATAATTGCCCTGGCCTAAATGACTGCATTCTAGAGTCTGAAAGAGCTCCTCCTCCATGATATTTGAATACTTGTGGAGAAAAGAAACGTCATGAGACATTTCTTGATTTCCAAAAGTGAAAGAAGGTAGGGTGGATTCATCAGACTGTAGGCTGGTCATTTTGATTCTTGGGAAAATTTCAGAACAGATTATTGCACATATGTTTGTGATCATTTAGAAATGGAAGTAGTGATCACTAGCTGCCAGCCTGGGTTCATTAAGTACAAGTTGTGCCCCATTATTCATTTTCTCTTTGACAGGAATAGTAGACTAGTTCTTCCAGGAAGCACTCTGAATACAGTATGCCTGGAGTTTTCAGTAAGCGATTGGATGAAAGCTCTTATAGTCTCCTTATTGCTAAAGTGGAAGGATATGGGCTCGATGGATTCAGAGGAGGATGAACAAGTGACCCTACAAAAGTTACACTGGTGTGTTAAAGCACTCTGAGTCTTGCCCTGTTGTGTTCATCATCTTTAGCAATCTTCGTGGGATTTTAGATCAGAGCCAGAAGGGACGTCAGGGCCATCTACTCCAACCTCTTCGTTTGAGAAGAATGAGACCCAGGGAAGGGAAATGATTTGTTTAAGGTCACACGTAGTGCATCAGTCAAATATGGGATTTTTACCCAGGTCCTTTGTTTCCACTGTGCCTCCCAGAGATTGAAATGGAGGTAGAGATGGAATGCTTATCAACTGATTTGTTAATGACACAAATCTGGTGGGGAATTACTATGTTGTTTTAAAAAATAAGGATCCAAAAATATGTCAAGAGACTAGAAAGGTGAGTTAAACCTAATATGAAATTTAGTAGGGATTTATGTAAAGGTCTGCCCTGTAGTTAAAAAAAAAACCCCAACCCTATAAGTACATGAGTGAAGGACACTTGACTAGGGAATATGGGGTACCACAAAGATTGGAGGTTTGCTGAATAGCAAGCCAACAGTACTGCTGAAATACAAGCAGTGAGATCAGGGAGCCAAACAAGGAGAGCCAATCTTATTCAAGGAAGAAGATAGCCTCTCTTTGCTCTAACACAGTCAGACCACTTCTGCAGTATGATGCTCCTTTCTAGGCGCCACGTTTTAGGATAAATGTTGGCAAACTGTACCTTGCCCCTCCTATACTTGTTCTCTATTCTCTTTGTGATTGCTAATCTCTGCACTCCTCAGGACTTCCTGAGGCCACTATCCCTGCTCTGACATCACTTTCCTCCCTCAAACCAATAGTTAGCCATTTCAACACTATGGTATCCACTGCTTTGGATCCCCTTACCCCCTTGTCGTATCACTGTTCTCCTATTGCCAGGTCTCAGCCATGAACTACTTTCATCATCTGCTTCCCCTCCTCCTGCTCATGAACCACCTAAAGAGGAAGGAAGAAGTCTCGCCCCCAGGCTGACTGAGCATATCACAGATTTGTATTCTCTAATCTCTGCTTGCCCATGGCAGTAGAGCTAGTGTCAAAGTCAGGATTCAAACCAAGGCCCTCTGACTCCACATCCAGGATTCTTATTCCTGGACCCTGTTGTCTCCTTGCAAAGTCCAAGGCCAGCTATAGCCTGGTATAAATCTAAAACAGCTGAAGCAGAAGATTTGAGATTTGAGTCTCTCTATAACCTTCACCAAATCACTTTACCTCTCAAGACCTCAGCATTCTTACTTGTACAATGAAAGAGTTAGAGTAGATTAACCCAAAGGGCCCTTCTAACACTAAATCTGAAATCCTCTCTTCCTGTGTCATGAGTTCTAATCCTAGTTTTCTGACTGACTTGCTCTTTGGGTTTTTTCCTCTAGATGACTCAGTTTTTTTTTTTTTCTGTAGGAAAAGTGGCATTGTTTGCCTCCATCGCCTCTCTTCAATGAGATGAGGAACTCTCACTCTATTTGGGAAAATAGAAATAACATGTCTAAAACAGTTAAGAAGAATATACAGTAATCTGTCATTAAATGCTCACTTGTGAAATCACAGACTACGTACTCTAAGAGATCAGACAGGAGAGACATGAGTAGGAGCTGGAATAGTCAGGAAAGGTTTTGTGAACTTCAGCTGAGCCTTAAAGGACTGTTAGGATTTAGATGTGAAGAGGGAAGGGCATTCCAAGTTAAGTGATATAACATTAAAAAAGGCATGGAAGGAGGAATAACCAGGGTACATTCATGTGACCAAGCTGACCAGAACAGAGGGTGTGTAATGGGAAATGTTGGAAACAAGTTTGGATAGTTAAATCCAGGTCAGATCATGCAAGGCCTTCAAACCATATGGAAAAACTGGAGGTGACCCTAGGTTCTTAGGGCCAGACCAGTCACATACAAACTCTAGCAGGCCTCGTCAAACTGAAAATGCTTCTGATTCAAGCCCTGTAGTAGACTGAAAAGGGCATGACTCTACTCACAATCTCTGTGAATGTCTAAATGAAAATTTGCTTACCTGGCTTCCATCCCTCAATGTGTTGATTCCTCTAATAGAAGGTAGACTTCTTGATGCGCTTTCTGTTTGTCTCCCCAGCACCTCTATGCGTAGCATATAGTAGTTGCTTGATACATTCTTGTTGATTGATTGATTGATTGGTATGCCTGTCATCCAAGAACCATCCGAGCTAAATTGAAAGAGGTTCATCACAGAAGGTGAAGTTGAAAAGATTAGAGTTTAGATCCTGCCTGTTAGATACTAATAACTGTGTGGACAAGTCATTTAACCCCTGCATTTCTTTATCTATAAGGTAGGTTTAAAGACCTTGTGGGGTTGTTGTAAATATCAAGTGAGATAATATATTTAAAGCACTTTGTAAACTTTAAAGTTTGGTTCTCAGATAAAATACAAACTGCTTTGTTTAAATTTTAAATCCCTTTACCACCCTTTCCCTAACCTATCTTTCCTCCCTCACTGGACATTACTTCCCCTCCCCGAACTCTTTGATCCAGCCAAACCAGCATTCTCTCTTTTCCTTACTCTCTACCCTCCATCTCTGGTGAAGTGCCATTTTAGTTACATAACTATAAGCTATTATAATTATTATTATTACCATCTCTAGAATAGGAGTTCCTGACCTGTGGTATGAAAAGCATGTCAGGGAGGGCAGGGTGTGAGGAATGTTTGGTAAAAAACTATGTTATACTATTAAAGTTAATCCCTTTTATTTTCCTATGTGCCATGGATATGGCATGATATAAACTCTAGAATTGATTGCCTTTGATATTGAGTAGGGATTATAGGAAGATTTACTGAAAGCCAAGAGGTAGAAGGACCAAAAAAGTTTGGAAATTCTTGCCCTAGAAGCCAGTAAGATAAAATGGCATCTAGGAGTCAGGAAGTATACAAGTACTAAATTTCTAGTCTTAGAAATTAACTTGAATATAATTATACTGTTGTTTAGTCCATGTCCTGCTCTTCATGACATGGTGGACCATACACGCCAGAACTGTCCATGGGGTTTTCTTGGCAAATATACTGGAGTGGTTTGCCATTTCCTTCTTCAGTGAATTAATACAGAGGTTAAGTGACTTGCCCAGGGTCACACAGCTTCTGAGTTTCTGAGGCCAGGTTTGAACTCAGATCTTCCTGACCCCAGGCTCAGCTCTCTATCCACTGAGCCATCTAGCTGCCCCTGAATGTATACTATGCTGAATCATTATACTCCAGAAGTAAGTTTTCATTGGGGCTTTAATCTTCAGTTGAATTTGTTGAAGATATTCAGCCTTTTCTTTTAGTTTATCAAGATTTCCTTAGGTGTTCTTGAGTGATGAAACCACAGAAATAAAGAACTTTTCATTAGGAACTTAAAAGAGAAGAGTTCTCTGGATTTACATCTGTGAAAAAAGCATTATTTCTCTTTTATTTTTCTTCTGAAAGATGTGAGGTTAACCCATTTTATACAGGCAGAGTTAAGCCTTTTGTCTCTTTCTGAATTTGAACTAGGAAAGGACATTCTCCAAAGAGTCCAGAGTGGAAGAAAGGCATGACTTTGAGATGCTCTTTCTTAAAATAACCATAGAAGTGACCTCATGGGCCAGCTGATAGCTTGGATTTGCAAATGGATATAGTCTTATTAGCCTGCTGCTTGACGCCACAGAGCCAAATATATACACGAGCATGTTGTGTCATATCCTGTAGGCAGGATATATCTTGTAGAGATGGGGGCTTATTGACAAAGGCAAAGAGGCAATGCTTGGCCCAGGAACTAGGAAGAAAAGGGAGGCCTTCACTGCCAACTGGAGCCCGTTGTTGTGGCTGTAGTCAGTGTTGGACAAGTACTTTTTTAGACGAATTCTCTACTACCAGAGTGGGCAGTAATGCATCCTATCTGGTTACTGGTACTTGAGTATTTCCATTTCCACTTTACACATGAACCTCTGTCCTTAGGCCTGACACATTGTAAAATGCTTCCTCTTGTTTCATTGCTTCTGTCGGCTCTCAACTGCAGGAGCATTTCCTTTGGCTGCCCTCGGTGTGTGCCCTGCTTGTCTTTGGAACGCTGTATAGGCACCAAGCTAAGGAGGAAGGCTAGCCTTTGTCTCATGAATGCTTGCCACAGAAGTATCATCAGCCGATTTAAGAAATTTTACCTCGATAAACTTTGGTTCCCCGAGAAACAGGAGATTGAGGGGAAGGAAAGGTGGATTCTTTGTGTTTTGTAATCTTTTGGATCCAATTCCTGTTCATGAAATAAATCTGAATGGAGTCTATTCTGTAACTGGATATTATTTTCATTTATGTTGAGTATGAAAGTCCTTCTAATGCTTTACAGAAACTTAGAGAAATGTCTTTTTTAAGACACTCCTGCTTATAGTTTGTTTTTTTTTCTAACTTTCCATTAGTTACTTTCTGAAACCACAATTGTTTTTTGAAAGCTAGTTATTGTTTCTGAAGAAGGGTCCTGCTTGCTTGACTTTGTTTTGCCACTCTGCTGTCCTTTGCAGTATTAGTTGTTTGACCACCTGGTAACTTTGGGGGCAAAATAAGCCCGTAGTAACAAGAATATCTTGAGAGAGAAATCCTTCTTCCAGGCAGATGCTCTTGTTGATAGAGAAACAGTATCAGGAAATGTTACCTAGAACATAGTTTCCCAGAATTAATATTTTCCAGATAGCTGTAGAGCCATAGTCTCTTACTAGGAGCCCATTAGTCCTATTCAGGATCTTGCAGGGTCTTCAAAGATTGCTCTTTACTTCGGTGGTTTGTAGAGACACAGGTGAAAGAATCTAGTCTAGCACAAAGCCGCCTCCCTTCTCCTCATGCCGACTGACTGTCATCTCTTTTCCAGGCTCAGCTTCGGGCATTCATCCCAGAAATGCTAAAGTACTCCACAGGCCGTGGGAAGCCAGGATGGGGGAAGGAGAGTTGTAAACCGATATGGTGGCCGGAGGACATCCCATGGGCAAATGTCCGAAGTGATGTCCGAACAGAAGAACAGAAACAGAGGGTGAGTGTCCCCCAAGCCTGAGCTATTTCAGGAATGTATCATTTGTCAAGATGGGCATTCCCTCTTATTTCTCCCAACTTCTTTCTTTAGGTTGGAGCAGCATAAAATTTGAATAAAAAACAAATTGGCCCACATAAAATAAGCCTGATTTGTCTCTTACCACCTTTCCCTTTTCCTCTGCTTGCTGTCTGAATAAGCCTCAGGTCCAGCCACTACCTGTGTTAGACCTCTTGAGGACAGTTTTAACTTTATGTAGTGCTTGGAAGGAAGACTGTAAGCTGGGCATAAAGGTAGCAGTCGCTTCAGAGCCATGGATATTTTCTCAGTCCTTACTGTCTTTGTTTATTGTTGAATGACAAGTGATTTCTCTGCCACTTATATGGAGTGTATTGGTAGGCCTGACCATGCTTTCACTAGCTCAGAAACTTCCATTTATTGGAATAGACAGGAGGCAAATGACTGGTAAACTTAAGTCAAGATCTCCCTTTTTAGCATATTTATTTTTCATTCAGACTATAACTTTCTTGGGAATGCCTGTTTGGATGCCCATAGAACCTCCTATACTCAGGGTGCTAGACAAATGATAACAAAGATGATAATAGTTTCAATTTGTGTCTAGCACCTTACAGTTTAAAAAGTACATTCTCGGGGCAGCTAGGTGGCGCAGTGGATAGAGCATCGGCCCTGAAGTCAGGGGTACCTGAGTTCAAATTCGGCCTCAGACCAAACACTTCACACTTACTAACTGCGTGACTCTGAGCAAGTCACTTAACCCCAATTGCCTAAAAATAAAAAAGTACATTCTCGGGGCAGGTAGGTGGTGCAGTGTATAGAGCACTGGCCCTGAAGTCAGGAGGACCTGAGGTCAAATCCGGCCTCAGACCAAACACTTGACACTTACTAGCTGTGTGACCCTGGGCAAGTCACTTAACCCCAATTGCCTAAAAATAAAAAAATAAAAAATAAAAAAGTACATTCTCTACATTATTTTTTAATTATGATAATTGTACAGTTGGTGTGGGATAGTAGAATGAGTCCTGGCTCTGGAATCAGAGTTCCTTCAATACCTCCTGCCTGTGTAATCTGGAGCAGGCCATTTAACCTCTGTCCTCCTCAGTTTCCTTAACTGTAAAATGAAGCTTTTGGACCAGATGACCTTTGAGGTCCCTTCCAGCACTGGATTTGTGATCTCATCCTAATAGCCCACAACTCTGTAGTACACTGAAGTCTACAGAGCATTTTCCTCTAACAGCTCTGTGAGTTACAGAGTGCAAACGTTTTGCATTTCACAAATAAAGAAAAGTGAAGCCCACAACAAGGAGATGACTTGTTCCAGATAGTGCACCACCTGTTGTATGTCGCAGGGCCAGGCATAGCACTGGCCAGGGGCTTCTGACTCTGCCCTTTGACACCATTCCACCCCATGAGTATTCCTTTGTGGGGGAGTTTGGTCTCTGGTCTCCTTTAAGATTATCCCCATCATGTGAAGAGAATCCAAAACACAAGCTTGGGTGGATCCAGGACCCAGGGGAACCTAAAATTCCTCCTACTTATCTCTGGCATTCCTAAAGAGTTACTGAGATCAGGTGACATTCTGGGTGCAAACACCGTCTAATTACGTAAAATTGAATTTAGAGAGTATAATAAGTAATAAGTTTTCTGGAAAATAAAATAAGTCATTTTCTTGAAATAACAACAATAATAATGATAGTGATTAATAAGAAACCTCATTAAGATTTACAAAGTTCTTCATGATAGACCTGTGAAGTGGGCAATCCAAGTGTTATACCCATCTCACAGGTGAAGATACTAAACCTCTGAGAAGTTAAGATCTGTCTTAAATGAATCGGTTTTTTTAACTTGCTGGAAAAAAAAATACCTCCATGAGATCAGAAAAACCTGGTCCAAGGTCTTTTAGAGGAAAAAATTATTATTTTTTTGGTTCTGAACACCCACCCTCCAGTTTGTAGGGGCACAGTTCATAGGGTGGGCTTTGGCTTGGTTGGATAAGTGGCAGCAGCCTGGGGGTGGGGTGATGCTAGCCATGGATCGACTAGTAAGTAGTGTGTGTCCTCTGCATTTGATACTTTGCTGAAATGTTACTTTATGGCATTCTGGGGACAGGTGTCATGGACCCAG
Source organism: Vombatus ursinus (assembly GCF_900497805.2). Lineage (NCBI taxonomy): Eukaryota > Metazoa > Chordata > Mammalia > Diprotodontia > Vombatidae > Vombatus > Vombatus ursinus. Next base: position 6,373,195 of record NW_020954617.1, read on the forward strand.
GCACTACGGACTATAGTCAAAAACTGCTATAAACAGCATGGGCGGGAAGACTTGTTGTATGCTTTCGAAGATCAGCAAACACAACAACAGGCCACAGCAACGCATAGTATAGCACACCTGGTACCCTCCCAGACTGTAGTCCAGACCTTTAGCAATCCTGACGGCACTGTCTCACTTATCCAGGTGAGTCTGATGTTTTCATCCTTGGAGTTTGGTTTCAGAGATGGTTCCTTAGCACTTCAGATTGGAGAGGCTGCTCTCTGCCCAAAGATGCTGAGTATTTAACTTTTAAAGACAAAACAATATTCACTTTAATTTATCCAGCATTTACTAGACACCAATTATGCTGGTTACTGGGGATATAAAGACTAAAGAGACACATTCCTTGCTCTCAAAGCTCTTATAATATCGTAGATGTATAATGAGAACGCTTCCTGTATGACAGGGGGGCGGCAGGAATTGATTATGTGCCCTCTCAGTGCCAGGCCCTGTGCTTAAGTGCTGGTGATACAAATACAGACAGTGCCCATTCTTGAGGCACTTATATCCTATTGGGGGAAGACATTACAAAATAGGGAGCTGGGGGAGAGGGAGGGCAGGGAGGATAAAGCGTGGAAAAGGACTATTTCAGGATGAGAAAGCCCCAGCAGTGAGGGTGGCTCCAGGGTCAGAGGGCCACCAAGTCATGGCAAGAAAGTCCTTAGAGTCAGAGGCACAACCAAGGGTGGAATGATACCCACTGTTACAGAACATTTTACACTTTTTTATATTTTGCTAAATGCAGAACTCTAGTCATATATTAAAACAAGGACCTTTTTTCTTTTAATGGGGATTTAAAATGGTTTGCTTTTTCTCTGTTAGTCCTCTTTCTCTGGGGTGGGAAAATTGCACTTAGGGTTTGGGACTTTGAGATAAGATTTGAAGGATTATTTGCTAGATTATTTGAAGATCGAGTTAACCAGTATTCAATATGATACCTTCTAACGATGTTAAATTTTAGTTTAAATAACCAAATGTTTCAAGTAGGGAGTTTCTTCTGTTCATCGACAACTTTCTGTATCTTTACTTAGGTTGGTACAGGAGCAACAGTGGCTACTTTGGCTGATGCTTCTGAATTACCCACCACTGTCACTGTTGCTCAAGTGAATTACTCTGCTGTGACTGATGGAGAGGTAAGAATAAGGGCTAGATCTGCACCTGTGTTTGTGTGTGTACTCACAGAGCCCAGGAAAGGAGAGGGCCGTTTCTGTGGATGGGTAACATTTCTTTTCCTTACACCTTTAGTAGCAGCATCAAACCATAAGTTTCATAAAAGGTCTTATGCTTTCTATAACATGGTGTTTTGGAAGACACATAACAGTATCTGTAGTAAAGTGTGTGTGTGTGTGTGTGTGTGTGTGTGTATACGTGTGTATACACACATATATGCACATATTTGATGTCTTTCTGCTATGGATATCAAATCATTTTATCTTTCTAATCTATTAGAAAAGATAGATTCATAGAAAACAAGTAATCATCAGGGAAAGGGAGCATAGTTTCAAGGGGAAGTTTTGTCTCTAAGTTTACTAGAACAGCTCTTGGCTTAAGTGTCTATAATTTATTTAAGATTTTTTTTAAAGCCTTTGAAGAAGTTTCACATTAGAATCTTCCTCTCCCATTTTTTTTTTAATCATGGGATTTGTCGGGGATAGAGAATTGGCTCAAAGACAAGAAGCAAAGAGTGTAGAGATAACACTTCTTATCCGGAACTGATTATTTAACTAACGGTAGGATCAGTGTTAGGACTGGTCTCATGTAACATCTTTTTAGAAGTGATCTGGAAGAGGTAGTACACAATGAAACGTTCCTTTTAGTGCATGACTATGAGCCCTCCCAGATAATGAAATACCAAGCTAAAAAAGACAAGCTGTAGGAAACCCTTACACTAAAGCGGCCGTTGAAGTTCATGCATATAAGTGGAAGGTATTCCATTTAGAGAATAATATGGTAACCTTGTGAGCCCTGAACTATTAGTTAAGACCCAGGAAAGAGCTCTCGTAGTCACTGTAGGCTATTTCCTGATGATATATCCTCTATCGTGCAGAGGAAACAATGTGGACAAAGGCATAGGAGCAGGAAAATACAGACCTGTTAATTCAATCAGCAGTGCAGCATACAGCCTACCTAGGTCTAAGTAAAGGTGAATAACATAGCCATGCTACATTAAAGGGTAAAAAGAATGCGTTTATACTTTTGAAAAGTAATAATGGAGCTGTAGACCACATACTTTATACAGATATTCTTATTTTCCTGTCAAGTTTGATTTCTTTCACCTCAACCTAACTTTTTTTTTTAAGACATTAACATACTCTTGTATTTAGTCTGCCTTGTTCTGTTTGGATGCCATCAGAGCTATAATTTATAGTGCCTACCTTGACCACATTAATGCCAGTAAACTAATTACATAGGATGGCTTTGCAAGAAAATCAGTTTTTTGATAGCATCTTCCTCTAAGGATGTGAAAGTGCCTTATAAAAATGAACAGTGTCTCTTTCTTCACCATTTTGGGGGAATGCCTTTTTTCCTTTGTATTACTTCATTTAAAGTTCTAATCTAAATGCCCCATCGTAATAGGGAGGTGACTCTGAGCTTTCAAAATCTATTCCATTATACGCAACTCCTGACAGAGACAGTAGGCTCAAGATGCAGAATGAGACCCACATTTTTGGATGTGGTCAACGTAGGAATTTGATTTGTTTGACCATGCATTTTTGTTACCAGGGCTTGGTTTGTTTGTTTGTTTTTTCTTTTTTCCAATGTGGGGAAAGGAAGTAAGAGGGAGAAAAAATAAATACTTACTAATTGGGAAAAAATTAATTTATCAGATAAAAACAAATATAAAAAGACAGAAAAATACCCACAAAATTTGGGCCAATGTAGGGCAAGACTTAGCCAACCCTACCAAGTTGGAAAGCCTTTGGGTTTGGGGTCAATGATGAACTATGTATATTTTGTCCAAGACCAGCCTAGCTAAGTTCAGAGAGGTTCATTACAAGATTGGCCTCAAGGTGATTAATGTTTTGGCCACAGCAGCTGTCAAAGACCATCTACTGAGTTGCAAATGTGTGAATATCTTCACCAGATCTGTTTTAACCACAGACCTTTGAAGTATTACCATTGAGGTATGAGAACCTCACCTCAATGAATGAGAAATTTGGCTTAGGTAGATGATTCAGTGTCAAAGTAGGGACTCCAAACCAGAGCTTCATTTTGGGGGAGAGAAAAGGAGGGAGAGAGGGAAGGGTATGATGAAGGAAGGTTGGTCTGTGATTTCTATCGTGACCTACCTTGAAAGAACATTTTAAAAGAATGTGGTGAAGTTTAGAAATCTATGTTATTCCAGTTTCTCCTCTGATCTTCATCAGTGAACATACATACATTTCTACCCAATTATAATGAGTACATTCCTGCTATTGAGTGTTCTGCTTTTTTCAACTTAATATTATTCTGTAAAATTTTTCCAGGTATTGGAAAATTTCCACAGCCCTATTGTGGTATACCATATTTTGCTCGGCCTCCTGCTTCTTAGTTCTCCACTCATCAGGCCACTCTGCTCCTTGTATTCAGTTGCATTCTTGAAAAGGGTTGTTTTGGGGGCACTTTGTCTCCTCCTAGGTGATTTGCTTTCCTTAATCAATCAATTATTGAGCACTAATATGTGACTCATTTTGTCCTTAGTACCGTCCTTAATTCTATGGGAAGATGCAAAGAAATAAAAGACCATTCCTGCCCTTTTTAGAAATTAGGACATAGGACAAATACATAAGCAAAAGGCATAGAGAGCTTACAAATAATAATAGTAAAGTACAAATTGATATAGCGTAAGCCATGTACAAAGTTTCACAATTTTTTTCTTGTAAATTTCAGTGTTGATATAAATGTACATATATAGGTTGACTCATTTTGCCAATAAGAAGATTAAGGTCCAGACTCACAAGACTAGCCATTGGAAGAGCTGTAACTAGAACTGAGATCTCTTGACCTCCAGTCCAGGGCTCTTTCCACTATACTACAGTGGTGATGCTCTTTCTTTCTATGCTAAATCTCTTCTCAATGTTAGTGAATTCTCATTCAATTGCATGAATTAGATATGATTTATTTTAAAATTACAAGTAAAAATTCAAAATGGCAGCATTACAAATGATATTCAGACAGCATAAGTAGAATTTATAGTGTTACTGGAAAAGGGAATCTATAACAAGGTACAGTATAGTTGGAAACATGAGTTAGAAAACGAGCTACTAACTCAGGCACCCATCAACTAAGTGATAGAACATGAGACATAACTGATCAGAACACTTGTTTAATTGGGAGGTAGGTGGGGGAAGGGGAAGGATAGAAACATTCATATGTATGACAGTGCCTAGTCTCCAATTCTTAAAAATGCACAGAAGCTGGTGGTGAATATTTTTTTATGTTTACTTGTATAAAATATGTGCTGTGATGTTCTGACATGATTTCATTGAGCACAGATTGCATATGACACCCCCCTACTATCAGTGTGCTGATAATTGCATTAGGCTTGCCCTCCCAGGCAGGGGGGGAGCAAGTGAAAAGAGGTAGAGGAGAAGAGAAGAACAGAAACAATATGAAGAGAGGAGGGTTTGATGGCAATAGGTGGCAGCACTGACAAGTTTAGCACGCTGTCCAGCAGCAGGACTGTTTGACTGTAAAGAAAAATAAACTGCTTGAATGGGGCTAAACTCTTGAAATCTGCTTTATGGTTATAAAGGAAATTTCACAGGATTTTCAGCCTTGCGTCCCTCCTTGTCTCCCAGTTTCTTAGCATTGGGCCCATACACTGCAAAGAGTCCCTAGTACAATATAGCTAACAAGTGGTCGCCTAGCCTCTATCTGAAGACCTCCAAGGAGGAACCCACTCCTTTGTAAGGCACCGATTCCACTTGTGGCTAGCTCGAATTGTAGGAAGTTTTGTTTCTTGACATCAAGCATTAATTTGCCACTTTGCATTTTCCATCCACTTATTGCCTTTGTTTAAATCATCTGGGACCAAACAGATCTGTGCACACTGTTTCACATGATAGCCCTTCAAACCCTTGAAAACAGCTATCACATCCCCCTGAGTCATTTCTTCTCTAGGCTTCTAGTATCTGCTGATTTTTTTTCCCTACCTATCTTCCCTCTGTCTGTGCTTATCATGATATATGGACAAAGCTCCTGCTCCTTTTGTAGATGCTATTCATGCCCAGAAATTTAAATTTCCTTATTAAAGGTATGTCATGTAATCCCATGTCTTTTAAGAGCCCACACCTAGATATCTTTTTTCCTTCTCTTTCTACAAAATTCAGGATGGTTTTGACCAAAACAAATGATGTGATTTTTGTTTTAATGAAATAGAGTCCCGCCCAAGAAGCTCAGTGCTTCTCATCAAGTCATCAGGTGATGTTGGTGTTTTTAGGCAATGCTACAAAACCAGACTAGCACTTCTATACATATCTTTCCTAGTAAGCCAGTTTACATACTGAGTCTCAGCAGTCACCCAGGAGAAATAAGTCAATGGAGCTTCAAAAAATTGCCCCCATCCAAAGGCCTTTCTCAGCTTAGGCAGCTGCTGTGTTCACCAGGCAGCAGTTAAGTGAGTGCATGTCAAGAAATCATGAAAGCTAAAACAATTTTGTTTTTATTGAATATGGTAGCAATGGCTTCTGTCTCTCAGTACAGGTCAAAATGTCAGGCCATGTATGCAGTAACATTATGAGATCTGATCCAAAGAAACTTTCTTGGTTCTGCTGTCTTTTTATGGCATCACTTCCTATTGGAATATTGTTTGCCTGTTGACTGGATATTTTGAAGTATTTAGATTGATGCAGCCTTAGGAAGCAAGAACTTGCTAAGAATATATGGTGGGTCTCTAGCTCTGAGGAAAGGAGATAAAATATTTCTGTGGTAGATTGGCTATGTCATCAATGTAGTAGTGGCCTGGTTTGCTTGTCTGAAAGTCTATAAGGATGCAAGAGAAAAAAATAATCATTTTGATAATAAAAAGCTTTTGTGCACTGTGCATGTTATAAGGGTCATTCATTGTACAATTCAAGAAAGGCACTTTCATTGCCTAGCCTTCTTGGGGCCTATGAATCCTTCTTGAGAATGTGACATATCACAAATATGGGAGAGCCTGCCTCATTTTGTCCCAGAAGATAATGGAGGAACAATGAGAATCAGAGAGGGCACTACCAACATTCCAAGTCACTGGGAGTACTAGAAACATGTAATTACTTACACTGGCCTCTCATCACCACCTTTTTTCAGATCTCACTTTCCCATTACCTCTTGTTTTTAAGCAATTTGTTGCCAGATTCGGTGAACAAATACCAGTTTAACAGCTGGTGGGACTATTTTATTTGAATTTGTCTCCCTTTAGTATCTCTGGTTGTTGACCTTTCTCTCTGTGTTACCACAGGTAGAACAAAATTGGGCCACACTACAGGGGGGTGAGATGACTATCCAGACAACACAGGCCTCAGAAGCAACCCAGGCAGTGGCGTCATTGGCAGAGGCAGCTGTGGCAGCTTCTCAGGAGATGCAACAAGGAGCCACTGTCACCATGGCTCTCAACAGGTAGGCATGAGAATGGAGAACCCGTGTGTCCCCCAAGACATAGGTGAAATCTGCAAGAAGAATGCATCTGGGGATATTGAGAAGTAAAATGTCTTGGGTTTGGCCTGTAATCATCATCTAGCCATTCCAACCTAACCACCTAGGGGAATTCATTGAGTGGATCACCACCTCTCTCCTTTTACATGACCTACTGGTGGGCCACAGGTGGCAAGTTTTGAGTACGTCTTATCCGTTGAGTCCCCACCCCAATGCCAATTTAAAAGAATTAGGGCATTATGGCAAATCAAAACCACTACATTTGATCACTTCTTTGTATAAGCAAAAGAAAAGGCTTCTCTTCTTTCACCATATTCCTTAGTTGGCTGGATTCATGTTTAAGCCATACACTCACTGATTTTCCTTGTTTTCCCATTTATTTATCTACCCAGATGTAGTATCAGTCTTAGGATCACCAGAGTATATGGGAATTCTCTTCTCTTGGATGAACTTGGAAAGATTCTTATTTAGTTTTAGCAGTTGAGATGGTATAGTGACTAGAGCACTGGACTTGTAATCAGTAAGACCTGGGTTTGAATCCTTTCTAAGTTACTAGTTTTTGTGACCCTCAGCAAGTCCCATATCCTTCTCAGCCCCAGTTTCCTCATCTGTAAAATGGGAATGATAATATCACCTATTTCACAGGGTCATTGTGGGGATCAAATGAGATACTGTATGTGAGGCAATTTGCAAACTTTAAAGTGCTGTATTTGGTGCTTATGATGTGCCAACCAATATGCTATAAGTTACGCTAGGTATAATATGGTATGCTAATGAAGTGCTGAATTGTGTGGTGTCTATTCTGCTTATAGTAGAAGTTTAGAGAATGGAGGAGATGAGACTTGAGCTGAGGTCTGAAGTAATTGATACATTTTAGATAGGTAGAGGGAAAGCAGGCAGACATTTCATGTTGGGGTTTAGTGAGAACAAAGATGTTGTGGTAGCAATGATCACGGTGTGTTCGAAGAATGGCGGGAGAGACTGGCCTAGTTAGAGTGGAAAATTCATAACAGGAAGCTGTGGGAGTTAAGACTGGGTAGATAGGGTAGAGCCAAACAAAGGCATTAAGATTCAATATGGTGGGCAATCAAGAGCCATTATTGGTATTTGAGGGAGAAAATTATGCAATGAAAGCAGTGAGGATGGGTTAGAATGGTAGGTGGGCTAGAGGTTAACATTCATCCATGACTGTGATATTGAATGGGAGGGACTAGAGAGAAATGATCTAATCTGAGAGAAAGATCTCAAAGGAAAAAATCAACAACATTTAGTGCTAGTTGTGTATGAAGGATGCAAGAGGCAAGGCACAGAGAATATCCCAGAGTTTTTCACCTGGGCATAGAGTGTCCTTGATAGAGAGAGGGAAGTTCTCGTTCAGAGACAGCAAATAGGAAAGATAGAAGCAGATCCTAGAGGGTGCCTGTGGCAGAGTTCCTCAGGATGGAGACTGCACAATGAAAGAGTGACCATTGAGCTTCTTCACATGAGCCGTCAGTTCCTCAGAAGGACCACTCACAGACACATGGTGACTCTGACCTGTACGCTTCTCCCGCATGCACACACGCATGCCTCTTTTCCTTCCTTCTTTGGTTGGTGTCACTAAGCCCACAACATTAGGCAGGCAGCATGTGAAGTGACTTAAGGAGCACAGCAGTGACTGAGCTCCCAGGTCTAGAATGTCCAGGTGTTTGGATTTTAAGCTAATGCTATTTCAGCGTCATAGTGTCATTTCAAGTCGTTGTCGCTGTCGTCGTCTCTCCCTCTTCCCACCCCCCAGCCAGTAGGCTCTTGTGGGGTCTCCAGACCCTCGCGAACTGCTTGCGGTGAGACAAGTCTCTCAGATCCAAGTAGCGCTTTAGGCTCATTTTCAGCGGGCCGTAAGGGAAAAGATTCTCCTTCCTCTGTGTGGAAGTAGAAAAGGAACTGAGGTGGTGCCTATATGTTCTGTGTATCTAGAAAGTGTTGGATAAACAATTAGCTACTGATTAATTATCACTTTAGAAAAGGTTTGCAGGCAGACTGCATTACATTTGCAGTGTAGGAATTCCTCACTCTGGGAGATCTCACGGGTGCGGAAAAATGAATTAGAGAAAGGGAAAATGATCTTTCCCAGAGTCATTTATCAAGTCAGGGACTGATCTGGGATTAGAATCTGTTGCTCAGTCCTCTGAACCATGTAGCCTCTCAGTGACTTGGAACTTACTCAGTTCCTTATAGTCTTTGCTCAGCCCCATTCTTTTCTATAATAGAAGACATCCATATAAGTTCCTGAAAAGTAAGGACAGTATTAGAAAGAACCTCTCTCCTCTTAGCCTTAGAAGCCCACATCTTATGCCTGCCTTGACTGAGAATAAGAAAGTCGGCAGCCATAAAAAACAAGCAATATATCATTTTACTGAAGCTTCTAACCCAGCAGATTGGATATTCCAGTTAAGTGTGAGTGCCCTGGGAGCTGGCTGTATGGTGGAAAATATGAGGCAGGCCCTGGCTCCTTTCACAGTTAGAACATGGGTTTATTTCAAAGTCTACTCGGGTAATAGTTTCCCTGGAGGTCTTATTAACAAGCTCAAATGCAGCTGAGGTGGCTATGGTGTTTACACCAAAGGAAAAAGCACAGAATTTACTGTGGCATGTAGGAGTCCAGAGATGTTGAAATCTGCTTGCAATCAGATAGTGCGCTGTGCCCAGCTAATGTCAAGGGATAAGCACTGGCAGTGAGTGGTATGTACAGCTCCTATGGGTGATAAGGAAAAATCTGACAGTGGAAGACTGTCTAGGCTGCTAGAGGAACTGGGTCTCTTGAAATTCCTAAGGGGCAGCCACTATCTGGGACCCCTTTCATTAAATCCCACATTCTAGACAATTAGGCTGGAGTTAAGATTTTAGCTTTTAGTTATTGCATTTGAGATGACACTGTTCCAAACCTCCCCGAGATTTGCAGATGTTATTCAAATTTGGTTTATTGTTAGAATTTTTCTTAGCAGAAATTGTACCAGTAAATTTGGTTGTCCTTAATGTTCATAGAGCTGCCCTGTGCCTGCTTCCTTGCCTTTTAGGTACAAATGGAACAAGTATGATTGTCTCACAGTTGCTTGTTTTGATCTAGCAGTATAAACAACAAATTATAGGCTCAGACCAACCTACATCATGGCAGGTCAGGGAAGATGAAGAAAGTAGTTCCTTCTGTTAGGGAAAAAGAGGCTCAGAACAAATCCAGGACTCTGAGTGGTTCTCAGCCATGCTTTTAAGAGTGTTTCAAAACCAAGCTGGATTGAGACAGGTGTATTACACGTAGTAGGTCCTTAATTAATGTTTGAAGCTATAGTCTTCTAATTCCCTGTTTGAGAACCTATATATAGCTTGTCTTGATTTTTATGACAACCCAGAGAGTTTTCAGTTCTCTCAAAACCAAATTACTTTTACTAAAGATTTTGCCAAGTAACACTTTTAGAAGAAGTTTTTTCCTCAAACAAATGGCAGTAGAATATCATAGCTTCAGAAAGCCTGGGAATCACTACCTTAAACGATCTTTACAGATAGCAAGACATCATCAATTACCAGTTCTCCAGAAATTTTTACTAGCTCTATGTTTCTAACCTCAATAGTCTAGCCTGAGCTACCCAGAAAATAAAATAAATATAAACATTCTTTCTTTTTGCACATCAGAAATTCCTAGCTTCAGTTGTTGGCACTCTTACATTCCTTTTCTTTAAATATATTCCTTTACAAAATCTACTCTTGCCTTGCCTAATGCCTGGCACAGAGTTGTGTGCTCAATAAATATCTGTTGAATGAATGAATGAATGAGTGAATGAATGAATATGCTAAGATTTTATTTTATATTTACTGGTCTGGCCTCATGCATCTGACCAGGCCCCAAGGGGCTTCCAAAAGTCTAAGAGAGTCAATGATATTTCTGTGTTCCTTTAATTTCTTAGTAATAATTTTTCCTATCAGTGCATTTGGTTATATTTACATTCGTTCTGTAATGTATAGTGTGAAAAATTAGTTTGAAAGTGACAGGACTAGTTGACCACAAGAAGTCACAATTGTAATTCTATACCTCATGCCAAATGAGTAGCTAATTCACCCATCAAACGGAGCAGGTGGGTAACCTGGTCAACCTTTTACCTGGCCTCTCAGTTTGTTCACGTAGAGACTGTTTTGGTTTGGGTTTCTTCCCCTCATGAACAAAGGCCATAGTGTCGATAGCCTCTCTGCAGATTACTGCTGGTATGAGGTTCTGGGGTGCATTGAGAACTTGAGTTAAAGCCAAATAAGTGGGTGTGGACTAGTTTAGCTTCATTTGAAGATGTGGGGAGCTCTTGTCAACTTCAGAATTCCTACATTCCACAGGACGCTTACAAAGGCCAAGACATTAGAAACAGGTGTGGTGGTCCCAAAGCGTACTAGCAGCTACAACTACTTTTAGAATAGGGACAAGGTAGTTCTAAATTTGCCTATTTTTTAAGGTTCAGAATAAGCTTGAATCCAGAGCCTCAGAACTCCATCTTGCCCACTACTATACATGGCATCACTTTGAGTATTATGGAGAAGATTACCATGATATCACCAATTATACCGTAATGTAAGGAGGGAGCAGTGACTAAGAATACTGGAAAGAAAAGGTCGTACTTTTCCTTCAACCACCCTTTTAAATCCTCTGTCAGAAAATATGGCACAGCTGCACTGCACTCTAATAGCATGTTTTTCAGCTTTCCGTGCAATACCAGGTCAGGCCATGAAATGTTTTTATTGTTTTCAGTAGTAATTGGATGCTGTAAATTTGACTAGCAATCAATTGGCAGAATTTTCTTAGAATATTATTAAAAAATAAGACACCAAGTAATTATTAATTGTACGATCAGTGATTAATACTTATGAAATTGTAAGCCTCTATGTAAATGCTAAATAATGGTGCCTGTTTTAAGTCCAGATCAGCCTTTCCGCTCAACTCTTGAGTTCAGATTTCAGCTGTTGTTGAATGGCTGTCTATTGCTATTGAAACACTGAGAAGAAGCCTCCTCCAATATAAAGAGAATGGGCGTGGTTTTCCTATGAGCTATTGTACTTAACCCTAGTGGTCCTGTTCTGTATTTTTTCTAACATAAAATTCATTCAAAAAATTTTAAAAATTAATTTATTTTTAATTATTAATTAAATTTAATTATTGATTAATTATTAATTTTTATCCCCCTCCCTTCCCACCTCCCTCCCTAAGACGGCATGCAATCTGATGTAGGCTATACCTATACATTCCTATTAAACATATTTTCATATTAGTGATGTTGTAAGGAAGAATTAGAATCAACAGGAGGAACCACCAGAAAGAGGAAACAAAACATAACAGAAGAAGAAAAATAGCCAAATAGTATGCTTCGATCTGCAGTCAAACTCCATAGTTCTTTCTTTGGATGTGGATAGCATTTTCCATCATGAGGTCTTTGGAGATGTCTTAGATCCTTGTATTGCAGAGAAGGGTTAAGTCTATTAATATTCGTCATCACACAACGTGGCTGTCATTGTGTACAACGTTCCCCTGGTTCTGCTCACTTCACTCAGCCTCAGACCATACAAGTCTTTCCAGGTTTTTCTGAAGTCAGCCTGTTCATTATTTCTTATAGCAAAATAGTATTCCATTACATTCATATACCACAACTTGTTCAGCCATTCCTCAATTGATGGGCATCCCCTCATTTTTCAATTCTTTGTACTACTCTTTTTTTTATTTTATTTTTTATTTTTTATTGTTTTAGCTAGGCAATGGGGTTAAGTGACTTGCCCAGGGTCACACAGCTAGTAAGTGTTATTTGTCTGAGGCCACATTTGAACTCAGGTCTTCCTGAATCCAGGGCCAGTGCTCTATCCACTGTGCCACCTAGCTGCCCCAATTTCCAATTCTTTGCCACCACAAAAAGAGCTGCTATAAATATTTTTGTGCATGTGGATCCTTTTCCCATTTGTATGATCTCTCTGGAATATAGCCCTAGATGTGCTGTTGCTGGGTCAAAGGGTATGCACACACACAAAAAAATTTTAAGTAACTATGTTGTAAATGTAAATGCATTTAAGTATAAAGATAGATGTATTTTAAAAGTCATCTAAATCTACATCAATATGAATGTGATGTGAATGATAACCTTTAACCATTATAATGGGTACCTGGAAATTACAATAAATGGTTTTCCTCTACCAGATGAAGTAAATTACCAATGCTAAATAAATAGCTGGATAATTGTAATATGTTAGATGTTCATTTTCTCATATTTAAACAATTGTTGGTATTAATGGCAAGGAGGGAACAACTTAATATTTTTAATGTGATTCTTTTGTTTGTTGTCAGTCAGAAAGCATTTATTAAGTGACTGCTCTGTCAAGCGCTGTGATAAGCTCCTGGGGTACAAAAGGAAGGCAAAAACAGTCCCTGTTCTCAGGGAGCTCACAGTCTGATGGAGAAGACAGCATGCAAACAACTTTGCACCACAAGAAATGTACAGTATAAATTGGAAATAATCCACAGAGGGAAGGCACTAGAATTAAGAGGCATCCATAAATGCTTCTTGAAGAAGGTGGAATTTTAGCTGTGGGCTTGAAGGAAGCCAGGGAGGCCAGGAGGTAGAGAATTCCCAACCTGGGAGAAAGCCTGTGAAAATGTACTTAGTAGGAAGGTTGAGTGTCTTGTGTGAGAACAGCAAGGAGGCCTGTGTTACTGTATCACAGACTGTATGATGGGGAGTAATGTGTAAGAAGAATGGAATGATAAAAAGGGGCCTGATTATAAAGGGTTTCAAATACTAGGCAGGATTCTATATTCGATCCTGGAAGTAACAGGGGGCCATTGAAGTTTATTGAATAAGGGAGTGACGTGATCTAACTTGTACTTTAGGAAGATCACTTTGATGGCTGAGTAGAAGCCAGATGGAATGGGAGAGATTTGAGGCACAGACACCAGCCATGTTACAGTAGTCCAGGTGTGAGGTGATGAGGGCCTGTATTAGGGTAATAGCAGTATCAGAGGAAAGATGTTTTGAAGCTAAAATCCATAGGACTTTGAAGTTAGCATACAGAGGATAAGAAGGTAAGAAGTTGAGGATGATACCTAGATTCCAAGTCTAAGTGGTTAGGAGGACATTGGTATCCTCAACAGCAACAGGAAAGTTAGGAAGAGAGGAGGGCTTGGTGAGGAAGATAAGTTGAGTTTAAGATATCTGTAGGATATCCAGTTTAAGATATCCAATAGGCAATTAGAGATTGGAGACTAGAAGTTAGGAGAGAGGTTAGGGCTGGATAAGGATTGAAGAATCATCAGCATAGAGATGCTAAGTGAAATTCTGGAAACTGAGGAGATCCCCAAGGGGAATGATGTAGAGGGACAAGGGGACGCAGGACCGAGCACTCACAGTTAGTGGGTATGACCTCAATGGAGATCCAACAAGGGAGACTGAGATGGAGCAATCTGGCAGTTAGGAGGAGAACCAGGAGAGTATCATGAAAAAACCTAGAGAAATGAGTCTCAGAGAGAAGATCATTGCTAACTTTGAAGAGAGCAGCTTCAGTTGAATGATAAGGTAGGAAGCCAGACCACAGAGAGTTAAGAGAGTGAGAGGAAGGGGCAGCTAGGTGGTGCAGTGGATAGAGCACTGGCCCTGGAGTCAGGAGGACCTGAGTTCAAATTTGGCCTCAGATACATAACACTCACTAGCTGTGTGACCCTGGGCAAGTCACTTAACCCATTGCCTAGCCAAAAAAAGAAGAAAAAAAAATGTTTTTACCTGAGTTCAAATCTGGGCTCAGACACTTGACACTTAACAGCTGTGTGACCCTGGGCAAGTGACTTAACCCCACTACCTAACCAAAAAAAAAAAGAGAGAGAGAGAGGAAAAGAAGTGGAGGTACTGATAGTAGCCACAAAAGGATGGACAGATTTAGGACAATAGCTAGTGGGGATAGACAGATCTGGTGAGGATTTTTTGAGGAAGAAAGAGATATAGACATGTTTTCAAGCAGTAGAGAAGCAGCCAATAGACAGGGATAGTCTGAAGATTGGTGACAGAGTAATAATGAAAGAGGGGGCATCTACTGGAGATGATGAGATAGAATGGGATCACTTATGCATTGGGTTCCTATAGGAATACTTACGTTCACCAGGACATCTCTGGCATGATGCATTATGTGAAAGCAATACTGTTAACCTGCTGTTAATCATGTACTACTATATTTCAGTAGTTGAAGGATCTGTGATTTCGTTTTGCAAGGATTCCTTTTAACCAATGCAGATTGCAACCTTTCCATGACTTAATGACTTGTTGGGGGTGGGGGTGGGGGGGATCATCACCAGGTAGCCAGTCCTAGGGTAGTGAGCCTCTTGTTTCAAGCCCCTAATTTCCAGGTACCCATTGTAATGGTTCAAGGTTATCATCAGTAAAATACAATTGTATATAGATGATTGCTTTAAACTACATTTCTTTTTATAATACTCAAATACATTTACAACACTTACTTTTTAAAATAGTTCGCTACTGGGGCAGCTAGGTGGTGCAGTGGATAGAATACCAGCCCTGGAGTCAAGAGGACCTGAGTTCAAATTCAGCTTCAGACACTTGACACTTAACTAGCTATGTGACCGTGAGCAAGTCACTTAACCCCATTGCCTAGCAAACAAAAAACATAAAAAATAGTTCACTACTAATCAAGTTCATTTGGCTAGACTAGTCTTCTGACAGCAGACATATAGTTGAGATTTTCATGACATTACAATCCTGCTGGTTGGGCCACTATTCCATTTCCTTTGCTAGACCATGATCTTGTCCCATTGCTTCCTCTCTTTTTCCTCTATCCTCTTAGTGATCTCATTAACCTCTGTGGGTTCAACAATCACCTCTCTTCAGTAGACTCTCAGATTGATAGATCTATCCCTGGTCTCACTCCTGAACTTCGGTCCTTTATCACCAGTTGTATTTTAGACATTTCCAAATAGATGTCCTATAGACATCTTAAACACAGCATGTCTAATATCTTTCCTTCATATCCAATTATTTGCCAAATCTTGTCCTTTCTACTCTCATTGTATATTTCTCATCTTTTCCCTCATCTCTGTACATACTACCACCACACATGCTATTTCCTGTGCCTAGAATGCACTCCTACCTTTTTCCCCTCCTCAGAGCTTCCCTCAACTGAATTTTTTTTTTTAAATAGGAAATCTGTCCTAATCCCTGCAGTTGATAGTGCCTTGCCTCCTAGAAATTACTTCAAATTTATTTTGTATTTAATTTTGTATTGTTCCCCCTTAGGCTCCATGAGGACGGCAACTTTTTGGGGGAAAGAGGGGTTATATCTCTAGCACCTAGCACAGTGCCTGAACATAATAGTCCCTTAATAAATGCATATTCAGTAGATGGTTATATCTGTCACTAGGCTTTTTAGGACCTGGAAGAGTTTGCCCCAGGCTGCCATAGCTTTTTGAGAAGCCAGAGTCACCTTCATACTGTGATAAGACAACAGAAGGGGACTGCAGGGCTTTGCAAGGCTGTATGTTTTTCTACTAGTAGTGCTAAATATTCCCTAAGCCATCCACAGTACCTCACCCAAGGCCACTTGGGATAGATCAGTGGCATGAATTTTCAAGATTGTTAGAGTTGTGGCAAAGTGTGTAGGCTCAGAACAGAATAAAACTAACTGACTTATGTAGATGTAAAAACCTATGATTTGGCCTCATTTGTATCATGCTCTGTCTATACAAATTTAAAATGTCCCACTCTGTTATGCCTTGCCTACTTATTGGTAGTCTCATTAACTGTGCACGTTCTCGTTCTGGGAAGAAATATATATGAATTTGGGGTGTAAAAAACAAGATGGGGAAGATGGTATGCAAGTAGCTAGAAAGGTAGCTGCTGCCAGTGAATGGGCCTCTCTTTCCATCCCACAAAATGTTTGGACTGCAGCAAAGAGAGTTATCATTTTGCTGTGTCTATAAAAACAAGGAAGCTTTGGCATTTAAATTTAAATCATTTTAAATTATTAATAAAAATCTTTGATGATGCCTACATGGTTAGCATGAGGCAAAGGGGTCCAAAGATAAGGTGGGGAGACCTGAGAAAAATTTGGAAGTAGACGTGGAAGTCAAGCTATCTGCCTTGCCACCTTTGTTATTTCATTGGAATTAATAACCAAGTTATTATTTAACATTAGTTAAATATTAACAAGGCTGGCTGTTGATGACTCCTCGGGTTGCTCTTTCCTGTAATCCTTCTCTCTTGCTACAGAAAAGCCTATTTCCAATGGGCTGCCTGTGTTATTATAACACAGAAGGGAAAAGGAAAGCTGAGGGATTAGCAGTGAAGACTAATGGTGTATGCATTGTGATTATGGATCACAATCCCCACTGTATTTGGAGGCACTCAGTAAATGCTAATTGATGCTGATAAGGAGGAGAAAAATAATGGTTATCCCTTTCCATCCCAAAATGCATACTTTTTTAGGCATTTTTAATTTTTTTAAACTGCTTTTGGTTTTATCCATTAGCATTTTTAAAGCCATTCATTGGTTTCATGGACTTGCCATTAAGCTCTTGGTCGAGGGGGTCACGGTAGGGTCCAAGAGGGTCAGTGATGAGAGGGTGGGGGAAGGTCGTTTGTCTTGCTTCAGCATCATGTCTCTTCATCTCATACATCCTTCACTCTTAATCTCGTGCCTACAGTGAAGCCGCCGCCCATGCTGTCGCCACACTGGCTGAGGCCACACTGCAAGGGGGAGGACAGATCGTCCTGTCTGGGGAAACCGCAGCAGCCGTAGGAGCACTTACTGGAGTCCAGGATGCTAATGGTAAGAGGGTATAAATATTTGATTGAATTTCTTCCCCTGTTTCTACTTAAACCCTCAAGACATGACTGACAGCAAAAACAACCCTACTCCACTCCCCCAAAAAAAGAAAAAGGAAAAAAAAGAGATTAAGCTTTTGTTTGAGTAGTAACCACAGAGTGCTTTTCTTTGTGGCAAACAGTTAATGCCTGGGGATCCTTTGGCCTCCTGTGGGGAGGTGGCCTAAGCTCCTGTCCATCTCTCTCATTAAGATTTTGAAAAGTAGTTTAGAAATGGAAGAAGCCTGATTACTTTTCTGGCCCTTACAAGATCCCATCCATGGGTCCTGATGAGTTCCCATAGTCCTAGTAACCTTTAATCCCAATCAAGAGTGGAAGGCAACTTGGGAAAGTGTTTTCCTGGAAGAATATGTCATAGTGATGGCTGCTTAATTGTTTATTTGAAGAGGCTTTGCTCTTGGGGACTCTTGTCAGTCTTTCTGTAGTTAAGGCAGGACAGAGTGTGTCATGGTACCATTTGCCTCATGTCAACTCTAAAGATTTGCCCACTGCTCCTATGGTGGTTCAGTTTCCCACTGTGGCCTAATGTGCTGTAGTTAGTGTGGTAAGTTCTGATAACCTCGGTGCTGTTGTCCTCACTCATGTCTGTGGGAGTGACCTGTCCCACACTTGGTCACTATCACTCTCTTCATTGCCATGCTAGATCTGCTTCCTATTTTCTGTAGATTCACTTAGAATTTCTGGGTTTGGTCAACACTATGTAACCACACCACCATTCCCCCTCACCTCTTCAGCTTTGTGAATGCCACTGTGATTCATGACTTTTATTTGAAAGGGACAAAGTTCACTGCGTAGCAAAAACTACCCAATTCCAACTCAGCTTTATAGATTGGTTACTCAGTATTGGGACTTCCCCATGGAAGTTACTGCAAAGACTGAAGCAAAAGAGGAAAAGCAATTCTTTGTTATGCTTATCCTGTAGTTAAATGTAGTTAAAGTTTGTGGTTAAATGAGGCAACTCCAATTTGAGCTACATAGTTTGGGGGGTTTTGTTGCTTTATGGTCCTAAAGAAAGAACAGTTAGACAGTATCCTAGTTAACAGTGTCCCAGTCTGACAGGAGGCTTTGTGGAGTCATTGATAACTGAGGGAAAAAGAGTAAGGTGTATCACGTGAGATAAGGTGAGAGAAGACGGAAGGGAATGATTACATCCTTCAGAAGGGCCAGCCACAGACGCATTTTAATGTCTTATTAGACGGGGGAAGAATCAGGTACTCAACCGTAATCTGCCCATCTCTCTAGGACTCTGGGCTTTAGTGGCATGGCCCAGTGGCAGTCAACAGCAGACTGCTTGAAGCTCCAAACCCCAAACCATTGCAGTATTGCCTGCATCTGAGAATGATCATCAAAATCAAATACAGAATCAAATGGGTCAGAAATCAGATTAAGGAAAAGTTTGCAGAAGCTCATCCTCATTTTAATCTGCCCACGTCTATTCCTTATTCTGGGTGTTCATTTTAAGAATTTAAAAAAAAAAACCTTTAAAGGGAAAAGAATGATCTCTTTATTCAATATTCATCGGAAGTGCATTTGTTGCTGTTGTTCTATAACTGGCCAAAATATTTCCCTGGGTGAATTGAAAGGAGACTTTGTTATCTATTCTGTCTTTCCCTTTCTAGAGTGGGGGATTAGAAGGCATGGTTGAACTCTGATTACTCAGTCTCTCCCAACCCCATCTCTTTTACTTGGGCGGGGGGGCAGTTGGGGTTAAGTGACTTGCCCAGGGTCACACAACAAGTAAGTGTTAAGTGTCTGAGGCCGGATTTGAACTCAGGTCCTCCTGACTCCAGGGCTGGTGCTCTGTTCACTACACCACCTAGCTGCCCCCCAACCCCATCTCTTTTGATAACAGATTGAGCAGTCAGTTCTTGCATCTCGCTCCACCTTTTAGCCAGGATATCAATGATAAAGTCAATCCGTGCCAACTCTGCATCTCTCTGGATACTCTGTAATCATGCCTCCGTATTGGAGATTCACATTGTTTTTTGCAACTAGGAGAAAAGGGAGTTCTGGTCTGCGGCCAAATAAGTCAGTAGGTGTTAGAGCTAGGATAGCTTTCCCACATGTGACTGCTGGGCTTTGCTGAATTCTAGCCTTGAAGCTTGTAATTATCATTTTCCCTGAACTCAACATTCGTTCTTCCACCTCTGCACATTCGAACAAGCCCTCTCCTGTGTCTGGAATGCACTTCTCCTCCTCCTCTCTCTTCTTCGACTCTCTTTTTTTAGAATCGCTATCCTTCCTTTAAGGTTCAATGTCCCCCCCACTGTGAAGCCTTTCTTCATCGCCCACCACCACTTTGATGTTCTCACTCTCCCTGTGTCTCTGTCTCTGTCTCCCTCTCTCATCACTTTCCTTTATATCTATGCTTACTCATCTGCATATGTGTAGGGCAGTGGTATTTAAATTCCTGCTTCACTCTTGCCTTTGTCTTCTTAGTGTCCAGCACGATGTCTTGCACGTAGCAAGCATCTGGTAAATATTTATTGAGCTAAATTCGGGTCGTTTTGCCTTCCCTGTCCCATAGGGTCATCGGTTGTGTCGTACTTTGTCATAGCCCTGGTAAGTGAAGAAGAATCATTTTACCTGCACCTTGAGACCCCAGACACTGAACCTGGCCAGCATCACGTAAAACCAGGAAAAACTAAACCCTGAGGAATTCTTACTGGGAACTTAAGCTAACTTTTTTCCTATGTAACCAAGCAGAGTCTGAGCTGGTGATGACTATTTGGGATTTTCTTTTTATCCTTGCAAATTACGCTGTGATGCAACATTTGTCACTTCTGTGATGACAGACTGTAGCTTTTTCCTGAGAACTGAGCTACCATCCCCTGAGTTCTTCTATCAGGAAAACCCAGCGAATAGTTAAACTAGGTACTGTTTTTAACTGACCTGGAAATAGACATTACTAGAGGAAAAAAAGCCCCAATTCCAGAAAATATAGTTTTAACATAGGTCTTACTAACAGAGCACTCCCCTGTGATGATTCAGCTATCTTTCTGGCCTGGGCCAGAAGAGAAATTTATCGAGGGAAAAAAGGAGGGAGGCATATGGGGCCTATCTGTACTGCCTTAGCTGGTAGTGAATAAGGCAGTGGGAGATGGTGTTGAGGACAGTTTTTGGATTCAGAGTGGAAGACTGTAGGGCACAGCGTTTTCCAGGTGTGTGCTACCCACGGAAAAATACTAAATTCTGGGCCCTCGAGTCTAGTTTGAAAACAGGCAAGAAATGATTGGACAGTATGTACGGCAGTGTCCTCATAGTTGTTTTATGCTCTCTGTGTTCTCTGTGGGCCTAAAGAAGTCATAGGCTACCTTTCCACACTCTGGCTCAATCTGAATATGTTCACAGGTGCTTAGAGTGTGTTGGTGCCATTAAAGCCCCAATGGGCTTGCCCAGGGCTGGGAAGAACAGCTAGTGGGTAAGGTCCCTAATCATTTCATAAGGACATGCACCTCGACTTTGGCCCGGAACGTTTTAGTTCATAATATCGTCTTTTGGTCTGTTACTCTCTTTTAACCATTTTTGATGCAAAAACGCACCTCAGTTAAAAAGTCCTACTACCTGCACATAACTGTCTCTCTCCTATGCCTAGTCTGACTGAGATCCATTTCTGATTGAGGAGAGGTTAGTGAAAAGGAGGAAAAGGGTATAGGAAGGAAGGGCAGAGAGGGGAGGATGTATGCCAAAGGAACATAGCCTATTTTAACAATTATGCTGAGGGCTGGCATTGCTCATGGAAAGAAGGAAATAAGCATTTATTAAATGCCTCCTATGTGCCAGGTATTGTGCAAAGTGCTTTACAAATATTATCTCATTTGATCCTTACAACAACCCTGAGAGGTAGATGCTATTATTATTCTCATTTTACAGATGAGGATAGTGAAGCAGAATAGTGAATAGGTTGAAGAACATGTGACTGGAGAGAAGTAACATCCTGAGAGGTATTATAGAGGTAGAAATGGCAAGATCAGGCGACTGATTAGACTCATCAGATGTAAATTGGGGTGACAAAGCATGGTGATGCCCAGTACCTCTCAAACATGTAAAATTGTTGAATTTAAAGTTGGCGATCAAGATCATGGTCCAGAGACAGAAGGCAAAAAAAAGGCAAGAGTCTATATATTCTGCAAACTAATTTGGATAATGAAAAGTTAGCTTCTCTAAAGGCAACCCTGTCCTGGTAATAAGGCAGTTTTTCCCAAGATCAAATTGTTTATAAAATGTCTCCCAGAAATCTGTATCTAGCCTGGAAGATGTGTCTTTCAGTTCAGTAGATGAATATAACTTATTTGCATAAATGTGTATCCTTGGTTTAAACAAAGATGAAAACTGAGCTTTTGTGCTTTTGAAATTTTGATTTTCCAGTTTGGTTTTTCAGTAGTCTCTTATCATATTCTTTTTTGAACCCAAGAGGGCAGCATTGATCAATTCCCTGTTCATTTAGAACTTCTGTAGTGGAGATAACATACCAGCAAGCTGACATCTTTGTTTTCTCAATGTCCATCTCCATACCACGTTATCATGCTACACTTTGTCGTGTCTTCTACCTCCTTGGGGTCTTCTTGTGTCTGTGATGTCAGCTGTCCACTCTTGGGTCTCAGAAGTGTGGAGATGACTGCTTCCCTGTGTCCAGCAAATGAAATTCTTTCAAGCCTTCTAACCCTCTTTCAAAGGGCTTTCAGTCATTTAATCCTTAACTGTGCTCTTTGAGTACAAAATGGAGGCAGCTAGATGGCTCAGTGGATAGGAGCGCTGGGCCTGGAATCAGGAAGACCTGAATTCAAATTCAGTCTCAGGCGTTCACTAGCTGTATGACCCTGGAAAAGTCTCTTACCCTGTGTGTCTTAATCAACTGCAGAAGGAAATGGCAAACCACTCCAGTATCTTTGTGGAAAAAAAAAAAACAAAACCCTTTCTGGGGTCATGAAGAGTTGAACCTGGCTACACGAATGAACAGCAACAGCTCTGAATAGTCAGTTTACTTGGTCCTTTTGGCATGGCCAATGTCTGGCTGCCTCGGTTTGCCTTGACAGTAGCACAGATGATGTGGCGTTTTCTACTGATTAGTGCTTCTCTGCCCATTAACCGGAGCTAAAAATAGGCCACATGAGTTCTTAACTGTGTACCACACACACACCCAGACTACCCCTTTAATAACTGGGCTTACTGAGAACTAACATCAGGGATGAAAGGGTTATCTCAGAGGGTTCCCAGACAGTGTACTGTATGCGGTTTCTCCAGTTGCAGAATTCCCAAAGCCTGTTGTTCCCTTGCTACATGACCCACGTGCTGGTGACAGGCGAGCCACCTCACAGCGCACGTGCCGATCATTTAACATGTCTATGTCTTGATAATTTCCCTGTGATTTCTGGAGGGCTCCTTAGTAATGGGAAATCTGCTTTAATGAGGAAGTAGTTGATGGCCAAGAGTATTCAGACACAGTAGGCTCCAAAGTCTGTCACCCACAAGGCCTAGTCTTATAGTCATTTTAACTGCTTGCTTGTTTCTGCCCTTGCAGCTTCTGGTCTAGTAAAACGAAACGTTCAGAGAGTTTGTACTCCTCCCTGAAGTCACCTAACTACTCTGTCTCCCCAGTCCTCACTATAGCCCTTCTCCAACTCCCTGACCCCTCCTTTGCTTGCTTTTCCCAAGAGGGTTTGTCTAACATCTTCCATTATCAGACAGTAAGGACTTAGAGACCCCCAGCTGTCATGGCTGCTGCTGTCCTGGTACCTTCCACGTGCCCTGAATTAGGGGGAAATGGACTGGAGGGTCGAGTCCGTTTAAAAATTAAAGCTGATTACAAGGTATTAACATTACATTTAAAGAAATAACCAGCAGCCCTCCCCATTTATCTTCACTGCAATATGTTCCCTTTTGTTCTGGCCTGGCCCTGGCATAGCAGCCTGGCTGTTAAAAGGCTTAGACACCCTTGATCGGTCTCTCCCCAAAGAGGGCTTAATTTGGTAAGTGGCAGCACTGAGACACTAGGTAGTCTGGGATTCTTGCTGAGGCAAATTGCCCTTTCAAGCAAATGCAGATTTTACCTGCCAGTTCCAACATATGAAACCAAGCACCTGGATGGCAGCAAGTTTGGATGGAGTGAAGATTTATGCAAGGGGATGTGTATGAGATAAGGCTGGGGATATGGGGTATTTTCAAATTGTGAAGGGCCTTACATGCCCAGTAGAGGAATCTGAAAAGGTAGTGGCGAGCTGGGGAAGCCCTGGGCAGAGGAATAACATGACTGGGTCTGTACGCCAGGAAGATTATTAAGGCAGTGATATGAAGGGTGGATTGTGTGGAGGAAGAGAGTGGAGCTAAGAAAACCTATCGGGAGGCTATTGCATTAGTCTCGGCATATAATAAAGAGGCAGTGTGCCATATATACACCATTATTGTTGTTTACTGAGTTCTATGGCTCTTCCTCATGCCTTTCAATTCACTATTTTTATTTAACAACACTCAAGCAAGCAAACAAAAAAATCCTGGTTTGGTTTTCCTCTCTCTTAGACCTCATTTCCTATTTAGCTGTAAGAATAGTTATGCTTATTACTATGTTTTTTAAAAAAAAAAACAAAAGACCTGAGTTCAAATCCGGCCTCAGACACTTGCTAGTTTTATGACCTCGGACAAGTCACTTAACTCTGTTTGCCTCAATTTTCTCGTCTGTAAAATGAGCTGGAGAAGGAAATGGCAAACTACTGCAGTATCTTTGCCAAGAAAACCTCAAATGGGGTTTTGTATAGTCGGACACAATTGAAAACAACTGAACAACAGAATACATGAAATTTTTTGGAGAAGGGATGTGTGTGTGTGTGTGTGTGTGTGTGTGTGTGTGTGTGTGTGTGTGT
>NW_020954617.1:6397598-6420878 GCF_900497805.2 Vombatus ursinus
TGTGTGTGTGTGTGTGTGTGTGTGTGTGTGTGTGTGTGTGTGTGTGTAAGGGACAAGAGGAGTAAAAGGATTAAAGGAAAAGAGTGTGGCATCCAAGGGTGATAGTTGAGATCCCATATCTACCAAGACTACCCAGGTGAGAGAGGGTAAATCTGCGTCTTCTCTGTTGGTGAAAAAGGAGATGGGCATAACTGAACCCTGAGGAGGTACCTAGCTTATCTTTTCTCCCTCCCCTCTATGCCGCATCTCCCCACCCCTACCCCTCAACACTAGCCATTTGTCATTCTCAGGGGCTGTCTTTTCAAATCCCTTATCTGCCTTAGGAGAAAAAGAATGTAGTGGGATGATGGTCACATTGAGTAAATAATTTCCTAGAGATGAGGAGCTGCTGTTCTTTGATTTATTGCATAATGAGAAAGGGAGACCGAGGTGTAAGGACCTGTGAATATTAACCACCCTTGCCTAGTTTCACATATTGCCAAACCCTTCCCAGTCAGTTCTAGGCCAAGAGTGAAATCCATGCCCTTCTCACAGTGCAATCTAGTAAAGAAAGTATTTGATTTAAGTCTTTGGAATCTGGCATTATTTTTTTTAGATCTTCCACCAGCAGATGATTTTCATGTACCTAGGGCAACTTGAATTGTTTCCCAGTCCCCATCATACTGCAATGTGATTACTAGGCACACCTCACCTTGCTAGGTGCTCCATCCCCATCTAGAAACTTTGTCTTGATCGCTGCAGAGCACCAAAAATAATATGAAATCAAAACACATACATAGCTCACCTCAGAGAGTAAGCAGTACCTAAATGAGTACAGACTAGAGGCCCTTTCTGGCCGTATGATCTAGTGAAATACAAGGTGGTATTAGTGTTATTATTTAAAATCCTCCAGGTGCTTGCCCTACTTGACCTTGGTTGTATCATCTTACTTTCTTTGTGTAGTGCTGGCCTTCTCTCTCCCTTCACACAGTCTTGGAGTCATGAGCCCAAGCTTTATAACACCTCACATAAGAATACCTCTTCCCTGTATCTCTCCAGCTCAGCAACTTTGTCTCATTTCAGCTTTCCTCTTAAGATGATTCTTTCCAGCCTTTTCTTGACTATTGCTACTAGCATCTTGGAATAGTATTTATTATGTCTATAATTCTCAATTACCCCCTTCCCTAGTTTTTCTGATAGGTTTGTTATACATAGAACTATACTACTACATGAATACTTCAGACATCTGTGATCTCATTCATATGAGATAACCTGTCACTTAGCAAATCTTTATTCCAAAATGACTTGAATATATGATCTTTGAGAGTTGCCAGTAGCCAAATTATTCACTATCCTAAGGCCATGGTACCAGTAAGCCTCCCATATTTGAATCCTTTCCTCTCAATAGGACCTATCAGAATTCAGGATCACTTCCATGTCATGATCCAGAACACTAGAAGATTATAATTGTACTATATAAAGTTTTATGGTAACTGAAAATTGTTATTAGGAATATGTAGTTTTAACCAATGTAATGCATGGTGTTGCTGTGTTTAAAACAGTTGCCCTGTTCTATTATGCCATTTAGGAATTATAAGCAAAAGATGATTTATTGTGACCTTTAAAATTTAAGCGTAGAGTCCTGGAGCCAACTTCTTTTATTTAGAATATAACCTGTGGCCACTGAACTACAAAAAAGAATAGCTCATACTGGAACCTGTAGGTTTTTTAGGCCATACTCCTACAAGACCAAAGCAACTACTATTGACCCTCTTTGTTGGCAGGAAATTTGAAGGCATAACTGTGGGTAGGGTGCTAGGATATACCTCAGTCAAATTAAATTTTTGGTACTACCTTTTTTATAAGTTAAAACAAAGTGAAATTCATTGGATATAGTATGATGATATCCCCCATTTAGAACAACAAATCTCTTTTTAAAGGAGGCAAGGAGGATTTGATAGACAGACCTGAAAAGATCTCTTCTTGATTAGGAAAAGAAGAGAATGACTCAGTGCTGTGGACTGGGAGAGGAGTGGGGGAGGAGTACGTTATGAAGGATGCAATCTGAGCTGAATGGGAAGCTGGCTAGGGTCCTGTGAAACTGCTGCATGGTATATGGCATCTTGAAAGCAGAGAATGTTTCTCTCTGTATCCCTCCCCACCCCCACACTGGAAAAGAAGGTAAAATCCCTTCTCAGTTAACTTTCCAGACAGAGTCCTTCCCAATTAAGTTAGCTTCCTTTCCTCACTAATTATTTTCATCCTAGGAGGTATTTGGATACATCTTATATTAGAAAATTCTGTTTTGCTTCAGGACCATTGTCTTTTGGTTGAAAAATGAGCACAAATGTTTGCGTTGTTTTTTTTTTCTTCATTTCTCTCCTTTTCCACTTCTCTTTCTCTATTTCTCCCTTTATTCCACTTTCTCTATTTCTCCCTTTATTCCACCTTAGGTATAGAACTACACACTCACAGGGAAATAGGAGGGAAAGGGGAGAAAGGAGAAAGGGGATTTGGAGGAAGGAGGGTTTGGTTTAGGGAATGATTAGTGCTAAGCTAAACAAACTCTAAGGATATACTAAAAATATTTCTAGCTTTTTTCGAAGAGACAAAGAATGGAAGTCTGAGGGAGTACAGTTGTGGAATGGCTGAACAAGTTATGGTGGGATACTATTGTGCTGTAAGAAATGCTGGAGATGGTTTCAGAGAAACCTGGGAAGACATAAGCTAAAGCAGAGTGAACAGAACTAGGAGAACAGTTTATACAATATGGTAAAGACAAACAATATTGTATAGACAAACAACTTTGAAAGAATTAGAAACTTGGATCAGTGTAATAGCCAACCATGATTCCAGATGATTAATAGTAAAATATCCTACCCACCTCCTGATAGAGAGATAAAGGACTCACGAGTGTAGAATGAGACTTCAGTTTTTTTGTTTTATTTTTTGAGGTGGCCAGTGTGGAAATTCGTTTCACTTGATTATATTTGTAACAGGGATTTTGTTTTTATTTCTTTCTCAACTAGGTGGGGAGGGTATTGGAAGGAACGGGGTGTGTGTGTGTAATTTAAGAAACCCAAAGCAGCCTTAGATGAAAACTCAGTATAAGTCAACATGAGTGTGATATGACATCCAGAAAATGTGATCTTGTAGTGCATTAATAAAGGGAATAAAACATTTAACCATAGTAATAGTAGTATTTTGTGTTCATATGGCATTTTAAGAATCCCTCCAAAACAGTCCTATGAGGTAGGATAATAAAACTTGCATTACTTCATTTTACAGATGAGGAAACCAAGGCATAAAGAAGCCGAAGGGCTTTGCCTGTAGTCAGATAGTTAAGAGGTGTTGGAATAAGAATTTAAACTCAAGTCTCGTGATTCCAAAGCCAATGTTCTTTCTATCCTAGCATAGCACTTAATAAATGCTTAATAAATTCATTCATTCATCATGTTGCCTTATTGTTCCTTTCTCTTTTTCAACTATTTTCATAGTTGTTTTATGAAGTAGAGCTATCCATGCTTTTTTTTTTTTAACTTCAGAAATATAAAATTCATAAGACTTCCTGGAAGCAAATAAATATATGCGTTTAAAATATATGGCATTTAAATTCATCCCCAAAATCAAAAGTAGAATGTGGAAAACAAACAGTCACCTGCAGTTACAAGAAGTTAAAAACCCTAACTTTATTTATTGGAGCTGGTCTTTTGGGATCACTGATTTTCTTATCAGTTTAGGTATATAGGTATTCATACCAAACTTTCTCCTTGGCACCACCCTCAATCCCACCCCTTCCTGCTTCTTACAACATGATTTTCTCCCCCTCTTTGTCTCTCTCTCTCACTCTCGTTCTTTCTTTCTCTTGCTTTCACTCATCTTCAGTCTATGCTTCTCTACTGACTTCTTCCACCTCAGAAAACAGGAGGGTTGAGTGGTAGTCAGCACAGTCAGCATTCAAACTTAGGTCATCTCAATCCCAACCCAGGGTGCTCTTCAATGTACCGCATGACTTCCCCTTATCTGTGTACATATGGCCTCTCCCCCAGCAGATTGTAAACTCTGTAAGGGTAAGGACTGCTTCATTTTTCGTCTGTGTGTCTCTAGTATCTACCACAGGTGCCTTATACGTTGTTATTGTTTGGTCATTTCAGTCGTGTCCAATTCTTCATGACTCCATTTGGGGTTTTCTTGGCAAAGATACTGGAATGGTTTGCTATTTCCTTCTCTGCCTCATTTTACAGATGAGGAAACTGAGGCAAACAGAGTTAAGTGACCTTCCCAAGGTCACACAGCTAATAAGTGTCTGAGGCCAGATTTGAACTCAGGTCTTCCTAACTCCAGGCTTGACACTCTGTCCACTTCACCAACTAACTGTCTGCCTTACACATAGTAGGCACTTAATAAGAGTTTATTAAATTGAGTTTGTGGATAGAACACACAGAGATATTTGCTTCTCCCATGGAAAGTGAGAGGTGAGTTATGAATTGATTGATTGATTGTGTATGTGGTAGGGTGAGGGAGACAGGATCTTTTTAAAGAGCCAGAATAGTAATTTCAAGTGTCATTTCCCTCTCTGAATAATTCTGTCAAGCTGTTAAGCACCTTTTAGATAAGAACATGCTTTTTTACAGTATAAGTGACTTAAAATTAACATATAGAGAGTGATGTAGATATCACCATTGCCTTGCAGATGGATTCATTTAGAAACAAGAAACAGGCCTCTTAAGACACTTCCCATTACTTGTGGCCTGTAGTAAATGGACCATGTATTAACTGTCAGTACAGTCTAATCTTGGACTCTTTTCTTTGAAAAGGTCACTGGCTGTGTGACTCTGGGCATGTCATTTAACCCCAATTCCCTCACCAAAAAAAAAAAAAAAAAGGATATAAATTCTAGCATGCCATTTTTCTTCCCCAAACATATGACTCACAACATTCTCAACCCCTCTTAATTCTACTACCTTCCCTCTTAATTATTTTCTATTCTGTGTATAGTCTGTTTATATATACATATTTGTTTACTTGTTGGCTCCCTCATTAGATTGTAAGCTCCCTGAGGGCAGGACTGTCTTTTGCCTCTTTTTGTAAGCACAGAGCCTGGCACATGGTAGGTAGGCTCTTGATAAGTATTTATTGCCTGACTGACCATTAGCTCAGAAGTTCATTATAGACAGGAACCATACCCATGGTTTTTCCTTCTTGCACTGTACGTAAAAGGTGATTTACTTGAAATGAAGAGAAACCTGAGTATCTAGGCTCTGTGCATCATCAGCTCCTTTCGATGATACTTTGGAGCTGCTCTGGTACATGCTCGGGTATTAGTTGAGAATGGCCAACCGTGATGACACTCCCACTGCACATGTTGCAGCCCAATCATTGAAACTAATAAATGGGCCCAAAGCAGCTTACAAATTGTCACTCTCTGGGGAAACACGAAGTTGCTGATGCTTTCAAATATTTTGGTCGAAAATACAGGGTGAAGGATTTTGCGGAAAACGTGCTCCTTTTCTGTTGCCCCATCCAGAGAGGTAGACATCCATAAGTGGCATGGGCCGTTTCTGGCTCATCCTGCCGCCTGCTGCACTGTGGAGGGCAGTGTGAGCCCTTCCTCAATCCTGTCTCCCAGTGACCTTCTCAGCTTGAAGACAGCTTGGCTTTGCTAAAAAGCAGCTCATGTGACTGCAGTAATCCGCAGCCAGTAAACAGCTGGGCAGGATGGTTGTGAGAGGAATTGGCCTATTTTTCCCCTGCACTGCAGACTCTTAAGAGCATGAGAACCTGAGATTTGAGGTATCAGTGTGGACAGCAGCATCAGCTACTTCTCAAGTCTCCCCTTCTATAAACCCAGCTCTTTGAATGTTCCCAGTTTGACTCCCCCAAATGCATATTCATTTTATCTAGCCATAGGCTGTTTCAGGTGCTCTGGCAGGTTTTATAATGGCACCAAAAAGGATCAAATATCCTGGGACCCAATGTGTCTTTAGGCTGGGTGGAGCCATTGCCATTGGGAGAGTTTCGGTTTTCACACTGTAAAATACACACTGCTATGAAATGGGGAGAATGTGGGTCAGTTCCAAGATGCTTTTCAACTCCATAGCGCCCAGAAGATTACGCTCTTCTCCGTTCCTAATATATTTTAACCCTAGTTCCTTTCTTGGGGGAGGGAGGTGGTGACTCTCATTTGCTCTAACCTATCCCTACCCCCTTCGCAATGACCTCCTGTAGCTTCTACTTATCCACTGTTATCCTGCTCCAGAATAGCTCTCCGAAGGACATGGATGTTTCCCTGAATCTGTTTTCCCCTCCCCTCCCCCAGGGAGATGAGCTGATAGCACTAGTTTGAAGCATAGTACAGGGTGTTTTAGCCCTGCTCTCCATACCGGCTCTTTGCCATACTTGCCTGGTTTTTTAGTATCTGTTGTTCTACCCTCCCTCCCCATCCCCCCTTCATTGGGTCCTCGGTGTCACTTTTGAAGAACTGGGGATACCCTTGATCAGCTTATTTAATTATTCCCTACTTGTCATGCTGCATACCGTGGGTTATCATTAAAGGAAAATATGGTCTCAGACACTGCTAATAGCAGGGTACAGTTTGTGGGCTATTCACACAGAAAGGAGGGAGAAAAATTAATCTTTAGAAGGAGCCATAGAAGCTTGTTTGTAAAACATTCTTGGGGCCACATTCCTTGTGGCTAGAGTTACCAGTACTTTCCCTTCATTCACCAGACACAACCCGCAGTTCCAGTGGTTTACAGGTGGTAATGATTCTTTGCAGTTGGTGCTTTTCCTCTCAGGTGAGGTTACCTCCAGCCAAAGGTGTTTGAATGACAGCCCTCAGCACAAGCCAGGCAAACTTGACTCCCTTTCCTGGATGCCTTCTGCGCAGTAATGAAAGTACCACCACAGCGCTTGCTATTTCTATCTCTCTCTCTCTCTTTCTCTCTCCCTCTCACACCTTCTCTCCCTCTCTCCCTCCCTCCTAAGTCTGCATTCATCGTTGCCTTTAGAAATCTAACAAGTTTTCAATCATCCCTTTTGACATTAAAAATAGTCTCTGATCCAGCTTGTGATACCAGGGAATGCAGGGCCAGCAAAATAAGGGATTCAGCATGTATACTTTAAAAAAACTTCAGGGTGCATAACACAAGATGATATCTATATAAAAGCATATATATGTACATTAACGATGATCAGAAAATAATTTAGAGAGATGACCGTAAAATTTATCATTCTCTTTTTGTGCCAAGTTATTTATAGCCATAATAAAATTAAATAATTAAAATGGTGGGATGGGCACAAAGGCCCAAGCTGCTGAAATGATAACTTGTCTGTATATTGCTTTCTGTTCTGAGCAATTTTTGCCTAGGTATGTGTTCTCTTAGACATTTGTCACCAGTGTTCAGCTTTTATAAAGTTCCTATTGTGCTAAGTGTCAGAAAAGATAAGAGTTTCCTCATGGAACTCACAACCATCCTGAAGGCTGGATGTCACGAAGGCAGTTCCCAGTGGCAGTTTTTAGGACTTCAACATGACTCACCCACATCAGAGAAAGCTTCTGAGAACAGTAGTGAGCATTTGCATGTGTGAGCTTCCAGGAGCCCGAGCTGTATCAGGCCTTTGTCCAGTCTGTCCTGTACTGAATGTGTCAGCCGTTCTCTCTGTGCTTCAGAATAAGGAGCCAGGCTCTTGTGCCCAGACTGTCTATGCCTAGCAGGAGTCAGGCGTAAGGTCAAGAACAGAATACCACAGAGGGAGTCAGACAAACTGTGTTAGATCTGTGTTACAATACAGATTGGAGAGATTCCCCAAAAGTTTCTACCACTTGACCATCATTTGCCAGGCAAAAAAATCGCCCCCATATTTTCATGGCTAAGTTAAATATTTCATGCCACTGCCAAATCCCTTGAAGTCTGTAGGTCTTTCAGATGCTTTGGATTTAATGGTTTGGATTTATTTTGACCTTAGTAAAATTATAATTCTGAAAGTCAGTCCAAGGAGACCTTTCTTGTGTCTGTAATCATAGGTAGCATTTTGCAAGAAATTTTTAGGTGCCCCACCTAAAGCCACATATGATTGAATTTCATGAAAATTATCTCTACCAGGACAGTGGTGGAGCTTCATTAAATGTGTAATTAATTTGCATCAGCACAGCTATTGGAATAAAAAAGATATAAGCATAAAAATAACTACCATCCTCTGAGCTTCCTGACAAATAGTTGGCAGAGGATAGATTTTGTTTGTTTATTTGTTTATGCTTTCATTAGAATTTTGGTGAAATGCCATTGCACTGTTATTACTCCTAATACTTTGCACACCCCCAGTAAGGTAATATTGGCCCCTGATTCTCAGGTTACTATGGCAAATACAGTGTTTCATTTCTCCCATTTGTTTAATAAGAAGCAAATGTGCAAAGCTGAAGAGCAACAGCCTGGCAGAAGCAGCTATCTGAAAAGGATGAATGGTCTTCCTTTTTGTGTGGTGTGTTCTCTTCACCCATCCCCCTGCTCTAGCTGGATATCAAATGAAGGTGTGGTTGTGGTTGGAGTCCGTAAAGTGAATGTCTAAGTGGCACCTGCTTCATTCAGCACGTCTGCTTTCCAGGTGCCCTCCCACTCCACATCTGCTCCCGACAAAGCCTCTTTTCTCCTCCTGTTGGCCCATAGAGAGTGCAAAGGCCTGAAAAGAGGCAAGCCAGATTCGGAATTCTGCTTTGCCAGCAGAATCTCCAGTGACATTCTAATTATCCCCCAAATCTTCATTATTAGTGAGGCCCTCACTGAAAGTTTGCACAGTAGGGTTGAAAGGGGAAGGTAGGGGAATCATCCTTTCAGTTGTAAAATGAGCAAATTGGATCTAGGATTCCTTGAAGGAGCTTAAATATGGAAGTTCAGACACCCCTCTCAACATGACTACAAAGACTGTGCTATCAGATTGGCTTAAGTAAAGTGGCATCCAGTCGTTCTTCTGAGTAAGCCCAATCTTGTACTCTGAAGTGCTAGTAAGCCAGAAGGAATGCTTAGTGAAGCTGGACAGCTTTCAGATGCAGATAGATTTCCTCATTTGTTCTCTGTTGGGTTTTTTTTTCCCTTTTGAAAAAAAAACAGGATGGGGGGAAGGGCAGCAAAGGAAAGAACCTGTTTCTCTTTGACTTGTCAGCCATGAATGTTGCTCTGGATGTTAACAGAAATATGTCCATTGTGGAATGAGCAAGGGAAATGCTGGGGAAACATATTTTAAATGAACACCAAAAGTATCCAGTTACAGATTGAGTTTCCCTCAAAACAATGGCAGCCCTCATGGTATTACACCATGTGTGTTGTGAGACTTATGTACATATGTGACATTAGATTGGGTATACTTGAAGCTCTGGAAGGAGTTTGGGGGTCAGGTGGGCCTGAGCCCCTCTCAAAGCTTCATTTTTAACCACTGGTGAAGGAGAAAAGGAAATTCTAGCAGGTCCTGTGTTTTTCACCTCCCTTCAGCAGTGATCTCTTCCTAGACCCTGTCTCCCCTCCCCCTCCAAACCTCCTGGAGTAGTGAATTGCATCTAATGAGTACAGTGACCTCAGTTTTTTAGGAACATTGGGTTTCAGTTGTCCTACCGCCATTGCCTCCCCTTCTTTCCTTGAGTTGTCTTGGCCTTATTGCTTGACTGGGGCCTCCCTTTTCCAGCAAAAGAGAGGCTGTTGATGACAGGTCACATAAAAAATGTGCCACCACTTGCTAAATTCTGTATTTGAGTGTTCAGACAAAGTATAGTATTTGCGCAACATGTAGAAATGGGTGAGACACTAATAGAGGCCATAACCAAGCTAGCGCCCTTAAGAGCAGTCCCCAACTTGAAGTTCACCCCTATTCTACTCATTTACTTATATTTTTCTATGCCACATGGGAATTCCCAAGGATTCAAAATTCCTAATTTTATTAAGCAGAGCTTTATATTCCCAACTCCTCATGTATGATCAAGAGCAAGTATTTAACTTCATTGTTTATTTGTCCTCCTATACAGTAGCCCTATCAACTGGTGTGTTAAAGATAATGGCAGTAAATTGCCGCAAGCTCCTAAGAGTACGACCATATGGAAATAATAATAGTAGCTCAAATTAATATAATGCCTTTCTTCCAGTGTGCTTAAGTCACTTAAATATAATCTCACATTCTCACAACAGTTGTGAGAAGAGTAACCTATCCTGCTTGCTTTTAAGGGCACGTAAATTATGGATTTTATAGAGACTTAGTCAACTCTTAGCCAGTCAATTTATGAAGCACCTACTTTGTGCTTTATAAAGACAAAAGTGAAATACTTCTTGCCCCCCAAAAGCTTAGATTTTATTAGGAGAAATATATATTCATAAGTATAAACACAATTTATGCAAAGTGAATACCCAGATAAGTAGTAGAGGGAGGGCTCGAGCAGCTAATTCCAAGAGGTAGAAGAGAGGAAGAAGAGCCTGTACAAAGAATACCAGAGGCGGAAGACCAGTGTGGTGAGGGAGAGGAGAGGGAGGAAGGGGGGGCCCAGTGGAATGTCAAACAGGAGTTTCTTTAGTCTCAGAGGGAATAAGAGTAGATTGAGTACGGAACGTCACGGTTAGACTTGAAGAAATCCTTTTGTGTATAGCAGACAGATTGGAGTCCTTTGCAGTAATGCAGGTGAGAGGCAATAAGGGTCTGAATTAGGGTGGTGGCTGTGTGAGATGGGGAAAGAGAAATAATAAGATGCATATTACCTGCTTTGTGGCTTATCTTGGGCACATCTCCATCACTTCCCCTGCTCAGCTGATGTGGACTGATGGACTACATGCCAATTTCATGTTAGCTAAAGTGAAACATAAGGTAAGCAAAGGGAATAGGGATGAGATACTTAAATTGTAACTTAACACTGTGCCCCTTTGTCAGTTCCAAATTACAACCAAGAATAAAAGAGAAAGAGTTGATTTTTAAGAAAATGAGGAGGTGTAGGGCAGCTCGGTGGCGCAGTGGATAGAGCACCAGCCCTGGATTCAGGAGGACCTGAGTTCAAATCCGGCCTCAGACACATAACACAACTGGACCTGTGATTTCATTCATGTAGGGAACTCCAGGATTAGGAAACTGCCTCTATCTAAGCATTTTCTTTGTTGCCTAGAGCAGTGAGAGGTTAAGTGATTTGCTGTGAGTCAACAGTCATTCCATATCAAAGGTAGGACCTGAACCCAGGCCTTCTTGCTTTGAGGCTGACCTCTCTATCTGCCACATCATACCTACCTGAAACACTGGTAGGAAGGCAAATATATTATTAAAAATAGTATCATTAATTCCAAAACATTTTTTTAAATTATATGTGGTCTTTTGAATTATATGTGCTTTCACTAACACGTTAGTAAATGCTGATTACATAAAGTATTATGTTATACATGTCCACATTGTTAGAGTTTGGGGTGTTGGGAGAACCACCGCAGAGAAAATTTTAAAAGCCTTACAAAGATGGATATCAAAGATTGCTTTAATCCTGTGAATTGGATGTGATTCTTGAGGGAACAGGGTTCTCCTGCCACCTTTCCCACATGACTTAGCAAAACCAACAAGCTTTGCTAGCTATTTACAGGCTGCCAGCCAGATCACAGGCAGTGTTTTCCCCATCTTTCGGTCAGCACTTTTTACAATTCGTATTTTGTTGTCAGGCTTATTTGTGGCAGATGATACAGATCACAAGTGTAGTATAACTGAGAATATCATCAGTGAATTCGTTCTTATGAGGGGAAAGGGCAAACATCAGGAGATTGAAGGCTCTAGGTGGCCTTCACAGGTGGTGGATGGTGTGGGTTTGATTCTCATGGCCTGTGCTGGGATGGTTTTCTCTTTCTTCTCATCATGGATTTGGAGAATATTAGAATTCTAAACTTCTCACCTTGGACATGGTTAAGATAAGCAGGATATTGTTCAATCTTTGGCCAACACTATGATCCTGTTTTTCATTAACATAATCAATAGCCAGTGCTACCTAGAAACATTAGCACTTAATAAACATTTTAATTCTTTAATGCCTAAAGACCGTACAGCACTGTCATTTACTTCATCAGTTGAGGTAAACATTGCTCTACCAGTTAACCAAATCTTGAATTAATTTTTAATATTATCTTATTTTTATTGATTCGTTTTTTTTTACTGAATTCGCTTTCAAATATATTCCTTACTTCTATCCAATGAATTGCTCCTTTCAAAAAAGACGAAAAAATGGGAAAAAAGCAATTAAACATTAACTGAGACAATATTCCACCCCTATAGCCTCCCAGTTCTATAATGAAAGAAGGAAGGTGCATTTCCTGAATTTTTTTCTGACACCAATTTAATCATAATTAATTATTCAAGAGTTGGGTTTTTTCTTCATGTTGTTGCTCCATTCACATTGTGCCAGTCATTATATCATCTTCCTCTTTCTGCAAACTTCACTTTGTATCTGTTCATTCAGTGTTTCCATGCTTCTCTGATTTCTTCATAATCATAGTTTTACGTAGCATAATAATATTCTATTCATGTACCACAATTTGTTTAGCCATCCCTCCATCAGTGGGTACCTACTTTGTTTCCAGTTCTTTGCTACCATAAAAAGTGTTGTTATGACTGTTTGGGGGTATGTAGGATCTTTTTGTCTTCACTGGTATTTACCCAGCAATAGAATCTCTGAGTCAGAAGATATGTGCATTTGCACCACTTTTTTTTTTTTACCATAATTCCATAATTCCAAATTGTTTTCCATAAGGGTTCCACAATTTATTAGCACACCTATCTTCCTGCAGTCTTTCCAACATTGACTGTTAACATTTTTGTCATGTTTGCCAAGTGTGAAATGTGTGATATGAAACCTGAGGATTGTTTTGACTTACACTTATCTTATTACTCGTAATTTGGAGCAGTCTTTTATATGGCCTTAAGTAATTTGCAGTTCTTTTTTTGAGAAAGGAGGAGAATGTATAGTCAAAAAAGCACCAAATTTAGAGTCCATGTATTCAAATCCTGTATTTAAATCCTTAGGGTCACTTACTGCCTGTGTGACATTGGACAAGGCCCAACCTTTCTGGACCTCAGTTTCCTCATCTGCAAAATGAGAACATCAGACTGAGTCAGGAATTCTTAACCTTTTAACTTCCTAATTAAAAGAGAGATTAAATTACAGTTTGAGATTAGGGAAAATACAGGCATAATTTTTTTTTCTTGACAAACGTCACAGATCCCCTGAAATCTATGTTAAGTTAAGAGTGCCTGGGGTAGATGATCTGTAAAGTCCCTTCCAACTCTAAATCTGTGATCATAATAACCATCCTCTAAAAGTAAACCAATTCAGCCTCTGCTGAAATAGGTGAGACATTCCAAAGCTTATTCCATTCAAGAGTTTGCCATTGAAAAACTTCTTGTCCGGGACAGCTAGGTGGCGCAGTGGACAGAGCACTGGCCCTGGATTCAGGAGTTCAAATCCGGCCTCAGACACATAACGCTTACTAGCTGTGTGACCCTGGGCAAGTCACTTAACACCCATTGCCCCCCAAAAGAAAAGAAAAGAAAAGAAAAACTTCCTGTCTCAGAATCACCCCTGTTCAAGTGAGAGAAGAGCCTTTGTAATTTATTTCAGTTATGGTAACGTGGATAAGAGTAAGTCTACAGCTTTCCCTAGAGATTCAGCATTTTGAAATTAAAGTACAGAGATCCTGGGATCTGCTTCCCAGAACACAGGGAGACAAAGATTAGGGAGAAAAAATCGACTTCTATCTAAGCAACAGCAGTATTGGCTTTTATGTATTTAGAGAGTGAGGTATACTTCACCATTCAATAAAGGAATTTTATACTAGGGCACCCTAATGGCTCTTTTTTTTTAATGATAAAGAACAAAATCAAGGTTATTTAGAGACTGTAATAACAAGGATAAAATCAGGGATCACAACAATTTAGTAAAAGACTGACAGGATTTATAGTATGTGAAACTTTAATAGGAATACGTAAGCCTGTCATATCCAGGGCCCAAGAAAACATCCATGAGGACTTAGCCTCCCACAGATTCTAGTAACACTCTTGATAGGTCACTTGATAGGACCTTTAAAAGAGGCCCTAATTTTAACCTATTTAACATACGTAAATGGCCTTTTCCTTCTATTTCACCATTCACTTAGGGTATTACTCAGGATTTGAGACTTCTTTTAAAGTTCACCTAGTTCAACCCCTTCTTTCTGCAAATGAGGAACTGAGGCCAGAGAGTTCAGGTGACCTGCCCAAAGTTGCTCAAGAAATAGTGGCAAGGAGGGGCAGGTAGGTGGCACAATGGATAGAGTACAGGGCCTGGAGTCAGAAGGACCTGAGTTCAAATCCGGCCCAAGAGACACACACATAACACTCACTAGCTGTGTGACCCTGGGCAAGTCACTTAACCCCAATTGCCTCACCAAAAAAAAAAAATAGTGGCAAGGCCAGAAATAGAACCAAACTTTTCTGCTACTATAGACTGCCTCCCTGGTGATTCCTGTATTTTCCTAAAACTACTGGATTTTCTTAAGTTTGTTGTAATCATTTCAAATATCACACTTCCGCTAAAATTCTCAAGATATCCAACACTGAAATCTCCCAAAGCTTTAGAGATTCAGATCTCTTAAGATTGCATCTAGAAATGAATAGAGAGGATGTGCAGTAGCTCTGTAGAACACAACACAACACAACACAACCAACCTCCTCTGACCCTGAAGGCTTGGTCCACTGTTCTTCTTTATGTGCATTCTCTTAAGGGGTTTGTCCATTCAAGTTATCTTAGTTACTAGGCAAATGATAACTTATAAATCTATGTGTCTCTCTACCTCTCATCCCATCATCTCATACCACGTAACTCTACTATGCATGTCTTAAATGATGCCCATTTTCCCTCACC
The DNA here is from genome assembly GCF_900497805.2 of Vombatus ursinus. Classification (NCBI taxonomy): domain Eukaryota; kingdom Metazoa; phylum Chordata; class Mammalia; order Diprotodontia; family Vombatidae; genus Vombatus; species Vombatus ursinus. Next base: position 6,412,471 of record NW_020954617.1, read on the forward strand.
AGATTGCTCAGCTTCTCATTGCGTGCTGGGGCCCCGCCATCTTCTTGGTAGAGTCCCTTCTAATGCTTTTTTTTCACTATCATTACTGTAGTCAACAGCGCACATTGGAGCATCTACCAGAGGATCCTCTGCTAGATTCTAGGTATGCAATGAGAAAAGAAGAAATTATTTGTGTACTTAAAGGGCACAGTCACCAAGTCCCATTGAACCCTTGGTAATTCATCTGGGATTTGCCTTATCCCTTTCATTGTCTAGATGGAGAAAAGAGGGGGACCTTTAGTAAGGAGAATGATCTTCGAGGCCAGACCAGAACCCTTCTGGATAGATCTAGTTCTTTGTGTGAGGAAGAGTGGAGGTGTCCAGAATAAGCCCCTCATATAGATTCTCTTATAGTATTGATAACCACATCCAGTTATATTTGGTTGAGTATTATTTATCTATGTATTTCTGTATAATTTTGCTTAAACTTTACAGTCCTAAAAGGGATCCTCCTTCCATTTTAATTCCCACAGAAAGCTCACAATAGTGAGTAGTTAGGAATATTGTTTGTAATGATCTTTATTTTTGCCTGTTTTCCAGTCATCAGTTTCCATCACACCTCTCATCATAAATTCATAGACACTTTAATAAGCAGATTGCCTCAAAAGGAAACTCCAGCACACTTTAAAAAACATGACTAACTGGAAGAGTCTTAAGGTTGAAAGAGGCTAAATAGTTACAGTGAGTAATGCATGTATAAGTCGTCACCAGCCATTTTGGTTTGAGATACCCTTTGAAATAAAGAGAGAAGGGCCGTAGAGAAAAGTAGCTTTTTATATAATAGGAGCTACATTAGTCACTAAGAAAAATGTTCCCTAGAACTGCCTAATAATGGCAACAAATGTATGTGGAGGCAGGCTGACCCAGAGATTCTATCATGTCCCTTCTTACTCCCTTCACAGCTCTAGGAGGCTGAAGCAGGCCTACTTCCCCCATCTCTGTGCATTTCTCACCAAAAAATCCTGCCTTTCTGGGTGCTGCTGGAATCATAAGGGAGCTTTGGCCTAACTATGATGGGTTTTAGTTTGTTCGGCTTGTCTATTGACCTGGTTGATACTGTTCCCCTTGGTTCTTCTTCCTTTTTCCTCCTCCTCTGCTTTTAAAGTTCTTTGAAATCTCTTTGGGTCAGGCAGCCAGCCATGAGATAAAAATTATTTGGGGTTTCTACTAATCTGACTAGATTAATCTACAATTGTTGACTAAGCCCTGAATTCTACCCTGTCTTCTGTTCTCTCCACTTACTTTCCTCTCTTCTTCCATACCACTTACTGTCTTTCACGTACCATTTTCTGAGTTTGCACATTTCCCAATCTTTAAAACACTTATATTCACTCAAATCTTCCTCTGATGCCTTAATATGGCTTAGTATGTGACCCTTCTTAGCTCATGAAGGTTTTGCCAGCAAAATTAAAGATCTGGTAGGTCCTACCAAGCTGGAGAAGTTTCCAGTAGGGACCTGGTAATGTCCTGTATGTCCATGGTCTGTTATTTAAGGTCCAGCCTCAACACTTAACTATGTGACTCTAGGCAAGTCATTTAACCTTGTTTGCCTCAGTTTCTTCATCTGTAAAATGAGCTGGAGAAGGAAGTAGCAAACCACTCCAATATCTCTGCCAAGAAAATCCCAAATGGGGTCATGAAGAGTATCTTTACTATATCCTTCTCCAGACCAAGAATGACGAGTAGTAAATCCCAAAACCCTAAGGGCCATAATTCAATACAGACAAAATCTATGGGCTTAGGAAGGAAAGACAATTAAGGTTATATGTTCTAAAGGCAGCTGGTACCATATATTTGAGAAACAGAACTGCCAGGAATGCTGAAGAAGTCGTGGTATGTGAAGGTGATGGAATACTGTTATGCAGTAATGATGATGGTTTCAGAAAAACATGAGAAGACAGGTATGAACTGATGTAAAGTGAAGTGTGCAGAACCAGGTGTAAATTTACACAGTAACATTAGTATTATAAAGATAATCAACTTTGAAAGTCTCAGTAAGTGATCTGCACAGTGACCAAGCACAGTTCCAATGGACTCAAGTTGAAACATGCTATCCACCTCCAGACAGAGAGCTAGTGGACTCAGAGTGCAGATCAAAGCATATTTTTTCCTCTTTCTTTCTTTTTTTGAAACATGGCTAATGCAGAGGAATTTGTTTTGTGTGACTGTACCTATTTGTAACGGGTTTTATTTTTCTTATCTTCTCAAGGGGTGGGGAAGGGGTGTGATTGGGAACTTAAAATAAAAAAATCTCTGTGCTCAAAAAATAATAATAAATGCAATGAACTGGGGAGGGGAGATGAAAAGAAACAAAACTGCTGGGATGGACAAGAGACCTTTTTCTTTTTTTTTAATGGTAATTTTTATTTTTTTTTTGTTTTCAACATTTACTTCCACAAGATTTTGAGTTCCAAATTTTCACCCCATCTTACCCCTCCCCCCACCCCAAGATGGCATGCATTCTAAATACCCCTTCCCCTAGTCTGCCTTCCCTTCTATCTCTCCCCCCCCTTCTCTTATCCCCTTCCCCTTTAATTTTCCTGTAGGGCAGAATGGATTTCTGTACCCCATTTCCTGTATTATTTCTTATTTCCCAGTTGCATATGAAAACTTTTTTTAAAACATGTGTTTTTAAAACTTTGGGTTCCAAATTTTCTCCCTTCCTCCCTCCCCACCCACCCTCATTGATAAGGCAAGCAACTAAATATAGGTTATATATGTGCAGTTATGCAAAACGCTTCCATAGTAGAAATGCTGTGAAAAACTAACTCTATTTCCCTTAATCCTATCCCGCCCACCCATTTATTCTATTCTTTCTTTTGACCCTGTCCCTCCTCAGAAGTATTTGCTTCTGATTACTTCCTTTCCCAATCTGCCCTCCTCTCTATCATTCCCCTACTCTCTTGTCCCCTTCCCCCCCTATTTTCCTGTAGGGTAAAACAGATTTCCACACCCAATTGAGTGTGTATGTTATCCTTAAGTCAAATCCGATGAGAATAAGATTCACTCATTCCCTCTCACCTTCCCCAGGTTCCCCTTCACTGTAAGAGCCTTTTCTTTTCTGTTTTTGTTTTTGTTTTTTTTTTGTGGGATAATTTACCCTGTTCTACCTCTCCCTTTCTCCTTCTCCTAGTATAATCCTCTCTTACCCTTAATTTTATTCTCCAGATATGACCCCTTCATTTTCAACTCACCTTGTGCCCTCTTTGTATCTATATCTATATATACATACATATAATTTTTTCCCCTCCAACTACCCTAATACTGACAAAGGTCTCATGAGTTACAAATACCATCTTTCCATGCAGGAATGTAAACAGTTCAACCTCAATAAGGACGAGACCTTTTTCATTCTTTCCTGCCCACTGGCAATTTTTGAAGTTTCCTTACTCTTCTGCTCCTACTTCTGTCTTGTTTTGTTTCTAATCTTCTTTTGTGAATTTCCTACTTTCTTATTAGATCTACTTACTGAACTGGCTTCTTGTACTTAGTTTTTCTTTCCTTATTCTGTTTACATGTTCACACCATAGCTATTCTTTCTTTTTTCTGTAGTGGTGGCCTTTGCTTAACCTGGCAGTGGAATAACTTCATATTTCAGGCTTCTAAAACCCCCTTGTAGACACTCAAACCCAGAAATACCTGGAGTGGTCCCCTACTTTTATGGATTTCTGATCACTGGGGAACACTTTAAGCAGAGATTGCGCTGCAACTTTCTTCCTGCCCCTAAATTCCTACCTTTTCCAGTTCTGATCACTTTCCTCTGACACTACATTTTAAACTCAGTTCTTTTATTCCTATTTAGCTGTCACTCCTTTAAATATCAGTAGGTGTCATATTGCCAGTTTTCCTTTTGTTTTCAAATGACTTCCCTTTCATCTCCTAGCATTTTCTCAGTCTGATCATTTAGCTGCCTACCTTTCTGGATTCCATTGAACACTCTTCAGCTTTTTCTTCTATCCCAAATAAAAAAACATGACTAACTGGAAAAGTCTTAGGGTTGAAAGAGGCTAAATAGTTACAGTGGGTAACAAATCTGAAAGGTTTTCTGGTTTGTGGGGCTGGCCAGCTCAAAGGCCCATCCTTTCCCAGGCTATAGGATAATGACAACTAACCTTTATCTGGTGCTTTGGAAGTGTGAAAAACTCTTTTACATGCATCACCTCATTTGATCCTCACAAGGATGCTGTGAGGTAGATGTACTACAGGCACTGTCATCCTCCAGATGAGGAAACCAAGGCTGAGACAGGTGAAATATGACTGTCATACAACTAGTCTGTATCAGAGAGGGGTTTGGAACCCAGGTCTTTCTGACTCCAAATCCAGCACTCCATCTCTTTCTATCACAAGCAAATCTGTAGTCTATATACAAATGGCAGAACCTGCAGTTCTCTTTAGGTGTATCTCGATACAAAAATATATATACAAAAACTCAAGAAATGAATGTTGGCCTCATCATTGTCTCTTTGGTCTTATGTGTAATACACTATCCTTTTTAACATGCGTCACATACTGGAAACACAGCATAGGCAAAAATCAATATCTTTTGCAGAGGGAGTTTTACTTCCTATTTAATCATCTTTAAGGTCGAAATAGGAAAGCTGGCTACCAATATGCATGCCAAGCCACTTTTATCACTCCCTAACATACCAGTGGGTTTTGATTCCATCAGCATGGTTGTTCACTCTGAATTTGCAGCTCACAACCCATCCACATCTGCCACCCTGTGTGACTTTTGTCCCTTTCCACCCATAAATCCCCCAGATGGTATCCATCTCATGTACAAAGGGCTTTTCGCTTGTTCTTTCCATATTTCATGTATACTGGCAGAATTCATAGCCAGTCCACCCATTATCTTTGCACTTGAAATGTTTCAGAGCCACTCATTAATCTTGTACTAGCGATTTGTCTGATCCATAGCGTGTGGTGAACTGTAAAGTTGAAGACAGGAAAGAGTGATGTAAAAAATATCTGTCTCGTCTGCCTCTCCTTTTCTATTACTCGATCAAATACTCGTCATTTAGGTATGGAGTACTGCAGCCCAAATTCCTTCCCACCTCTTATTGCCCTGGTCTAAGTAGGAGATCTTGACATTTTTCTTCACCTTTCCCCAAAGGAAGGCATCAGCATGGTGACCTGAGGACCAAAAAGAATGCTAAAGGATCTCAGCCGCAGCAGCATCCAGCATGTGCGTGTGTCCTGTGTGCACAGCAGGGTGCTAGACACTGGACATATGAGCCAGTTCCAGGCCTTAGACGGCTACAATCTAATTGGAGAAATAGAACATATACATAGTAATTTCGGATAGTGCCTGATTACATAAACTTCAGTGCCAAATGAACATTGCAGACAATAAATTGGGAGGGGGGAAGAGCACTGAGGTTAATGTTTTTCCTGAGGATTTCTTCATGTGTATCACCTTTCATTGTGGGAGATTTCTAGCTTCTTTAAGAAATATATCTGTAAAAACAACCTTATAATAACTTTGTTAACATGCCCAGAAAGCAGTGACTGAAGCCAGAGGCACAGAAATATTCTTAATCCAAGCCTTTGGTGGCCTTTTGGTGCTGAATCATACCTAATCAGCAGGCAAATGAAGCAAAGCTTAGAAAGTTCCCTCATGTGATGAGCCAGGGAATTCCTACATGCGTTGTGGTCAAGCTATTCAGCTGAAGAAGCCCTGCAGCCTTGGATTTGTCATTTCTGAGTCAGTTTTGACCTCTGGGTTCCATTTTGGCCACCTGTATACACCAAAGGGAAGTTACATCGTGCCCCAGGGGAAAAGCAGGCTAAAATTCAGTGGTCGTGTCCCGTTTGTAGACCCCATGAAATAAACTTTTCCCTTCTATCATTTTGAGCCCAGACTTCTAATAGTGAAAAGTCTGGAACAGGGATGGGGAACCTGTGGCCTTCTAGGTCCTTGGGTGTGTGGCCTTTTGACTAAGTTCAAGTTTTAGAGAACAAATACTTTTATTAAGGGGATTTGTTTTGTGAAGTTTGGATTCAGTCAAAGGGCCACACTTGAGGACCTAGAGGGCCACATGTGGCCTCGAGGCCACAGGTTCCCCACACCTGGTCTGGAAAGTTCTCATCTTGCCTCTGCCACTATGTGACCAACTTCTCTAAGCCTCCATTTTTCTTCTCTTTATAATAAGGGTGTTGGATTAGATTCTTCCAAAATTCCTTCCGGCTTTAATATATTATTACAATCTCCACAAGTTTGTAAACATAAGCTACCTATTCCCAGCCTTTAGGATGGACAGAACGTCCTAAAGACCCTGGCTTTCCTTCACTTTCTCTAAGATATTGTGGTAAAACTAAAAAGAAAAGCTCCCAAATTGTGTGAAATGGTGCTCCTTGTTTAATGCAATTGAAATGACCCAAAACCCCTAGCTGAGCTTGTCATGTACCATCTATATTAGGCTAATCATGTTCGAGGTCTGAGCAGATGTGTCATAGGGACAATCCCAGACCTGATTATTGTACTTCAGCATTTTAATTCTCTCTCTTCCAAGGGCAGTCAGCCCCACCTTAAACCATAGAGGGTTTGCTAGCCCCTCTTTTTCCCTGTCTTTTGCTCTGGCCATTGTCATAAAGGCTGGTACATCAGAGCTACTGAGGCGATTTATCTAATCCCAAGCCGAGATGGATGTGTGCATCTGTGTATGGGTGGGTGTGTCTAAAATCCCTGTATTGAGATGTTAGGGCATTTAAGTTGGTGGCAGACTCATAGTGCGTGCTGACAGTGCTGTTAGAATGTGGGATTTTCACAGCAGGAGAATTCTTCCCTCTGCGAAGCTTTCAAGATGGATAATCCCAGTTATCAACTTTTCAGTTATCATTTGTGCCTCAAATAGCTTTGAGAATCAGTGTTGGCCCCATCAGATAGCAAAGGCTGGGAGAGCCTCGGTTGGGGGCCTAAAGGGTGATTGTTTGGATGAATACTGACTCTCTGGTTCAGCATCAGCTTGGCCTGGGACAGGGAGCTCACAGTTTCTGCAAGGTCAATAGCCTTTCTTTTTGACCTTCATACCAGTGGGTTAGCTGACTCCATTTCAGAAAGGAAATTTGACCAAAAAACAATGTCGGCCAATAAATGTTGGCTCTGAAAACATTCTTTACCTCAGGTTGATAACCTTTTCATTCCGGTTTAAATCTATTCCCTTGATAGTAAAAAACTAAACAATGTTGGGAAGTTCATACAAGTCATCGATCAGTTACAGTGAACAGGGACTTAACTGCATTGGGTCGTCTCCCTTATCACAGACTATGGGTTTTAGCTAAATAACTGACAGGTGAAATAAGTTATTGATATGGTGAGAAAACCAAGTTGAGAAGAGAAAACATCTGGGAGAGACCTTGGCTTCTGACTTTGCTGCTGGCCTGCCTTAGAACACTAGGGTGATGTCTTCTGGCCAGTACCTTTGGCATACTTTGCATCCCTGAGATGGTCTGGGTGACTCCTCATGTCCAGGGTTTCCTCATTCACATTTGGCATTTTTGACAAGGAGAGTAGAGGTGGTAGCCGCTGTGGTGGAGAAAGGAAGGAGAGTAAGTTGTGAATGCACTTGCTGCTGCTCTGTGGATTGGTGCACTGCAGGTACCCCTCCCTCCACCCCTCAGCGACGCCTGGTAAAGTTCATAGGTGTCTCGCAGCCTCAGAGATGTTGACAAATAGCACCATTAGGCAACTGCAGCCCAGCCACTCCAAACTCCCCTTTCCCATCCCTTGCCCCAGTATGATGCCAACTGCCACAAAATGGAAGAGGAGAAGTACACTTACGTGGAAAACCCAGAGGGTTTTCGGTGTCGTTGGTGTCTTGAAGGCAGAGAGTGACCCTTCTTCTTTGCCCTTTGTCTTTACAGGCTTGGTGCAGATTCCGGTGAGCATGTATCAGACTGTGGTAACCAGCCTGGCCCAAGGGAATGGTCCAGTTCAGGTGGCCATGGCGCCCGTGACTACGCGGATAGCGGACAGTGCCGTCACCATGGATGGCCAGGCTGTGGAGGTGGTGACGTTGGAACAGTGACGCTGACCTGGGTCCTGGGGTCATTTTCTATTCTACGACAAGGAAGTTTTTTACACGTTCGCAGAAGTGCAATCAGGCTCCATTAAGTCTCCCGACTTTGGAAGCGAGTTTTGTTATCCTTTTTTTTTAAAGGAAAAAAAGGGGGGGGGAGCAGAGGACACATGAAATGGCATTTTTTTTTAAAGCACCACTCTTGATTTTCTGATGCAGTGGAGTTAAATGCAACATTGTTGATTTCACTGTCCAGAAAAGGCCAAATTGTGGCAGGACTCCTTTCTGCGGAAACGTGTGTATATACGTGTGTGTGTGTGTGTGTGTGTGTGTGTGTGTGTGTGTGTGTGT
>NW_020954617.1:6420888-6458403 GCF_900497805.2 Vombatus ursinus
GTGTGTGTGTGTGTGTGTGTGTGTGTGTGTGTGTGTGTGTGTGTATGGAAAAAAAATATATGTATATGTGTACATAGGTATATACACATTTACATATATATGAAATATATATATGTGTGTATATATGTATATATATATATATGAGAAATCCACATTAAATTAGCTGTATGAAATCAAGGTGAGCTGTGGAAAAAGTAATTCGCCCAGTTTAGTGGGTGGTAGGTTACACAGCCAGACACAGTTGCTCTGCTACACATTTCTGCTAGGGCCGTGCATTGAGCTGCTGACAGACTCAGGCAGAGGTGGCCACGCCCTCTGAGAAAGCTGCCCTAAGAGTGGCAGTGAAATCTTTCTACTGGACTCACCCCAAGGCAAGGCACTGCAGCGTGGGTTGGACTTGGCAGTGTCCACATGCAGGTAGGGACTGTGGTGAAGGCAGAGCAGAGGCAGACACTCCTTGGGGTGGGGCCCCACATTGCCTGGGAGCCCCCTCCTCACCTTCCTTGGAAATCCCTTTTTGTAATCTCATGGCAATTTCAATTTTGCTTTGGTCAGCCCTGATTTTGGTCTTATCTGTACAAACTGAAAAATAGCAAAGATAGGTAAGATTTGAGGAAGTGTATGTAAGTGTGTTTGAGAGAGAGACAGAGAGCGCGAGTGTGTGTTTGAGAGAAAAAGAGAGAGAGTGTGTGTATATGTGTGTGTGTGTGAGAGAGAGAGAGAGAAGGGGGGGGCAACATCTTCAAAGAACTATGTGTGTGTGCGTGTGAGAAAGAGAGAGAGAAAAAAATCTTTAAAGAACAGGACACCAACTACCTTAAATGTTTTCTTTCCTGCAACTTTGTGACTTAACAATATTAAACCCCAGAACTGAAAGGTACGTCTGATTCATATAAGGTATGACTGTTACTGATGATGTTGCATCAGAATAAAAGAAAACGAATGAACCAAGGATAGAGTGTGTGTTCCCCACCCTCCTGGACTTTGATTCCCATTCGTTTTCTCTCTGCTTAAGTGACTTTGGAGATAGGAATGGAGGGTTTTTACATTTGTACCCCAAGATCCTGGACAACACAGGTCCCATCCCTGTCCCAGCAGGCCCTGTACAGCTTTCCTGCCCCTAACAGTGCTTGTTTGATCTGTATATTCTTTTTACTCTATTAAACACAATTTCCCTGCTGCAAGCGTTGGATTTCCAGTGGCAGATTATCACTTGAATTCCCAGCGAGCCAAACCTCTGCTCCTTGAACACAGGAACCCCTCTTCCTCCCTCTTCCCAGACCCTCCCCGCCCCCAGTGTGTGCAGCAGCGTATGTATTTAATGTTTTTTTAATACAACATTAAGAGATTCTTCATGTCTTGCTCAGCCTTTGAGAAAGTTTCAGATTCTCGGATTTGCTTGTTTTATATGAAGCTATCCAATGTTCTTTGTATGTTTTTTTCTGTATGTATTGGGGGGAGGGGGAACATTTACATATAAACAGTCCTAAGTCTACAGTTTGTTATTTTTTTAATTATTATTATTATAATTATTATTATTTTTATTGTCATTGTGAAGATGTCCAGTGGCTTTAAAGTCCTTGTTTCCTTTGTGGTGAAATAACCTCCTGGTAGTTTGAGAGATTGCCAAGAAGATGGAAAAAAAAATGCAAAAATCCAGTAGCAGAGCATGGAATCTGTGTTGTTTTCCCATTCTGTTTATTACTGCCTCATTCAATAAATAGTTACAGCTGTGGCTACAGGAAGTGGGGGTGTGAGTTCATCTCTGGTGGGTGGGGGAATATGGGACAGATCTTGGCCTCTGAGACAAATAAACTACCTTTTAGGAGTGACTTTTATATCTGTGGAAAATATTTGATGTTTTAAGGTAAGGCTTATCGTTGCCCTGGAATTATATTAAGTACTTAATTTCCTGAGAAATAATCACCTTTGAATCAGAACCCATACCTCCACTTAGTGTTGTCAGTTGGATATCTTGCAAGAGGTATCAAGGGAGGAAACATGAAAGTCAGGTTATCCAAAACACCCCACCCCCCAGCCAGCACTCATCAGGATAGCTGTCCTCTACAAATATTTGAAGGGTTGTTATCATGTCGGAGGAGGATTTGGGGGCCCCAGAGGGCAGAGCTGGAAGCAGAGAAGTTTTTAGCTTTACATAAGAGAAAATTTCCCAGCAATCAGACCTGTCCAAAAATGGAAATTGGCCATCTCCTCTTCCTCACTGGAGATGTTCAAGTTGATGGGCATGTTGTGGAGGGAATTCTTGTTCAAGTTATGGGTTGGCCAAGATGGACCCAAATTCTTGCTAAGTCTGCACTCCTGTGATTCAGCACCATTCTTCTCATGGGTTCTGATGAGCATTTGTTTGCTGTGACGTGGCAGACCATTACTTACTCTACTAGGTCTATAGACCGGAGAAATTTGAAAACCATCAGAATGAGTTACTAAAGGAAGGTGGGGGAGTCTTCTTTCTAAAGGGATCTTTAAAGATAGATTCTTAGCCAACTGGGGTATTTGTAATGGCCTATGCCTAGCAGCAAGGAAGCAAGGAATAGATTAGCATTCACTGTTCACCAGTTTCTAGCATAATGCCTTGCGCAGAGGTGAGGGTTCAATAAGTATTTTGTGATTGAATCAATGTAACTGAAGTCTACAAAACATGACAGGGTGTGAATAGGGCAAACACAGACTGGTTCCCCGAATTCCAGAGGTAGAGAGACACCTATTAAACTCATAAGAATATCATATTGGTTCAAACATGGATATACTATACTTTCCCCCCCAAACTATGACTTATATAAAACTTAAGTTTTGGCTTCCAGCCAAGATGGCTACCTGAGTGGGAGGTAGATCCAATAACTCCCATGCACCTACTCCAGAAAAACCCTGAAGTTTGCACCATATCAAATAATGACCAAGAAATCCAATGAGAAACTCTTACTTCAGAGCTGCATAAGAGGTCAGCTAGAAGCCTGAGGGCCATCAGCAAAGCCAGAACCAACATAGGGCAGCTTACCAGAAATAGATCAGGAATATGTTTAACCTACAAGGCTCTGTGTCTGGAAGAGCAGAAGGCTCCTCAGAACAAGCCCCAGCATAAGGGTCTTAGAAACCTCAGAATTGATAGCTGTAAGCACCCCAGCGTGGATGCCACAGTGTTCCGACTGAGAAACCCCAGGCCCAAGGGTTTTGAGGTCTCTAATGGTTTATTCTGAGATGCCAGAGAAGACTAAAGATCCAGTGCTGTGAACCTCCAAAATCTAGGGGAACCTAACCTCGGGAGGTAGTAGAGATCAGCAGAAATACAGCCCAGAATAAGAAAAAGCAGCACCTACTCTCCCCCTCCCCCCCAAAGCACAGTAGGGGGCAAAATCTGACCCTGGCACAAAGCCCCAATTCAGGAAGTAAAGCTGGAGAGGTAAGTCAAAGAAAATATCGACCACTTATCAAAAAGTATTACAAACCTAGAAATCTCCAAAAAGAAGGCATAACTACCCAACAAGACTTAAAGGAAAAATGTTTTCCACAAGGACCTTGTGAATATCTAGAAGAAATAAAGTGAGAGATAAAAATGAAATAAAAACTCTGGAAGAAAGAATTGAAAGAATAAATAGCCTAAAAGAAAATGTGGTAAACCTAACACAAGAAATGTACTAGAATAAACCAAACAGAAATCAGTAACTATGAGACAGCAAGAAATATTAGAAGAATAGCAAATGATTGAAAAAAATCAAAGGAAATGTAAGAACTGATAAGGTCAAGGAGAGAGAACTTAAGAATCATAGGACTCCTCCAAAACCATGATGACCCTTCCCTCCCCCCCCAAAAAAAAAATCCTGAACACTATTTCAAGAAGTCATAATGAAAACTGTTCAAATCTGTTCAAACAAGAGAACAAAGTAAGGATTCACAAAAGGCACTGATCACCTCTTAAAAGGAAAACTCCCAGGGAATATCATACCCAAAATTCTTAGACCTTTTAACATTAAAAAAGTACTGTAGGCATCTAGAAAGAAGCATTTCAAGTACCAAGGAGCTATGGTCAGGATCACACACATACCTGGAAGATTCTTCTAAGAGCTGAAAGAGATTGGAATACACTACTACAAAACAAAACAAAAAAGATCAGCTTACAACCAAGAATAATTTAACCTGCAAAGCTAAATATAATTCCATGGGGTGAAAAATGCACCTTTAATGGAATAGAGACTTTTCAGGCATTTTTTTAATTAAAAGACCAGAGCTGAGTAGAAACTTTGAAATGCAAACACCAGTCAAAAGAAAACTAAAAAGGTAATTTTATTTAAGCAATTTGAAAGACCTGTGTGATGATATAGTACTAACATTCTAATAGCATGAGAAGAAAGATGTGTTCCTTCAGGAACTGAATGTCTTCTAAGGGTATTGAGAGAGTTAAATAACAGTAGGGGGAAAGGTCCTGTGGGTGGATTGTTTTTGTACTGAGGCCTTAAAGAGGGGAATAGAAGGAAAACTAAAAGAAATGTGCTAGTGTGTAAAGAAGGAAAAAGAAGGAAAACTTGCTACTTGAAAACTTGCCTGAAAAGTCAAGAAAACAAGCATTTATTAAGCTTCAGTGTGCTTGGCACTGTGCTAAGTACTGGTGATACAAATAGTGTCTGGCCTTAAGGAGTTGATAGCTTAATGGGGAAGACTGTGCGAACAGCTACATACAAGTAAAATATATACAAGATAAATTGTATATATATAAAATATATACAAGTGTAAGGGCTTCTTATAGAAAACAAGACTTTAGCTGAGACTGGAGGGAAGTCAGGAAGCAGAGATGAAGAGGGAAAGATTCCAGGCATTGGAGACAGCCAGTGAAACTGCCTGGAGTTCAGAAGATCTGGTGTCTTGTGTGAGGAACAGCAAGTCAGTCGTTGCCACTGCAGAGCAAACAGAAAGGAGTGAAAAGACTGAAAAGGTAGGAAGGGGGCAGATTACAAAGGGCTTCAAAAGCCAAATGGAGAATAAGTCGCTGAAGTGTATTGAATGGAGCGGGATGGAAATGGAGATGACACGGTCAGACCTGAGCTTTAGAAAGACCACTTTGGCAGTAGAATGGAGGATAAACTAAAGTGGAAGAAATTTGAGTCAGGGAGACCAACCAGTAGGCTATTTTAACAGTTCAAGCATTTTGAGGAAAATGGGCGTCAAGAGAACCTAATTCTTACCTGAAATGGACAAAGGAGTGTTTTACGTACAGTTTAGTGTAAAAATCCATCAAATTCCACAGGGAGAAACCCTGGGAATGGAATAACCAGAAGCCAAACAAACTTTCTGATCCTGAAGAAAGGATTGAAAGAGGGAAAGAAAAAATCTAGAATCTACTATGTGCCCGGCACATGTTAATTGCTTAATAAATGCTCCTTGACTTAAAAGGGAGTGCCTTAGTTTGCCTCAGACAATTGGGAAGGGACTGAACAAATTGTGGTATATGATTGTAAGAAAATTTTGTTGTGTCTTTAAAAAAAAAAGAAAAGAAAAACCTAGAAGACATGTATGAATTGACATGTAGAGTGAGCAGAACAATTTATATGAGGACAGCAACAGTATAAAGAAAGCTATCTTTGAAAGACTTAAGAACTGATATAGCAACCAACTACGTCTGCAGAGGACATGAAGCATGTTACCTACCTCCTGAAAGGGAGGTGATGGACTCAAGATTAAGAAATAAACAGCTTTTTACATGGCTTCTGTTATGGATTCATTTTTTTGTTGTTGTTGTTGCTGTTTTTGTCATGAGAATTCACTCCCTCCTCCCCCGTTTTTTATATAAATTAATTGGGGAGGACCATTACTATAGTAATGTGCCCTCTTCCCCCCCCTAAAAAAGGCCATTGAAATATATTTTTAAATGCAAAGAAAAAGACAAATTCAGAAAGAATTACAGACAAGTTGATTAGTTTTGAAAATAACATACAACCACTAGAAATTCATGATGATCACATTCCATTTAAGCAACTAATATCAATTAGCTTTTCCAAAAGGATGTTTACTTTGAAGATTATAACAGGCACAGAAATATAAACACACAAGCACACACACCTGGGGAACACTCTTAGCAAAGTTCCCCTGTAGCTATTAAAGGGAACAGTCCTTTTGGTCCCTGGGGAGAATGGGCTCATCCTTAACTCCATTCCTACTCAGTATTCACTCCCCTTATGCCAGTTCATTTCCAAATGCAGCATAACTAATGGATGCCTACATGTCAGCTACTACTGAGCTGGGTCCCAAAGATCCTTCCTTGGGGCATTGGCATTAAACCTCCTGGTCATTAAATCTGGCACAAACTCCACCTCCAGGTGGCTCAGTCTCCTTTTTGAAGGTCACAAGTTTGCAGTCATCTTGACCTAAAACAAAAAAGAGCAAATGCCCCGGCAGAAGTTTGAGGACCGTATTCATAGGCCACATGCCTGCCTCAGATGGAGAAGGCTTGAGAGAGGTCTCTCCTATTAATTACCTCACCGTCTACCTTCTCTTATCAGAATGGAGTCAGACTAAAAGAGACTGGCTCTGGTGGACTAAGGCCTTTTGAGTACATTTCAGTTCCAGGTACTCAGCCAATCAAAAAGGCTATTTTTGGCTAGTAGGCCAGAACCAGTTATAAAATATCTACACATGCTCCATATTTCTCCAAGGCACTTCTATCACTTGTCATTAACCCTCTCTGGAGGCTAGCTCTCCAGCCTCTTTGTTGGGTGATGCATTGCATCAGCCTTGGGTGTTGATTCCTGCTCACCAGCTCTCCCCTATATTGGGTTTTTTTGTGTTGTTTTGGAGGGTGATTGAGAAACTTCAAGGGGATTTTTCTGGTGGAGGTGATTGGATGTGGTACAGTTAATGTATACTTGAAAGAAATTAGAAGTATTGCTTCTTGGTGGCCCAACAAATAGATTAAGAGTTCAGCCTTCCACTCTTAGAAAAAAAGCGCAGAGTTGCTTTGGTTCTCGAGAATGGTAAAGGGACAGGGACCAGAGAAAACATAGTAGAGAATATGCTGGGGCCCAACTTTAAGGAATGATATGCTGACTCTAAAGTGGAGCTTAAGCTTTAAGGCTGGATCCTTCACACAGATGGACCGAACTTGAGGGACCTATCCATTCTGCACAACCTTGGAGTGGAGTGAGCAAGTTCGTAGTAAGGTTAATTGGATCCTGATTTTTCTTCTAATAGCAGATTATGAAATTGTATCCACAAGGAGCATTGTCTGGACGTCTATCCAAGCCTGTCAGAGGATTGTGAAGCTTAATGTTTCTTCTGAGTTTAAATGGAATGAACAGTCAGGTCTACAGAGGAATCCAGTGGGCACAACTCTGGGTTTTTAGAGGGAAGGTGGTGAGATGAACCCAAAAATCTGCCCTGGGCATCAATTTGGATTCTCCTAAAACTCCTTACGTCTTACCTCTTTCTATCTGCTTATCTCAAAGAGGCAAGAGGTCACCCAGACCTTTCTCAAGTTCTGCCTTAATTTTTGTCTCCCTGCATAACTTCAGGGATCTGTAGAACCTTCACTCTTTTGTCACCTGGCTATAATTATTCAGTTAAAGATGGAAGACTTTCCTGCAATCATCTCCCCATCAGGAGTGACCTAACGTCTCCTGGTAGTAGGTTGTTTTGTTTTGTTTTGTTTTGTTTTACAGTAACCTCATATTATCAGCTTGTTTTGTTGCCCTTTGCTTCTTCCTATGTGGAGTGCAAAAAAATAAATTCCAATTCAGCAGAACAGATGGCTCAAGAGTCTTTGAGTAAATCGAGAAACACTAAAGTTTCTGACTGCCAACCGACCTACTGTGTCACTGTGTAATCTGGGACTGATTCTCCTCAGACCCTAGATCAGAGGTGGGGAACCTGTCTAAGTCTGACAGAACAAATCCTTTTATTAAGGGGATTTGTTCTGTGAAGTTTGGATTCAGTCAAAGGGCCGCACTTGAGGACCTAGAGGGCCACACGTGGTCCACCCCTAGATTCTGCCTTCTAAATTAAGGGCTAAGACTCATTAGGTTGTTAGCAAGCATTTATTGAACATTCATTACATGTACTAGGGACTGTGAAAAGTAATGTCTAAGATAACAAAGGAGTAGCAATAATTTTTCTATATTGCTGCAGAAGAAGCTGAGGACCCAATAGTCCAGTGACTTGTCCAGTTATCCTATAAGTCAGTGTCATATAGGCTATAGGAAAGAGAAATCTTGTACTCCCTTTACTTCATGTACTCCTTACAACTACTCTACATAGTATGTAGGTCAAGCATTATCATTTCCATTTTACAGATTAGGAAACTGAGGTCCATAAAGTGATTTGCCCATCCATATTTACATAGTTAATAGTAGAATCAACATTCAAATCCTATTCCATGTTCTCCAGATGATTATGACTTGTGGGGATGATTCTTGTTGTTTATCCTTTATTTTTTAAGAGAACCAATGACATCATGCAGCGATGTCTTGACTTGTACATGAACTGAATTTAAGTGAGGCAGAGTTGCACAAAGTCATCAGCCTCACTCTCTCTTCCAGAGTCATCCAAGTCCAGTGGCAGGAAAAAAGTCAGGATGACTAGCAATGGCCTGGGATGTAGTGGATGAGCTTGGCATCTTCAGTGTTTGACCAAGCTTTAAGCACCCCATAGTACCTGCTTCAGCCACCTTCGTGGCCATTGGAACAAATTGTTCTCATCCACCAGTTCCACCGAGGGAAGTCTTAACAAGCTTGGGGCAGACACTCCTCTAACTCACTGATGGGTCCAAGACCCATTGGTTACTCTCAATCTGGTTTAGCCCATCTGCCAGGACAGTTTTACCAGGGTGTGGCCACTGCACATGCTATACCTTCTTGGAGCCACAGGTGAGAGTTGAGAGCCAGGTGGACACCAAAGGTAGATAAGCAGCCCTGAAAAGAGCTCAGCAAGCCCTCACACCAGAGGGGCCAGTCCTCCTCGAGCACCCCATCCGTACCGGGTGTGGCTAATAGAATATGGAAAGGAAGATGGCCTAAATGAGCATATTGTGCTTTTAATTGGTACACTAACCAAGGACATAAAGAAGAAATAGGTCCTTCCTTCACCGATCTTGAAATCTAATGACAAACAGAGTACCATCACCTGAACATGACTGGCTATACTATCATAAGGTGGGAGGTTGGACCAAAGGTGTGACATGGTGGAAAGAACATTGAATTTGGAGTCAGAAGGTATAGATTCTAATCCTGCTACTTACTACCTGAATGATCTTGGGCATTCCCTTTTCTGAACCCTCAGTTCCTCTTCCGTAAAAGTGTCCCTTCTGACATTTAAGTCTAATTCTGAGACCCAACCCTTAGGTTTCTGAATTTCTTTGAAAATGGAGGATGTGACAAGGGTTACAGGTTATTAATTCAACCATTTAAAATATGTCAGATGATCACTGAAAAAAGTCATAAAAGTTAAAAATAATTAAAATCTACTTGTAAACAAAATTTAAATTATGATAAGATTTCAGTTAACTGGAATTTATTTTTTGTACTATACATGTAGGAAGGAGCAAATGACAACAAAACCAGGTGAAAATATAGACTTGTGAAAACTTGCTTCCTGAGCTCAGCACATATTTTTAACCCATTTTCTTAGTCTACATCTAGACCAGGGGTTCTTAACCTAGAATCCATGAACTTAAAAAAAAAATTGATACTTCAATATAATTGGTTTCCTTTTAATCTTAGGTATTTTATCTTAAAGATTTAAAAGCATTCTGAGAAGGGATCCATAGGCCTCACAGTACTGATTGCTGAAGGGGTCCATTACACAAAAATGCTTAAGAACCCCTTCCCCCAATCTAGAGCATTGCAGAGTTCCTCAATCATCAGAGTCTCTATCACTTTACTCTACTGTGCTCACTAAGGCAGGAAATACTCAATACATTTGAAATCTTTCCAACAAGGATCAGCTTGAGTTGGTACAGTTAAACCATAATTGTAAAATTTGCAAATTTCTGTGAAAATTTTGTTGGCTGTCTGGTAATCCAGTTCCTGGGCCTTTTCATGTCTATGTATAAACTCTTCCTATACTCTTTTAAAATCCCCAGAAAACAAACCTAGAAGGAACTCCATTAAGTATATGTGAACAGAACCACCATCTGCAGAACTGTTGAATAAGAAAGGAATTAAACTTTGTCATAATTCATCTTTTTCTCCACTCAGTGATATCAGTTCTCTCACCTCTTAAAGTTCTTTGCCTTTTCATCAAAACCTGGGAGGAGTCGATTATCTCATTTACATGGAAATGCAAGCAAGAAAGAGTATTTGGCAGGATCATTGCCTCCCATCAAAAGAATGAACCCCTAGTTAATAATAATTCCCAGGTATCAGCAAATTAAATGAAAGAGGTATTTTGTGGGACTCACTGTAAGTTCTGCCCTGCAGATGAATCCTGCTTTATAAAAAGCAGATATATTAAGTCATACATGTAAAAATGGGTGAAGAGTGGTTATTTGTATTACAAAAAGATTCTTCATTTTATATATTTAAATGACTTATTTAAAAATTCAGATTACACACAACTTTTTAGAAATATATTTCTTCTGTAAATTGAGACATATCTATAATTAAATCATCTACTAAAATGAGAAGTGATGATAATGATAATACTAGTCCACCTGTATTAACCACTTTACAATTCACAACAAACCTATAAGGTGGATAGTATAAGTATTTTTCAACCAGAATTATGATTTTATTAGTGTAGAGAAGTCCCAGTGAAGAAACTCCCTCTATGAGTGACCAATGACATGTCCATAGTATTCCCAAACATTATGTCAGGGGTGGATTTCAATCCAGGTCCTCCTGACTCCAAGATCAACTGTCTACCCATTATGCCATGCTGCCTCTCAATATAATTTTACAGATGAGGAAACTGAGACAGATTAAATGGCTAGTACACATTCCCAGAGTTAATAAGAGGCAGATCTGAGACTCAAGCCTTCTGACCCAGTGCTCTTTTCTCATTACAGGCACTGGTTTTGATTATGCTCCACTTTAAGAAAATCTGAAATTGCAAAACATAGTATGTCTGGTATAATAAGAGGCATATTTAGAAAACGAAACACTGATTAGGAAAATGATACCTGAGAATAGAATTTGAATTTATGGATCATGTCTTAAATTGGGGAATGGTAGGATGATTTTGACCAGGAATGGAGCATCCCTAACCAAGGGCTGGTAAGAATGTGTTTACCTGGAGTTTTGCAAATCTGATCAATAAGATTTAAGCTAAAAAGAAAGGGAAAGGGAGAAAACTCCGTACATAGAGATCACAAAATAACTACAATGTTATTGAAAGATTAGCAGTTAAGAAATTCACAGGAGGGGCAGCTAGATAAAACAGTGGATAGAGCACTGGTCCTGGAGTCAGGAGGACCTGAGTTCAAATCGGGCCTCAGACACATGATATTCACTAGTTGTGTGACAGTGGGCAAGTCACTTAACCCTGATTGTCTTGCAAAAAATAAATAAATAAATGAAAATAACATAAAAAAAGAAATTCACAGGAGAAAGAAACCCAAGAATGAAATCAGCAATGAGTCACTGCTTCACATGTCTATGCATCAGTGCACAAAGCCTGGGTAACAAGCAAAATGAACTATATATCCTAACAAAAGGAGGCAAATTTAACCTCTGCAGTATCACTAAGATTTAGTGGGATGAGATCTGGGCTGGAAAATATCTCTAATATCTTTATTCAAAAGGAATCTGTAGGTAAAAGGGGGCAGGCAAAGGTAGGGAGTAGCTTTTTTAATAAGATATACTCCAATATCTTTGCTAAGGAAACCCAATGAGCAGTATTGGCACGCTATGGTCCACAGGGTTACAAAGAGGCTGATACAACATAAATAACATACTAAGTACTGTGCCTGGTACAGTGTCTTGTGTATAGTAGGAGCTTAATAAATGTTTGTTGATTTTTTTTTTCTAAAGAGGATTTACTCACATACGGAAATCGGAAACCGGAGGAAGGAGACGTGGTGAAGAGCTTTTGGGAGATCAGCAGAGACAGAAACAAGTGCTGTTGTCACTGGATTATGCTACAAACCACAGACACAAGAAATAGATAGAGTCTGGGAAGCATCTCAAGTTTGGCAGGGAGACATGACAGATTGCAGACGGAGAACTTCAATTCCATGACATCTGCCAGAGCTCTCTGCCCAAGGCAGGAGAGCTAATAATTTCCTGACTTGTCTTAATGATCATTTTTTAAAAAAATTTTTTTAGGTAATTGGGGTTAAGTGACTTCCCCAGGGTCACACAGCTAGTAAGTGTCAAGTGTTTGGTCTGAGGCCGGGTTTGAACTCAGGGCCGGTGCTCTATCCACTGCGCCACCTAGCTGATCCGTTAATGATCATTTTATCCTTCAAAAGGATTATCAGGGAGTTGAGGGGAAGCAAGAAGGAACTGGTTGCTAGCTAGTTTCAAATGATGGGAATTTTGGAAGTGACCATTCCATCTTAGAATGTGTAATAGAGAAGGCTAGAAAAATCAAATGTATAGCTTGATATGCACCCTTGATTTTGAAAGAGCAAATTTCAAATAGTTTAGAGAAAAGAGAAGTAGAATCTCATGGTCTAAATTATATAAGGGTAGTCAGACCAGGAGGTCGACTATCAAATTTCAAAGATACACAAATACGATTCTAATGAGTAGTGACAGGTAGAGCTGGCTAAAGAGGTTGATGTGATTGATGCCAAGAGAACTCATCATCTAACTTGGATTTTTTTTTAAAAAGAAAAAAGATGTATAGAAAATGGAAGCAAGGGAATTTAATAGAAGATAATGTGAAAGCACACCTTAGTCTTGTAGGAATAGTGTCAGGGGTGCTTTCTCTCGGAATGAGCTGAGGCTAGCAAGAAAAGCTAAGGATAGCGAAAGAGATGAGGGGGTTAAGCCACGTTGGGGAAAAGATGAGGATCAAAGAGTACCCGGGGCCACTGTTTGAAATGGATTGAATAACAACGACAGAGGACAGAAGGGAGAGCTTTTATTTTGCTTCTGTTTTCTCCGCAAAGGAGAATGATCTTTGTACTGGAAAGAATGGGGGTGGGAGTGGGGGAATGGAAAATGGAGAGAGAGTAAGAGAGCACCTAAGTTACCGAGCTCAGATGATGATTTCCTAGGAAGCAGTTCTCTGAAACCCTTTCATGGGGTTCACAATTTCATAATAAGATCTCATTTGCCTTTTTCATTATCATTCTCTCACAAATGCACAGTAGAGTTTTCCAGAGGGTACTGTTACAAACATGAAGAATGAATTAATATCTCTTCTACAGAAATTGTACTTTTGCCTTACAAATGGATGCATCTATAAATGTGACTGGATTTTTTATTTGCTTGCACTAGTCCATTCTCAGCACCAACTAATCAGCTAAGAAGATTTTCTTTTATATGAAGGCTTGGCAACATACACAAGTGAAATATTCAGTCACTTTTTTTGAATCTTATTTAGGATTTATCATACAACAATTGCGTTGAGGTTTACCTTGATGATGCAAAAGCAGTGATGAGTAAAACTGCTGGTGCCTTAGCATAAATCAAGGCAGTGATACCAAACCATACTAGTAATCGTCATGTTCTTCACTACCATACACTCGAAGCTTTAAAAAAAAAAATGACAATTTCACTTCAGAATGTCGTTGATGAAGCAATAAATATTACTAATTTTATTAACTCTCAACCCTTGGATACATGTCCTTTTTTTAAATATTCTTTGTGACAAAATGAGAAATATGCATAAAGCACTTCTATTGTGAACTGAAGTATGATGGCTGTCTTGAGGGAAAGTGCTCTTGCTGCTGTTTGAGCTGTGGGTTGAACTAGGTTGTCTCCACAAGAATCACCATTTTAATTTGAAAGACCAGCTGCCAAACTACGGTTATTCAGACTTGGGTATTGGGCAGACATTTTCTAAAAACGATCAAAGTGAGCCTGTTCCTTCAAGGAAAACAATTTAAATTATTTGTTGTCAATGATAATAAAATTCAAGCTTTTCAACAAAATTTGAAAATTTGGAATTTTGGAAAACTTGCATTCTGCTGTGAGTTTGATTGCTTCCTAATATTTAAAGACTTTTCTAATGAGATCAGTCGTGATATTAGCAAATGTGATTTTTAAAAAATATTTTTATTTTATATTATCTATTTTATATATTTACATTTTGTATATTATAGAATGAAATATGTCAACATTTGGAAGATCTTCATTGTTCAGTGAACCAATATTTTCCAAATGATTGATGTATGATGTTACAAATCATCGGTGGGTAAAAGATCCATTCAAAGTGCAAGAGAAACCAATGGATTTTAAAGGAACAGCACAAAAAGCTCACTGACACGGTTTCAGATTCCACATTGCAGCTAGTTGAAGGAAACACCCACTTGTTGAGTTTTGGTGTAGTATCAAAAAAGAATATCCACCATTATCTGAAAAAACTAATAAAATACTCTTCCCTTTTCCAACTACATATCTATGTGGAGCTAGAGTTTCTTCACATATTTCAGTCAAAACAACTTATCAATAGATTGAATGGAAGAAATATGAGAATTCAGTTGCCTGCTATTAAGTCAAAATCTCTTTTGCAAAGAGATTTGCAAAAATATAAAAATAATGTCACTCTTCTCACAAATTTTTGTTTTAGAAAATATAGTTATTTTTGTTTTTTAAATTATATTAATGTGTCAATCAATTTATTATTAATAATAATAAATTGATTTTAAATTAATTTATTAGCTTTAATTTCCAACATGGTAAATATTGATAGATAGATAATCAATAGTGTTATGATGTTCAAATGAGATAATGGATGTAAAGCACTTTGCAAACTTTAATGCACTATGTAAATACCAGTTTTTATTACTATTGGCCTCCAGTCCAAGGATGATGTCATTCCTTGAGTCTTCCACCTCATTTCTGCTGTAGAGAGCAAGCAATGTTTATAGAAAAGTTCAGGGGTCTGCGGGTAAATGTTTGACAATCAGGCTCTCTGGAAAAAAATGTACGGATATTACATCTAAGAGTATAAAACGGTCCTACAACCAAAAAGATTGAGAAGCACTTTCCTAGGGAATTGAAATAATGGTCAGATGTGGTTGTTTAGCTACTGATGTTGATCTTTGAAAGATTGTGGAGAATGGGAGAGGTACTGGAGAAGGGCAAAGGCTGTCCTACTTCCTTCTATAAAAGGGAAAACAATGATTCCTGGTAAATTTCTAGAATGTATAATTAAAAGGTAGTTAGTGAATATCTAGAAAAGGAAGTCATGATTATGAAGACCCAATAGAACTTTTTCAGAACAGGTCATGCTGCCTTTAGGACTCTGAACAATGTAAGATCCATGATTCCAGTCATGGGATCAATCCATAATTCCAGAGGATCAAATATGAGGATACACTTCCTGACAAACAGGTGATAGATGTAACATGAGGAATGAGACACATTTTTTGGACATGGCCAATGAGGAAATTTGTTTTGCTTGACTTCTTTGTTATAGGGGTTTTGTTTTTCTGGGGGTTTGAGGGGGAAGGGTAGGAAGGAGGGGGGTGGAAATGTTTGATCATTGAAAAAATGAAATTTTAAAATAAAAACTGGCAAAAAGTAAAAAAAAAAAAAAAAGCTCTAATTTAGTTCTTAGGAAATTCTTCCTTATATTAAACTGAAATCTGCTTCCCTGCAACTTCCACCTATTGGTCCCAGTTCTGCCCTCTGGGGCCAAGCAGGAAAACTGGGCTGTCTTCCAGGTTATAGCCCTTTGTGCATTTAAAGATAGTTTTGATACCTCACTTATGTCCTTCAACTCATCCAATATGGTTTTCAGCCTCTACCCATCATGGCCACTCTCCTGAACATACACTTTTGCAAGATGGTGGGGTTTTTGATGGTTTAGTTAAAAACAAGAAACAAACAAACAAAGAAAAGAACAACCAGCTGCTTTACCCCTGGCTCCCAATGACCTGCTCTGATGCCTGATCATGGCATGGAATTGACCATGACCAAAAGTTCTGGCTGGTCCGACAAGTTGGAAGGACTTTGAGTAGAGACCCAGTGATGGATGTGTAACTGTTGCTGGGGGGGGGGGAGATTCTTGTCTCTTTCAGTGGAGGACATGCTCTTGTCCCCAAAATCACAAAGGATTCTTAAATCGTTTTCTTGTCTTTCCCAAACTCAGTATCAGTGGAGGTCCTGACGAGGTACAGCAGGGAGTAAACGGAACGTTGAAGTTGGAGTCTCTACTCCTAAGACTGAACTTCAGCTCTGATGTTGTGCCGGGGAAGGCAGCAAGCCAGGTGCTGGGCTAAGCACTTCACAAATATTATCTCATTTGATCCTCCCAACAACCCTAGGAGGTAGGAGCTAGAGGCTAAGTGACTGGCCCAGAGTCACACAGCTAGAAAGTATCTGAGGCCAGATTTGAACTCATGAAGATGAGTCTTCCTGATTCCAAGCCCAGCGCTCTAGCCACTTCACCTAGCACATAGTAGGTGCTTAGTAAGTATTTGTTAGTTGATTCTTTCTGGCTGCCCACTCCTCACCCCCACCCCCATTCTAAGAACTTTCCAAGGACTTTCTTTCCTCTTCTGGTTTATCTGTGCTCTCAGTAATTCATTCTTTATTTCTCATCTTCCTCCTCAAGTCAAAAGTCCCCTTTCCTCAATGTGAATTAGTCTTTCCTAATTCCTTGTACTAAGGAGAGAATAGCTAATAGTTCCATTTAAGGAACCTGGGGTTGAATCCAGATGTTGTCATTGTTAAAGGTTGCTCATCCTTCATTTTTCGGTGAGGACCAGCATCTTATTTCAAACTTTGTGAATTTTTGTTTTGGTTTCTTGAGATAAAGAGCAGTCTCTGAGTTGCCCTGGTTTAAGGATCCAGGAATCTTACTAAGGCTCCTTAGCTGTTGGCTAAGTTCAGTTTTTCCAGCCTTCTGCACCCCCTTTTCCCAAAAAGAAGAAATAGGAGACAAATGCTCCTCTCCCCTTCTGGGGCAACGTAACCAGAAAGAAGGACTCAGCTACATAGTGAGCTAAGGAAGGAATGCCACCCACTCACCTCCCTTACCAAGGGGCTCCAGGAGCCTTCAAGAAACTACTGGGCCCAGTCTCCATGTTCCTCCTCCTCCACCCCCAACTGACCACTGCAATGTTTGCTTTAACTGTAGAAAAGAAATACTAATTATAGTTTTAACTGCTTCCCATTTCTGTCTAATTACTGGGCAGTCCAATACTGATTATGCACATCATTCACTATGTGTCAAATTAACTTCAGTGAGATTGAATTACAACACTGAACTGTTTGCTTATGCTCGGTCTTTAGATATGCTTGCTTGCATAGCCGCACATTGTTGACTGATGGCTGAAAAAAATAGGGGGAAAAGGGTCCCAAGTCTGTGTGTGGCCGAAGCCTGCTCCAGGCTTCCCAGTTGTTTTCCCTTCGACAAGAGGAAGGGGCTTAGAAGACCCCAGGTTGGAGGTGTGCATTGTGGGGACCAGGGACCAGTTCCTGGGAATGACCCTCCCCCAATGGAAGGACCAAGTCAATCAAGAGTAGGCTGTATCTTCTTGCAGTCATCCCTAATGAGTTTTCTACTAAGACAGAGAAGCCTTCTCAGCCTCCAGAGTCCAATCTCAGGCTTAATGAGTGACCCCAAAAGTTAGGAGAAGCCGTAGGCTATGCCTGCCCTCACTACATTACTCTCCAGGGGCTGCAATAGATGGACTTCTCTAAGAAGGGATTTGTGTGGGACCCAAGACGGGCTAAAGGAAAACTCTCCTGTTTATCTTTTTTTCTCCCTCAGTGCTTACCACTGTGCTGTGCACATCAAGAAAGGATGCTGTCAAGAAAGGAGGATCTAGGGGCAGCTAGGTGGCTTAGTGGATAAAGCTCTGGCCTTGGAGTCAGAAGGACCCGAATTCAAATCCAGCCTCAGATATTTGACACTTAACTAGCTGTGTGACCCTGGGCAAGTCACTTAACCCCAATTGCCTCACTAAAAAGAAAAAAAAAAAAGAAAGGAGGATCAATCTTGGATTTCAGGGGTGAATGGGGGGAGGAGAAGGGAAACCTTGGTAGTTACTTGGTAGTAGAGCAGAGATGAAGTCAATGACCTGGAAGGGCCACCCAAAATGTGTAATTTAAAGGCATCTATGTGTTACAGTGGATAAAATATTGGGCCTTGTGTCCAGAAAGCCTGAATTCAAATCTAGCCTCATTTACCAGCTGTGTGACCCTAGGCAAAAAAAAAAAAAAATCACTCTTTGCCTCAGTTTCCTAATCTGTAAAATGGGGATAATAATAGTACCTACCTCTTAAATAAAATCTGGCTATATTTGTAAACCCCTTTGCAAACCTTAGCTATTATTAATTTAATCAGAAATCTTGTTGATTGGCTGAGTGGGAGCCTGGGATTGAGAGAAAGACTCCATCATCTAGAAAGCTTAGTGGGCAAATCCTAAAATTAGTATGGAAGTTTTGCAGGAGTTAAGAGGGGATCTGGAAGCCCTGGCTAGGGATTGCCTGCCGGAAGAAACTCACAATTCTTGAGAATTTTCCTTAAGTATCAAACCTGCAAGTATAAATGTCATTTAGACTAAAGGTAGATATATTATACACATTTCTACTTCCCTTAGCCTGGTGTATTATTTCTAAATTTCTATAGTCTCCCTTGTTAGGAAAAAAAAAACTAAAAAAATGCACTCCTGCGGTTTGGAGTGTGAGGAGAGAGAAGATAAAATGTAGGTGATTATTGTATGATTGCTATTTCCTTCTCCAGCTCATTTTACAGATGAGGAAACTGAGACAAACAGGGTTAAGTGACTTGCCCAAAGTCACACAGTTACTAAGTGTCTGAGGCTGGATTTGAACTCATAAAGAAGAATCTTTCTGACTCTGGGTCCAGCACTCTAACCGCTATACCATGTAGGTGCCCTACCAGCATATGTGTTTAAGACCTGTCTTCTAACTCTTTGGGCAGCAGCATCGAGGGTGAGTCCTCTGGAAAAGGCATCAAGTTTGGAGTCAGATCTGCCTTTTACTCGCAGTGTAACCAGGACCTGTGCCCTAATCTAGAGGAAGTTCCCCATGTGAGATAAATGGGGTTAAACCCAATGATTAGGAGAGACGTCACAGCTGGGGAAAATAACACAGGATCTGAAGTCAGGGGCAACCATGAGCAATAACCTCTCTGGGCCTCAGTCTCCTGATCTGTAAAATGGGAGGGTTGGACTTGATGACCTCAAAGGTCTCCTCCAGATCTAAATCGAAGCTATCATTCAACACTCATTTCAATTATCAAGTATTTAAAGTGCCTACTGTGATCAGGCCAGGCAATCAGAACGCTGTGCTGAGGTAGGGGGAGGAGTACCAAGGTCAGAGACTGTGGTAGAAAGAGCACGGAATTTGGACTCAGGAGACCTGGGTTTGAATCTCATCTTTGGCACTTCTTACCTGTGTGACCTTGGGCGAGTCACTGTACTTATCTATAGACTTTCGCTTCTTTCCCTATAAAATGAGACATTTGGATCTAAGATCCCTTACAGGTCTAAGTCTAGATTCTAAGCCTGCCCCATCCTGTACCATCAAGGTCCTCGCTCTAATGGAGCTTAGACTGGTAATTAAGCTTTTCTTTCAGCAGATCTCCAAGCATCCTCCTGGGCCAAGAGGGTCCAGCCAAGGATGCTATCTCTTTGAGTTAGAGTTTAATAGTGAGGGTAGTTAAGAAGTAGTGAAAAGTGGGCAGACAGTAAAACCCTCTAGACAGGCTTTAAGTCTGGGGTCTATGAACTTTAAAAATGTTTTTAAAATTGTATTTTAATATAATTGGTTTCTTTTGTAATCCTACATATTTTCATTTATGAATTTAAAAATGTTATTCCAAGAAGGGGTCCATAGGCTTTACCAGGCCACCCAAGAAAGAGGTCTACACACACACAGACCCCTTAAGAGTCCCTACTCAAGGGGGCAGCTAGGTGGTACAGTGGATAGAGCACCAGCCCTGAAGTCAGGAGGACCTGAGTTCAGATCCGGCCTCAGACCAAACACTTCACACTTACTAGCTGTGCGACCCTGGGCAAGTCACTTAACCCCAATTGCCTAGAGTCCCTACTCAAAGCAGAGAGAAGACTGGTACCTGGCAAGCTGGGTGTGTGAAACCCAAGGACTGGGATTTCATCCTTCTAGAACATTTAGAGTGTCTGTGGAATGAGAATGAAGTCAGGAGAGACAAAAAGAAGATACACCGTGGGAGGGGGCAGGGGAGGAAGCACTGACTTGTCAGAGTTGGAGTTTCCCACTTCTCCATTGGGTTCCCCAAAGCCTAAATCCCCAGTTAATGGGGGAAACTTGCAACCTAACCTAAGAACAGAGGGTTGTGGGTTTTGGATCCTGGGGCTGGAGGCAGAGATGGAGAGTTCGGGTAAGTAAGAGAAGGGGCTGGAAGTGAGCATGAAGAGGAGGTGCAGAGGATGGTGCAGGTGTGGGTGGTGATGGGAAGGCTGGTTAGGTCATTTCTATACCCCAACCCCACGTCTCTTGAGGCTGCACATGTGAGTTTACATCTGGAGTAGCATTACCTTCTCCAGACGCTCACACAGTCCTGAACCCCCTTATTGTTAAGGCTTCCTGTGCATCGATGGGATAGCTAGAACTCTGAAACTCTGCCTCAAAGCCAATTTTCTCAGCCTCTGACCTGCCCCTGCCACCCAGGTGACCCCTAAAAACAGGTGGTACCCCTGAGGTTTGATTCCAAACTTCTTGTGTAGGAGAGTGAAAAAGAGAGCTGCCTCTGGAGGCAGAGGGTCTGAGTTCCAATCCTACCTTGGACACCTCTGTGATTGTGGGCATGTCTTCCTGGGCCTCAGTTTCCTCACTTGTAAAATGAGGACATTGGATGAGATAGATTCTGGAGTCCCTTCCAACTCTTAAGATCCCGTGATATCATCTCTCTCTCTCTCTCCCTCTGCGTGTGTACGTGTGCGTGTGTGTGCGTGTGTGCGTGTGCATGCGTGTGTGCGTGTGTGTGTCTTTTTGTGTCTCTGTCCCTCTCTGTGTGTGTCTCTGTCTCTCCCTGTCTCTCTCTCTCTCTCCAGTTTGAGATAAGTCTCACAGCCTTGAACTCATTCCCTCAACTTAAGTCACACGGCACTTTTAAGTCCAATTTGAACCCATCACCTCTACTTCATCAGCAGATCTCCCTCTCCTTCAGCCTTCCTTCAGAGGCCTGCTGGTCACTCTTTGCTTCCACCTCCAAAGGTGACATTTGGTGGGACTGGAACCTTTTTTTTTTTTTTAGGCAATTGGGGTTAAGTGACTTGCCCAGGGTCACACAGCTAGTAGGTGTCAAGTGTTTGGTCTGAGGCCGGATTTGAACTCAGGTCCTCCTGACTTCAGGACCTGTGCTCTAACCACTGCACCACCTAGCTGCCCTAACTGGAAACCTTAGCCCTTTAAATGATCCCATATTTCATTTAAAGAAATTGCTCTCACAGCTTCTGGGCTACCTTCCTCTATGTAGGCACTGTCTCTGTCACAGCCTTCCTGATCTAGAAGTCCAAAGCTAAACAGTCTCTCCTGAGGGAAAAGTTATAGTGCTGAGTACCTTAATACCCCCTGTCCCACCCCCACCAGCCCACTACTTCTCATTCTCTCAGCAAGCACATACTGAGCACCATTCAATGTCTTCCCTTTTGCTTGAGAAGATTTAGGACCCAGGAAGCTTCAGGAAAAAAGAATAGAGGTGCCTAGCACTGTGCCATGCATACAGTAGGAAATTAATAAATGTACTGATTGAGAAACAGGGCAGCTTTTCCACAGAATGCTCTCAAAGCATCCTCTTCTCACTGACCTCTCCTACATTCCAGAACAAGAGCTTTGTACCTAGGGTCTGTGGATAGATTTCAGGGGTTCTGTGTACTTGGATAGGAAAAAACACACCTTTAATTCAATAGAATTGGTTTCCTTTGTAATCCTATGTATTCTAGTCCATGCATTTAAAAACATTCTTCTGAGACTGCCCAAAGAGACTGTGGCACAAAAAAGGTGAAGAAGTGGGGCTCTAGAACATAGTGTCCCAATTTATGGGGTCCGAGAGAGAAAAGGCACAGGGGTAGGACCAGAACCAGGTGTAGAATCTGGAAACTTTGATTTTCTCATTGGACTACTTCAGGTTGCTTTCCATTCCAGAGTTTAAAAGGAGTTCCCAAGTTAAGGGAGCCCAGGTCCAAGTATCCAATGATAGGTCCAATGATAGAATAGGAGCTACCTGGCTGACCGAGAGACCTGTGACCTCAGGGAGATGCAGGGAAACATCAAACTCACTTCCAGCTGCACCCCTCCTCTGCCACTGCCAAGGGGGTCTGGTCTGGCCACGGTGGGGAAAGGGAGAAAAAAGGAGGGAGGAGGGGATGGAGGGGCCAGGCACGGTACTACCTCAAACACTGGCGTCGGTTCCGCCGGCTGCCCTCTCAAGCCATAGTTGGCAAGTCTAGAACCACCGGATTCTGTTATCTCACCAGTGTGAGTTCTACCATTGCCAAACACAGCAGGAGAGAGGTGGGGCCAGTCTGGGCCATGGTACAGGTGGCCTGTGGACCTAGAAAAGAAAAAGGCAAAGAGTTAAGTCTGGCATGGGCAGAAGCAGAAAGGAGATGTGAAGAAAGAGGGCTCATCTCTGCTTGCCCCAAGAGTGGGTATCATCACTTCAAATGAACTTATTTACCACTGAAACATTGAGTTCTATCTTGGATTTTCAGAATTTCTATTTCTATCCGTGCAAAATAAATAAATAAATAAATAAATGGGTAGTCTAAGGTACAGAGGACAGAGATGACCCCAAAGCAATTGCTAGTGGTCAGTTGTCTTTCTACCTCTCACCATTAGAGTCTGTGTTCTCTTTACCCCCCTCTTTTTCTCAGCCCCGCCCCCCCCACAAAATCTTCTGCTTTTCTCTTTCATTTTCTTTTGTCTCTTCCTTCCTCTTTCTGTCTGTGCTCTGTCACTACGAGTGCACTTAGGGCTCCATAGATTACTGACTCCATCCTGAACTAATCCCAAAAGCCAAGATGTGGAAGGGAACTCTCTTATTACAGTTGGAGCTATAGTTTCACAGCCACGACAAAAGCAGCATGGTGGCCGAAGCAAGGGAGGCGATTGCCCCACTCTGCTCTGCCCTGATCAGATCACATCTTTACTCTGTTCAGTTCTGCACCTGAGACTTTAGGAAGAACACTGGCAAGCTGAGATACATCAAAGAGAGAATGACCCCGATAGTGAAGGGGATCCACACCATGCCCTATGAGATTCGGTTGAAGGAACTTCTGGAAGAGAAGGCTTTGGAGGGGGAGTGAGGGATGTGTTAGCTGAAGTGGCCATTCAATCAAAGACTCCAAGTCAGGAAAAACTCAAACCCTGGAGCCAATTGTACTTTTGAACAACTCTAAGTGTTGGAAACTTTTTCCACACATTGAGCCAAAAATCCTCCTCTGCAACTTCCACCTATCATTTCTAGTTGTTCCCTCTGGGACCAAATATCATCTGACTTCCACTCTTCTTCCAAAGGACTCCTCCCCGCCCCCTTTCCTCATTGCCCACTTATTTTGATGGCATTATGTCTCTCCCTCACTAAAATCTGAGCTCCTTGAGAATAAGGACTAGGATCTTGCCTTTTGTGTGTGTGTGTGTGTGTGTGTGTGTGTGTGTGTGTGTTTGTGTGTGTGTGTGCCCTCAGCACTTAGCACAGTGTCTGGCACAAGGTAAGTGCTTAATTTAATGTTTGTTGATTGACTGACCTATGGTCCTAAATATTTGAAGAACCTCTGTGTAGAAGATGCTTTGCTTGGTCCTAGAGAGAAGAAACCTGAGCAGTGAGTGGAAGGTGCTGAGACAGATTTTGGTACTATATAAAAAAAAAAATCCTAGTTGTCCTAAAGTGAAATAGGCTGCCCTAGGAGTTAGTGAATCCCCCCCCCCAATCCCCTGATGGAGGTCTTCATATGGACACAAGAAGACTACTCCTTAGGGATGCTGAGGAGACAATTTCTGCTCAGGTATAGGTTGGACTAGATCAGTGGTGTCAAATTCAAATAGAAACAATCCCCTGCTGGCTGCATATTAAATGTAGAAAACCACAAATTCACATTATCTATGTTATATTGTATTTTTATTTATTTTGTTAAACATTTCCCAGTTTTAATCTGGTTCAGGTTGCACTTGGGAATTTTGTGAGCCTCCAGGAAGTAAGTTTGACATCAGTGGACTGGAGGGCATCTGGTGGAACCCCTCCCTACCGGTATCATCAATCAACAATCACCCCAACTTTCAGGCAGAAAAGGTTGAGCAGCAACCTTGGAAGACCTGGGTTCTGTGATAGATTTTTCCCAATGAAGCCAGATCACCCCTCCAGGACTGAGAAAAACCTAGTGATGATATAATGAGCAACTGTATTCCCAGCAACCTGGAAGAAGTGGTTTCTGAGAAAGGGGTCTCTGCCCAGTGCTTAAAGTAAAGTAGGGGTATTCCATCCTACCTCTTTCCTGGAGGACTTGAAACTACCCTGTTTTTCTTTAGTGACTTTCCCTGGAAGATCTGCTACTTAAGCCCTCCTACTTAACCAGCTATGTGACTCTGGGTAAGTCATTTAACTTCTATCTGCCTCAGCTTCATCATCTGTAAAATGGGGATAACAATAGCACCTACCTTCCAGGGCTGTTGTGAAGATCAAATGAGTTAATATTTATAAACAAATGAGTATTATACATATATGTGTATATGTGTGTAGATAATGTTTATTAAGTTCGCTTTGCAAACTTTAAAGCCTTTATATAAATGCTAGTTATTATAATTATAATTATTATGATGATTATAATTGTTGTTATTGTTACTTTCTTATTTCCTTAGACGAACAGAGAGATAAACCATCCCCCTTCTCTTCTCTCACACCCTGTAAACTCTGGACCCCGCTGGGGTAGAGAACACCAGTATAACTATCTCAGACAAGGCCATGCTTTCATGTTATTCAGTCAATAGCAGCCTCTCACTTTAGTCAAACAAGTCTACTAAGATAACAAGTGAGTGTGAGGGTTTGACCCTAAAAACAGTGACTCCTGAACCATGCCCCTCCCTGTGACTTCTGTCTCCTGTACCCATGTATGCCCCCATACCTACTCCCCAACCCTAATCCAACCCCCCACATACACACACAGAGGAATGAAGGTTTGGCCCTTATGTGGTGGGGAATATTTGGTTGGATGAGGGATTTTCCTACACACACACATACACACCCATCCCATGCCTAAATCTCTCTCGGCCTCATGGTAACCCAGGGATGGAAGAGCTATGAATCTCCTGGGCTTCTGGAGGTAGGCCATACCCCTCAGAAAATTTTCTGGACCCTGGGACCAAATTCAGGTAAAGATTTCATCCCTTCCCAATGGGATCCCAAGAAACCTCTCTGTGTAAACACCTCCAGTTCATCGGCTCACCAGTCACTTCAGAGGGGTGAGGAGGGGATTCATAGCCTACCTTCAGCATCATGTCAGCAGCTATATCATTTGTCCATTTGAGAAAAATCTTCACATCACAGAAGGAGACAGTGGAACTCGGTCCAGAGAAGAAGTCCAGTCCCAGACTCCTCAGCATCTTCTAGGCTGGATCCTGGACCAGAATAGACCTCCAGCATAAAAGGAAGGGGCATCCTCCCAACTCTCATCACTTCATGAAGTGAGGGCAGCTGGTGAGTAGCTGGGTCCCTGGGACCCAAACAGGAAACCCTGAAGCCCCTGGAGAGCCCTCAAGAGACCATGGTTCTACATAGGGAATAGGGATGGAGATTAGGCCCTAAGCCAGTGGTAGGTACTTAGAAGCATGGGGGACTTTTCCTTCCTTCCCAACCCACAATCAAATCACCACAGGCCTCAGGTCCCTGCATACAACAAATCACCCCACAGTCTAAAGCCCTAAAGCCTATACGTGCCATCTTGGTCATGATAAATGTGGCCATAGTAGCCACTGAGGGGTCCAGGTCTGCTTCCTCTCCCCATTCTGGGGGGCTTGCCATGATGACAAGTGAGGACAATCTGACTTCTTTGTCCCTGCCTCCCCTTGGCCTTCTGTGAGCCCCATGAAGGTGACCTGGCAGCTGGGAGATTGGGGGAGGGGTCAGGAAAGACTCAACCTGAGCTGAGCTAGAGGGAGATTTAAGACTGACATCTAAGGGAAGATTATTTAAAGGGGGAGGGGAAGGGAGGGTAGAAAGCCCTAACTCCACCATCTTCACCAGGGACCTAGAGGAGACCAGGAGGCAGAACAAGAGGAAATGGGATTCAATTACAGCAGGACATGTTCCTGACTATAAAGGTTGCTGGAGCCTGAATTGAATTGTATGGTTTTTAAAAATCAAGCAGACATATCCTTCTAAAATGTGGGAGGCACAAAGCCACACAGAGGCAGGGGGATGGCTTAAGTGATCTCTAACCTCTCTTCTTCCACTGGTCCCGGTTAGGGAAGGGGTGGGGGAAGGGCTAGCCAACCTACCTATGGAACACCACAAACTTGTCTGGACTTGGTAGGAAATTGACACTGAAGAGGCTTGTCCTCACCTTGGCTGATGGGGGCCCCCACAGGAATCATACAGGGTGGGCTGCCTAACCTGCCTTGGGCTCCAGGCCTCCCAGTTGGGGCCACCCAGGAGAATGGGACAGAGACTCAGGAACTGCTATACCGGGGTCCAGACCCAAGTTCAGAGCTGAAGTTTGGGAAAGAGAGGAAGGAAGTCAGGAAAAAGTCAAACTCTACTAAAGGCTAATTTTCTTAAAGGGAGTGACCTGCTCTGGGGAGCCATCTCAATGCTCTGCAGCCCAGAGCACATCCATTAGGCTGAGCCAAGGTTCCATTTACTGGGGTTGGAAAGCCCCCCAGAGTGCCCCAGCCAATGGAGCTTGCATGGAAAAAGCACCAGGCCGATCAATGGAGGTGGATCACATTTCCCCCTTAGCCCAAGGCAAGCTACTAAGTCTGGAAGAGCTTGGGAGGCAGGCTGGGCAGTGGGGGAGGGTGATGCCATTGGGTGGTAGAGGAAAAGGTCTGGTGGTAGCTGGGGATGAGGGATAATAGCTGTGATTGAATCATCAAAATGTAGCATCTGGGGGGAAACAGGGAGTGGGTCTGAAAAATCTAATTCCCAGCCCCTCCAGGGAGACCTCATTTCCACAGAGTCTAGAATCTTTTCTCCCCCTGCCCCCCCCAAGAATAGGAATCCCTCCCTAGACATTGTGTAGAGAAAAGTGAGCTTCTCCACCAAGGGCTCAACTGCATCTTTAAAGAAAGAATAATAATGACATCATAGAAACCACAGTTTTCCACAGAATACAAAACCCTCCACAGATCAGATCTTACTTAAGGAAAAGAAAATCGCCTTGTAGCAAATGAGGCCTGAGTCAGACAACATGAAGGACTTTAGATTTATCGTCGTGAGCTACTGTTAGAATGGCCATTTCTATAGACCTGCAATTGGGGGAAAGATACCTGTTTATGGGATATGGTTCTCACAGGTTGTCCTGAATTCCTTAGTGATCCCTTATGAGTCTAACAAAGGAGAAAGCATGATGTGCAACCCCATTTCACACATGGAGGAATCTAGGACAAATCTGGAAAGAGGATTGGGAGTCAGTGATGGCCAGTATCTCCTGGTTCCCAGCCTCCCATCGTAACACTCAATTTCTCTGCCCTGCTTTAACAAAAATGAAGTCCAACAGTCCACCCAAAACCCAAAGAGGAGTAGGTGTCCTGAGAGTGACCCAGGCTAGTCTAACAGTTGGGGTTTTTCCTGACACTCCCTCCCCCTGCCCTGGCCTGGGAATCAGTTCCTCCATTGAGCCACAGAGCTTATAATCTTGAGAGAAACAAAGCTGAAGAAAAAAAAATTGGTCTGTCCCCATCTGCTCTTCCCTGGCTCCTCCTTCTCCCCCTACTCATGGCTGAGTCCCAACCAGAGGCTAAGGCCCCTTCTAGGGATCCCTGGAGACTGTTTGGTCCTGAGACTCCAGGAATACTCTAGGATTAGAGGTATGGAAAAAGGAATTGGGATGGTTCCCCTACACCTATCTATCCCAGCCACCTTCCTCCAGCACCATCTGCTTCTTGGGAAGGGGGAGAAGAAAAATAAGGAAGGGAAGGGAAGAATAGAGAAGGGAAGAAAAGGGAAGAATAGAGAAAGATAAGGAAGGAAAGAGAAAGGAAGGAAGAGCCAGACCTGAAAGATAAAAGTCCCCTTAATTCCTCTTCCCCCTCCTACCACTTTGGGAACTGGGGGCATCCAGCCCAATTGAAAGAATTGTTTGTCAGGGTCACACTTCCTGCTCTTGGTGACTGAAGATTCAAGAACACCCCCCAGCCTTTGTCCCTGTGGCTCTGGAGTCACACTGAATTGGGGAGAGGAAATTGAAGGTGGACCCAGCAGAAATGTAGCCATAAGACAGAGATGGAGTCCTGGGCACCACCCAAGCCTGTCACCCACTCTACCTCAGCAGAAAACGCCCCTACTGACTGTTTCCCCATCGGCATCTCCAATGACATCCTCATTTCTCGATGTCTCTTCAGTGAGACATTGCTACTTGTCTTGCCACTGCTGGTAGCTTGAGTCTGTCTCTCCCTTTGCCCAGAGCTGTTCCCCAATGTTCATCCAGAACCTAAACTCACCTTCCCCTTACTACCCTCTCCCAACCTCTCCCTCAGCCCTGGGTTTTAGAAGAATTGGGAAAGGAAGGGTTTACTTAGCTTGGTGGCCATTTTAAGCCTGGAAAGCAAAATGGGGGTGTAATGTTAGCTCTTGGGCAATGCCACACTACAGGGACTGGATAGGAATGGGCAGAGGCAGGCCTAACCCCAAGTTACAAACATCAGGCACGAAGAACACTTAAGAAGAGCTTACCTGGGGATTTTGTCTGCCACATGGGAACTCATTAGCTCTCACCACAGCTACAGGAGGCTTGGGGATAGGTCAGGACTCATTCTCCCTATTTGGAAAAAGGAATTGGGACTCAGAAGGGGATAAACAATTTGCCTAAAGTTCCACAAGTAAATCATGACAAAAAAGGCCTTTGAAATCCAGAGGCCTGGCTAACCAGTTCAGTAAAGCACCCCCTACCCTCTACCGGGAGGTAAGGTTAACAGCTCAGTGATGAGAGGCCCCATCCCCACCCAGAGAACCGTTTCTCTTAGTTACCAGTAGGAGCAAAGGAAACTTCCCAACTTCCTAAAGACCTGGGGCATGGCGGAGGATCCCATGTGGCCCAAAGAGGGTAAAACACAAAAACATGCTACTTGCTAAATTCCCTAGCCCTGCCTAACTCCTTCTGAGCAGCCTGGTTTGTAACTGGTCTAGCTCCAGAATCCCTCCAGTGATCACAGGAGCCAAGGCTCTGGTCAGACAAGGGCTGTTCCCAGGAGACCCCATCCCTGAGGGCCCTGAGGAGACGAGATTGTGTCAGAGGGCTCTCCTATAACCCACGATATCTTTGCTGTGAGTCTAGGATGTCCCTGGTACATGCTGGCTGACTTGAGCCTGGAATCCATGGCTGGAGGAGAGTGGTCCTTAGGTTGGACAAAGTAACACAGAAAAATCAGAGGATAGGAAAGACAAAGCATGAGTTCCCACATTTCACAAAAACCCATCTGTGCAGGAGAATTGTAGCAACTGAGTAAGGTATCAGTGGACGCTGGCCCTTCCCCATTAATACAGAGACTGGCAGAAACTCCCAGGAGCCTGGCCTGAACCTAAAGAGAGGAACTCCCTTGAACCAAACAGAGGTCCACTTTGGCACAGGGCCCAGGACACTAACTATTACCATCTCACACCTCCAGGTGTTTTTTCTTTTCTTTCCTCATGCCCTAACCCTCACCTGGCTGGAGCCCAGATGTTCAGGGATAGCCTGTTTCCTGCCCAGGCCAAATCCCAAAGGATCCAGAGGCATGTGGGAGTCCTCAGTCAAAAAAAAAAAAAAAGCCTTACCCTTGAGGTCTCTTTCATCAGCATCCTTAGCACCAGGACCTCAAAGCCATCCCTCAAAGGTTCCCACTTGCCCTCAGTCACTTCCAGGGCCATGTCTCCAACCTAAAGAACCCTTGAGATTTGACCTGGGCCCCTCAGAATGCCTCTGTCCCAGGATCAGCCTTACAGATGGTGACCCTCCCAACCCCAGCTCCCCTCAGGGCAGCCCCATCTGCCACCCCATCTCAAATTGCCATCCCCCACCCTCCAGGCTTTGGGGCAATGTAAGCTGATAGCTGCAATAGGAACTGGGAACTGAGGGAGCTGCCCACCCTGGGGCTCCCCTCTCCCCTTACACAGGGCAGCTGGGGCCAGATGGGCTCCCAGGGCAGAAGCCATAAGGGAACTAGCTGGCTGAAGATACACCACTTGGGTGGGCCTAAGGGCCTGAAAGTTCCAATATTGGTATGGGGAGGGGTGTTCCCCACTTGGTGGTTTGGGGGGGGCTCCCTATCTCTGCGCAGTGCTACTCTTCCCCCAGCCTCAAGATGTCGGTATCTTCCACTGCTTCTCATCACCGCACGGCCCCATACTGCCCTTGAGTCTCAACCCTCCCCTACCACATACACAAATACCCACCCACCACTAGCCTGGCCCCACATTGTCCTGTAGGCTCCGATGCCGCATCTTGCTTTTCCCATATTGGCACTACACATGATTGCTCAGAGCAGAGAGACAGAAGCAAAAATGTGCTAGTGCCAAAACGGGCCAAGCAGACATCTCTGTCTGTAAGGAGCCTCCCAGAAACCTAGCCCCTCCTCACATACCACAGCTAGGTCTCTTCCCTTTGAACTCTTGTCAAGGAATGCCCCAGGGACTGGTGGGGGTGGGGAGGGAGGAAGGATGGAAAAGGAAGAGCCAGAGCTGTCCAACCAGGAGGTTTCTCTCACCTGTTCACCCCTCAAAGGAGACCTTGAACGGTACTGGCAGCTCTGCTTTGGGATAGCGACGAATGAAAGATAGGAAGAGATGTCCTCCCTCCCTTCCAACCCTGGAGCTGCAGGCCCCCAGCCCTGGGTCCCGGGGAGGCGCTTGTGGATCTTTCTCTGCTCTGTTTATGGCCCTTTGGTAATTCACTGATAGTGTGTTTTCACAGTGAATTCTACCAGTGCCATACACAGAACAGGAGTGATGGTCTCCCGCCTGCGCCCTCTGTGAAGGAAGTGCTGCCCCTTCAGAGATGCCCCAGCCAGGAAAAACATCTCCCATCCCCACAGCCAACAAGCTGCAGCAGAAAAGAATGGTCAGTAACAGACGACTCAACCCACCGAGGCCCACAAAGTTGAGTTAGAAGAGGGGATTTTTTGTAATGGATCCAAAACCCTATTCTAGCCAGTTCCTGGTTCCAGGGTCCCTCCTCTGCTATACCTGTCACCTTGGTGAGGGAGACAGTACGAACACCAATCATAAACACAACCTCTAGTAACCTCAGACCATGAATCTACTCTGCTACTAGAAATTATGGTGGAACCCATCTGCCCCAGGTAGATTCATCATCTGTTGTTCCTGAAGGAATGGGACCAACCCTTTGAAGTTCAGAGATGGGGAAGGGGCCTGAGGAGCTATCCACAACAGCATTCCTTAACCCAAGAAACAAGTGACACCAACCGAGTCATGCTGACCAGTGGGGAGATTTCAAAACCCAAACCCTGATGAGAGGCACTAACCTAAGACTTTGAAGAGCAGGGAAGGCCTGTGTTGAGAATATCGTCTAGCACATCCTCCCAGCCTTTTCACCCATATACCCTTCCAATGGCAAGTAAAATGGCCCTACCCTCCATTGGATCTACCCCCTGGCCTAATGAGAAGGTTATTAGACATCTCTGGGGATTCCCCCATAGCCCTCCACTTTTTGCACAGGACAAAACCAAACCAGGACAAACACAGAGCTAGGGGAGCATGGAGGGGGGGAGGGGAGAGTTTAGGAGGAGGGTGGGGCCTGGCCCCAACTCTCGCACTGGAGTGTGTAGCACAGTACAATATGCTTCCCATCCTTGGGCTCCAGCCACTCTCCACCCCACCTCTCCACTCTTGTCCCACCAATAGCATGCCTCCCCAGCTGCTACTTGTCACCACAGCTGTAGATAGACCATGTAGCTGGGCAGTGATAGAAGTCCTTGCTTATCTTTCTTCCCTTGACCTCCATGGTACAGGAGTCACCAGCAGGTAGTTGCATCAAGATGCTACCACATCAACACCCTTTGCTCTAGGGAACCCGGAAGGTCCAACCTCATCTATCCCAATCTCTTAAGCCCTGAAAAGGATTGTTGTCCCAAGGAGCCAGGATCCCACAGAATATTCAGAATTTGCAGCTCCATTTTCATCCAAACCTCCAAAGTTATAGTTGCTGGGTCTAGAGAAGGTAAGCATGCCTTTCGCCCCCACCCACACAGCTTTGGGCTGGAATGAAAACATAAAAAAACAAACAGGCATGACCTAGACAAGCCTTGGCCAACAGTGTCCCGGTGGATGAGAGTGCCACTTGCAAGGGTCCTGGGAGTGCAAGAGGATGAGATGACCTCACAGAGCCAAGATCTTCACCCTTATAGGAGAGCTCTCTCCATCAGAGCTGCCTCACAGAGAATGCCAGTAGAGCTGGCTGGAACCCACAGAGGAAGCCACCCCAAGGAGACTGCAGAGGAAAGCAGAGGCACTAGGGAGCTGAGAGGATGGGCCAAGGGGTGGTTGCATCATTGGCTGCCAGAG
Source organism: Vombatus ursinus (assembly GCF_900497805.2). NCBI lineage: Eukaryota > Metazoa > Chordata > Mammalia > Diprotodontia > Vombatidae > Vombatus > Vombatus ursinus. The sequence goes on from NW_020954617.1 coordinate 6,453,670, forward strand.
TGGCCACCTTTGGGACAAGCTCCAGTGGTTGCCTCTGATGCCTTCAGTACCTTGGGGAGAGAGAGAAGAAAGGAGGGAGTGAGAGAGGAAAGATGGGAGAGTGGTGCTGAGGAGGACCTGCAGACTGGAATTGTGGGCTCAGCTCTCTGTGCTCCATGGCAGCTTGGTTCATGGCACCACCCTGAGCCAGCCCCAAGCCAAGAGCCTGGCCAAAAAAGGGGTCCTGAAGGAATAACGCACCTATACTTTAAAGGCCTCTTATCTGTTACTCTTGGGAGAAACATGGAGAAATCCCAGAAATTCAGAAAACATACCCATGGAGACACTGACCTAGGCACCCCCATGCTGGCACACACACATCTCTAGAAGGCAGAAACTATCTTCTGTCTTTCTTTGTATCCTTAGGGCTTAGCACAGTGCCTGGCACATAGTAGGCACTTAATAAATGTTTACTGATTAACTGACTCTCATTCTCCCTCTCTCTCTCTCTCTCTCTCTCTCTCACACACACACACACACACACACACACACACACTTACCAGCCCACTGAACTTTGGGATCAGATGAGAGCAGGCCTGCAGAAGCACTTTATATCTGGCAAGTCTTGGAATAGCGCAGGGTGTGGCTATTTTTCAGGGCCCAAATGCAGCTGCTTCTGGCTTGTAAGTCTCCATGGCCCCTTCACCTCTCCTAATTCTTAGTATCAGAGCAACATGCCATACCTGACTCCAAGGGCTTTCTCCCTTTTCTTCTCCTTCTTCTAAGGAGGTTTAAGTCCCTGGCTTTCTCAGGGAGGAGGCTATGAAGATTTAATTCACTCCTCCCTTGGAGACAGAAGGGACCCTCCCTAGGATCTCAGAGTTGAGAGACCTTTTTAAAGTTTCTGCTTTCGGCCAACCAAATCCAATTCACTCCTGGGACTTCTCCTCTGGGACTTTCCCTGACAAAGGACAGGTCATCCATTACTGGCACAAGCACAACTGAGCTATATGGAAGTAGGAGCAGAATCAGAGCAAACACATGAACTCGGATTCTATCTCCATCAGGAACCTATTCTATATCCTAAAGCAATTCATGACCCCTCTGCCTACCTTAGTTTCCTCCAGAAGAACCCTTTTAATTTCATAGGAGGGGGCAGTTCTTGAGAATTCTAAGGAGGGTTATTCTGATCTCCTGTTTGTATATACAACACCTGTCTCTAAGGCCATTTGATAGCCAAGCGATTTCTCCACCCCCATTGCACAGATGGAACAGCTGAGGCCCATAGAAGGGTAGTAAGTGGTTTACCAAGAGTCAAACAGCAAGTTCATGGCAGCTGTGGAGTGGTGGTGAATGTAATAGAGCTTGCTTTGTCAGCCTCATCTCCTTCCTTCTCCCTAAAGTCCTCATGGATCTCATGATGCCTCACAGGGATCAGAGACAATCTCCCTTTCAGACCTGTAGAGCTGGAATGGCCCCTAAAATCATCTGGTCCAGTCCCTTCATTTTACAGATAAGGAAGCTGAAACCCAGAGCTGGTGAAGTGACTTCTTTGCCCAAGGTCACATTGCTCATTAGTAGGAGAGAACCCAGTTCTCCTTATTTCCAGGCCAGTGCTCTTTTTATTTCTGCCAGATGCCTCAACCACTCTAATGAAGAGAAAACACTCTATCCAAAGAGATCTGAGAAAAGATCTCCTCCACATCACTTAGGGAGTCATCCAGAGAGTTGGATTTCCTATTAAAAATTGTTCTCTGGGAGACCATGACTTCCTCTTTCCCTTTATACTGATTGCAAATGTGCCACAGGGGCCCTTGAAAGATAAGATGGCTTTACCTTCTGGTGTATGGTGGAGGGGCCAGATCAGAAGAGGGTGGGAATGAGGCGGGTGGTAGACCTGGAGTCAGGTCGATCCCAAAAAGTTAAAGGCTACCACTGCCTGGAGGTCCATGAGTTCAGGTAGATTTGGGGTACTAGACACAGGACCCGACTTCAGGTGAGGTAAAGAAGGAAAAGGTATTGCCCATGTCTGCTCTGGGAGAAACCCTTACTGAAGCCCTGATCCAGGTGCTCCCAGAGCTTGGGGGGGGGGAGTGCCACAGGAATTGGCAGGAGGAGCTGAGCAGTAGGCCCTCCCCCTCAATCCCCCCCCCAAATGCTGCAGGATTCCCTGCTGCAGTGTTGCCGGCTCATACTGCAGTCTGTACTCAGAACATCCCCCACCCTGCCGTACCTGGAACATTCCAGGAGGGGGAAGCCTCTGAACAACATTTTCCTCCTCCCCCTCACCCCCAGCTGAGAGTTCCCGAGAGCATTGAGCCTTTGGATCTGCCCAGCTGTTACTAAGTCCCTGATACCTGAGGGAAAGTGAAGAGAAGCAACAGCTTCTCTGGGTCCCTGAGGAGAAACAGAGGCACCGAATGGAGGATGGGGGAGGCGAGTCTTTGAGAGAGGCAGGGACCTGACCCTGATTCCCAGATCCTGAACTGGCCCCCAAGTCTGAAAATTTCATTACTTAACTGCCAGTTGGAAGGGAATGGGTGGAACTGGCAAGCAGAGAGACAGATCCTTAGACGGTGGGAGCATCAGTAGAGATGAGGGTGGGGAGGAGGGGAGGGAGGAGAATGAAAAATCACATCTAGCCCTGGATGCACCAGATTGCTGGAAGCTATGGCTTAACAGACCAAGCAGGTGAACATAGAAGATGGGTGTGAAAAGCCGGAAGAGCATCCTAGCCCAGGTGTGGCTGGGAGGCTAGATCGGCTTTGTTTCCTGAGGCACCCAGGAGGCACCGGGTGACTCTTACCCTTGGCGCCTCTCCTTAAGTGGTCGATTCCACCACCTCCCCAAAGAAGCCTTCCTCCCCATCCCGGCCTCAAGGACCTTTCCAGCTTCAGCTGCCAACCTGCATCTGTCTATTTCCCTTCAGCCCCCCTTAGTGCCACGGGAGGCAATCCCTTCACTTTAAACGCCTTAGTTCCTCAGGCCGTCCCTTTTTCCTGGAGCACCTCCAGCTCTACAGCAGACCTTGACTTCGACGCCTCCCAGAGAAGGGAAGTTGTATGGTTGAAGGTGGATGCCCGCGCTCGCACACACACACACACACACACACACACACACACACGGAGAGAGTTCAGCAATCCGAGTCCGAGCGATAATAGGGGGCCCTGTGAGTTTCCCACCAAACAAATCCTTTGAATTCCACCTGGTCCGAGGCCCCCGGACTAGCTAAATTCGCTCCCAGTCCAGGCTCATGGATTCCCATTTCCGACTGGTTCTTCCAGCCTGGGTGACACCTGCGCAACTCGAAAGCGCAACCTACGGCCAGGGGCCAAAGCTGGGGCCTTCCCCACCCTTGGGTATCTGGCAGGCCCCTCGCAGGGTGGACAGCGCCTCCCTCTCCCAGTTGGCTCCGGACAGCTCCGCCACGCCGGCGGCCCGCAGGAGTGCTGGGCTCTGTTCCGAGAAAGCCCCCCGAAGGTCATCAAAACCCAGTCGGATCCACTGCGTATCGACAGAGAGAGAGCTTCTGAGCCTCCTTCCACCGGCGCCGCAGGCCCCAGCGACCAGGGCCGCCCTACCTCCAAGCCCCGTTATCCCGTTTCATCGGTAGAAAGAAAAAAACGAAATCTTTTCAAATCGCGATAGCACGCCAGGAGTTTTCCCCAAATTACACCGGGCCTGGCTAATAGGCCCCCATGAGGGTCAAGAGTGAGAGTCCTAGGGTAGGGTATCATGAGGATGAGGGCTCAGCAGCAGAGATTCGAGAAATCCGATCGTCAAACGGGATCCCTCGCCCGGAGAGCCCCAGAGACCTCCGGCCAGGGCAGAACATTCGGCTGGCTCAGAGGTATCGAACCCCTGCGGTTTAGACTCTGAGACCTGCCGAAAAGGGCGGGGACAGGCACTATAGATGCAGCACCAGGGGCTGCAGAAGGGATTTCAGAGCCGAGCTGGGCACTGGAAAAGATCAGCTAGCTCAGATACGGTCTCGGTCACGACACACTCTAACACTGCCTACACACACATCCCCAAAAGGGAAAGGGCCCGCAGTACGCTTTGTGAATCTCTGAGGATCACACCGGACAGTGGATCTATCAGTCCCTCAAACTTCCCTGGCTCGGAGAGGTTAAGAGGAAGGAAGGAAAATAGAGATTGGAGGTGGGGAGGGAGCGGATGGTGAAAAGGGTTAATCCGGGCGCTGTCTGCTCTCCCCCAGTCTAATCTCCCTGAGCCAGGATTAGAGAGCTCTCCACCCTTTCCTCCCTTCCCCCACTATAGGGTTATTTCTAAATGAGATTTTAGGCGGAGAAGAGGAAGGCTCCAGCTCGGGACCAGGTCCGAGAGACTAAAAGATCTGGTTCGATCTAACCTATAGCCCCAAAACAAGATCATGTCAACCGAGGACTGCTCTGATCCTCTACTTGAGCTCTCCCTCTCCCCGAGTTGCAATCAATTGGTGCACAGGTAGACGGAGAGCCCAAGATGTAGCCGTCGAGGTTAGCAGTTTTTCTTGGGGCCCTGGCTTTTGCAGTGGGTTTTCTCCCAGCATTCACCACCCCCTTTCCCACACCCCAGACAAAAAGAGAATAATTCTTTTCCCCAAGAAAGGAGGGGAGGAGCTGAAGGATGAGCTGGTATTACGCTCTGGGCCGCCGAGAAGTCGCGCAAAACGAAAGAGGGGAGGAGGGGGCAATGAGAAGACTGATTCCTTTCCCAAGAGGCCGGGTGGAGCTGACGCTCAGTTCTCGGAAG
>NW_020954617.1:6458503-6521479 GCF_900497805.2 Vombatus ursinus
CCCCCCCCCCCCCCCCCCCCCCCCCCCCCCCCCCCCCCCCCAAACAGACAAGAATAATTTCCCTCAGCCAACCTCGACCTCTTCCGTCGAGGCAAATCTCTGTGCCCAGCATTTCGATCCCGCACCGACTGCGGCAACCCAGGCCCCCACCTCCCCTAGCCTGCCTCCAACTCTAGTGGTCTCTAATGTGGGGAGAGCTGGAGGGTTCATTTGATTCTTGGGGAGGACACAGCGATTATTCGACAGCTTCCCCAAGACTTACAACCAGCAGGGACCGCAGGGGCCATCTTATCCAAATCCAAATCCTTCATTTACAGCTGAGAAATCTTGGGCCCTGAGAGAGGTGAAGCAACTTTTCCAAGGTCATTTAGATACTAAATAGCCGGTTTGGATTAGAACACAAGTCATCGGACTCCAAATCCAGATTCAATATTATTGCTATTACGTTATACTTTGATATATGCACACTTTCTATACGAATATAGCTCCAGGGATATCGCCTCCCCCCCCCCCCCGTTCATCCCAACAACAAGAACCCTGTTTATTGTAACGGCGAGGTACACAACGCCAGCCACACAGACTCTTTTCCCCGTCCGGTCTAGGGGCCAGTCTCCCGTGCCTAGCTTCCTAGCTCAGATTGCAAGGAAAGGGGCGGGGGGGGGGGGGGTGATTGGAGGAGACAGCGGTGGACCAGAAGGTTCCAGAGACCCACACGTCCTCCCCTTGCCCCCGCCGCTTCCAACTTCACCCCGTTGTTGTTTTCATTTTTCATCAATTCGATCCCGAGCCCGAGCCCAACCTCGCTCAGGAGCCCCATTCCCAGCCACTCATCCCACCGGGTTTCCTTCCTCCTGCGTCTTTCTGGTCTCTCCCCCTCCCTCTCCTTCCGTAGTCTCCCCTCCCCTCCCTGCTCCCGGAGGCCGGCTGACTCCACCCGCTCCCGCCCCCTCCCGGGAGACTCACCTGCGCCCAGGCTCCAGGGCTCTCTGCTCGCGCGGGGTGAAAACAAAACAACACCGAAAAGCAAAAACAAAACAAAGCAAAGCCCAAAAATGCCAAAACCACCACCAAAAAGCAGGCAAATCAAACCTTCTGGATTCGGGTGGCTTCAACTAAGAAGCGAATTGCGAGTGAGTACAGTTGCTCAGTCCCGGCTCTCTGTTCCGGGCGGATCCCTAAGCCCTCAGAGCCTCCAGGGCCGGGACTGGGGAAGTGCCAGGAGAGGAGGGGAGGATGAAGTCCGGGCACGGGATTGAAGGGGGCGCATCCCGTCGTCCATCCCTCCCCCTGGGTTCCCACCTGAGATCTGAGCCCCCATGGACCCGGGAGCCGGAGGAGGAGCCGGCTCCAAGCCCCTCTCTTGCCAGGGGAACAAAGAGGAGTCTGGATGGGGAGCTCTTCCTGGGTGTCGGGTGACAGCTCTGCCTGGGGGCGGCTCTGCCCGGGCTACCTGAGGAGCCGCCTCCGCGGGGGCTGGGGGGGGGGCAGCAGGGAGCCAGAGGGAGTGAGAAGGCGAGAGGAGACTGGGGGAGATCAAGAAAGAAGCGCAGGAACCCGAGAGAAAAGGAGAGAGAGGAAGTGTGGAATTAGAAGCAAAAGAAAAGTGGAGTTAGGTTCAAGAAGGAAGAACGAAGCCCACAGAGCTGGGGTGCGGACTCTTCCACGTAGCTCTTCTGGATCTCTTTCCGCGTAGCTTCAGAGAACAAGGCGGCAGCCGCAGGGGGATAGACAGAGTGAGGAGATAATGACTCTGTAATCATTTTACCGGGGCCCCCAAGCTCCTGGACCCGCCTTCTCTTCCCTCCCCCAGGTCTCTCATTGGCTCAGGTGCAGTAAAGGTGGGGCTGGGGAGGTCTGGGGGAGGATGGACCAGAGGACTGCTAAGGGGGAGGGGAGGGGAGAGGAGAAAAGAAAAGGAGAGGGGAGGAGAGAGAGGAGGAAGGGTGGGAAGGGGAGAGAAGGGGGGGGGAATGATTCACCTTGAATGTGAATGTGGCTCCTGCACCTCTCAGGTCGAGGCCTGGCCCTGCTCCTCTGGCTACTGGAAAGCTCAGGAGGCCCCAGGCCCTATCGGCTTGGAAGACTAGGCTGAGAACCTGGCGTCCTTCTCCTCCTCACCTTCCATCCCCTCTCCCCCAGAAAGGACTAGGCCTAGCTGTTCGCTGGCATTTCCCTTGAACCAGTCACACAAATCCCCGGCGCCAGGAGTGAGCAAAGGTGTGTAACGCGCTTGGAGATCCGGAAACAAGAGGCTGGGGAGGGGAAGGGACGTGTAGATGGGTAAATGGAGAACTGGACACCCCCTCACCCAGTGGGAGAGCAAAAAAAGATTTGACCTGTTTCAGTCGCTCCTGCGCCCCATCACCGGTGCCGGGCGCTTGAAGTGGTCGTTTCACTCTGGGGAAACCCTGTCAGCACCCACCACCATCACCTGCCCAGCTAGCTCAGTCTCACACAGGTGTCTCACCACCGCCGCGGCCGCCGGGAACAAAGGCGGCCTGTCCCGGAAAGGGGGAGGGGAGTGAAGAGGGGGAGCCGCCCCCAGACCCGCTCTGATCCCCCCCGCCCGCTTCCTCCCCTCCCTCTCGCAGACTCTTTGCCGCAGTAACTCCCTGGGGAAAGGGGAGGGCCAGGGGCGGGGCCTACTCTGGGACTCTGGGGTGCTGACTCTGATTAGATCCTTCCGCGCCTCCCACCGGGGGAGGGAGGAGGATTCCGGGGGACTTAATGGGAAGCGCCCTGAGACAGCAACCCCCCTTATACACACACTTCCTCGGCTCCCTCTCTGCGCTGTCATCTGCTGAATGCCTTTCCTGAGTAGCGACCTGGGCCCCATCCTGGGCTCCACTGCTCCAACTTTTTCTCCCACTCAGGTCTCTTTTTTGCCCCTTGCCCCGCAGATGTCTCAGCCTTCTCTCAAAGCCTTTCAGGCACCTTCTCTATAACCCTTTCAGAACACCTAACGTACCCCACTACTTACAAAGAACTCTACCTCCTAACCACTGTGGGAGAGGGGAAGGGGGGAAAGGGGGAGAAAAAAGAGCTACAAGAGAGACACAGGCAGAGAGACAAGAGAGGGACAGAGAAAGAGACAGAGACCTGCAAACTGGCAGCCGCATTTCCACTCCAGATTAAAATATATTAATCCCTACCTCTCCAGGTCTTCCCTTTTATCTATGCCCCCCCACCCCCCACGCCCGCCGAAAGACCTTAGGCTGTGCTGATCTCAGTTCTGCGCGATTCCTTCACCAAACCTAAATCTTATGAATTGTGAGTCCTTAGCATGGGTGGCAGGGGATGGGGGTGAGGCGAGAGGAAGAGGAAAGAGAGTCAATTCCAGACCTTCGCTGGGAAAAGCTATTTTAAGGGGGGGGGGGTTTCGGGGATCGAGTATCTCCCATCCAGATGGTCCAAGGGCGGGGCTGGGGAGGGATCAAGAAGAAATACGCCGGGGGGGGGCAGTTCCTCCCATTCCCATCCCTCAATCTAGGTTCCTCCAAAATCTCCTCCCCTCTCCTCCCGCGTTCCCCTCTGCCCTTCCCGGCAGGAGGGCCTTAAATTTTTAAGTCCTAGGAGTAAAGCTGTTGCAGACCCGACCCTGGAACGGGAATAGAGTAGGGGTGGGTTAGAAGGAAAGAGAGGAGGGGAGAGGCGGCAGGGGAAGCGAGACTTAGAGCAGCATCACCTTGGCGTGCTCAGGGATCTGACCAGGCGCCGAGGGGGAGGAGGGAGAAGAGAAAAAAGAGAGGGGACCCAGAGATGAGACCTTGGGCGGGGAGGGGGGAATAGCAAGGCAGACCCGCCAGGAGTAAAGTCGAAACCCAGTGTCAGGAGAACACAGCCAGAGGAGGGGAAGAAGAGAGAGGGAAAAGCAAGTAAGGGTCCAAAGCTGGGGTAGGAGGAGGAAACGGGGGGAGGAGGGAGCGGGAGGAAGAGGATCAGTAAAGTGGCCCTGCAACATTAACCCTTCTCCTCACCTTGCTCCCACCCTGTCTCTCCCACCACAAGGGATGGCCCCTACCCCGGGACCAGCGCAGACCCAAGAGACCGAGCCTCCCTTCCTCTCTAAATCTGAAGCTAACTTTCCCCGGGGATCCCCCTTATCGCTGGGGCCCGGGCTCCTGCCTTGGTCTTGGCCCCAGACGTTCAGTCCTCTAGCTACAGATGACGGCGTCCCTTTCCCCGGCTTTTCTCTCTTCCTCGCCTTGCCCTACCTGGGTCGCTGCAATCAGTCCCCTAGAGTCTTCAGGGGGGTGGGAGTTGGGGCGGGGCTCAAGTAGTCGAAGGTGTCTGGATCCGATTCCCTCTGGGAATTGAGAATGGAGGCCGGGGCACCCCGAGAGTAGGGCTTATCGGGTCTGTCCCTCACTGGCCCGGCTGGGCCCCTATATAGCGCGGGGCCCCGCCCCTGGCTGCCCCGCCCTGGCCCCCAGCTCCCATTCACCTGCTGTCGAAAACCAGACACCGAGCTGAGAGAAAGAGGAGCCAAAGAGCTGGGCCCAGCCTGGCTCATTCGATCCGGGGGGTGGCCAGGCCAGGCAGCATTGGAGGGGGGAGGGCTATGAAGGAGGGGCGCCTAGCAGAAGGATCCGATTTCCATCTTTTCTTAAAGGCTCTTCTGAAAGCGGAGCCTCGTTTTTCCCCTGTCCTTCCCCCCTTCTCCCCCCCGCCCCCACCCCCAGCACCTTCACCCCGGGGGTGGGGATATTGCGGTCCAAATGAACGCAACTGCTGCCTCCGCCCTCTCCAGGCTGCTCCCTTGTCACATCCTACCCTCCCTATAACACCCCTCCTTCTCCTCCCCCTCCCCCCCGCCTTCTTCTCTTACTCGGGGTGGGGGACTGAAACCTCAGTCGGGAGAAAGGGGGCCTCATGCATATTTCAGATCCACTAGGACCAGGCCGGTAATCGGACCTCGTTAAGGGGGAAGGAGGGGGGCGGGGGGTGGTATTGTCGGGCTGGGCGCTGACACAGGCGGGACCCGATATCCCAGATCCCTTACTTCGGGGTGTGTATATGAGTTGGGGGTTCCAGCCTTCGGGTCTCTGCCAGCTTCCCCCATTGCTGCCCCTGGCCTCTTACACTAAAGTGCATGTCTGTCCATCTCTGTCTGGTAGTCTCTTCCATCTTCGGTCATCCCTCCATCTCTTCCTGACATCTTTCTCCACCCTCCCCTCCCCACCCCAGCCCACCCAACCCCACACAGCTTCTGGCTCACCCAGTCTCTCTCCGCCAAAGAGTCCCTATCCACAAGCTATCTATTATAGAGTTCCATAGGTCTCCCCAGACTATAATGTGTCTCCTTCCTGCAGTTACCTCCGATGCTCCTCTTCTGGATCATTCGCCTGTTACTTCGTTTTAATTCCCACGAGGCAGTCACCAGAACCACACTGTCTCTAGATCTCTCACACTGTCTCTAGATCTCTGTTGCAGTCCTAGAGGGAATGTCTTTCATTCTCCCTCTTATATTTCCCCTCTCCCTCTTCTCAGTCTGTCTTTTCTCATTCCTTCCCTCCAACTGAGCTCCCACTCTATCTAGCAAGCTTTCCTCCCTTCATTCCCTTCCCCCCAACTCCAGACCCTCTTTCTTTCACCCTGACCATGACACCGAGCTACTCCGCACCACCTCCACCCCTTAGTCTCTGGAGGAAACGGCCCGCAGTGTGGGGCCCAGAATTGGTCCTAATTCTAGGAAATCCACAGCAGAGGTCCTGGGATCAGTGATATGTGGAATAGGACAGGGACAATTGGGGACTAACCAACTAAAGGATCCACAATGTTTTTTCTTTCTTCCCTCCTGGACCTTGGAGAGCCAAGATTTTTCCAGCCAGGAAAGGGTATCTCAGGGTTTTCTACTTTAGCTGTCACTCTGAGCACAGGAGGTCAGTACTACTCTCCTTTTATTATTTTTATTGATCAAGGTAATCTGGTCTTGATATATCCTTGTAGTAGTAGGGACTTAGGCAAGAACTGGAAACGACCACCAACTGCTTAGAGTTGGGTTGGAAATGGGATGAAACAGCCCTGACTCGGGAAACAGAGAACCTAGATTCAAATTCTGTCTCTGATACTTCCTGTATGACCTTGGGTGAGGCACATCACTTCCCTGGGCCTCAGTTCCCTCATCTGTAAAATGGGGTGAACTGGATGCTCTACGTTTGAAGTCTCTTTCAACTCTAGACCTGTGACCCTACCTATGTAAAGATTCCAATCTATATGTGATTTAGGAGTACCAGACTGTCAGTGGCTTGAGGCAATGATGGTCTGTACCCCTTTGTCCCCAATTCCTGTCCAGCCTTTGGGAGAAGGAATTGCTATGAAGGAACTCAATACTCTTCATTACATTGTAAGCTTCTTGAGGGCAGGGACTGTCTTTTGCCTTTTTTTTATCCCTGGTTCCTAGCAAAGGGTAGGGGCTTAATAAATGTTTTTTGATTGTTTATTCTTACCTAGCCTTAAGACGTTGGAGACTTGGTTTATCCTCCGAAGACCTTAGGTCTCTCTTCTGTAAAGTGGAAGGGGGGCATACCTGTCCTGGCTACTTCACAGGGGCCCAGTAGACATCGGAATATTTCTAAAAGTGCTTCGTTATTGTAAAGCATTATGCACCTCGAGGATACCTGGGGCTCTGTGTTCTGGCCAAATCGCCATCAATTCATAGCTGTGAAAGATCGGCAGGATTTAATGTAAGAAAAACCTCCCGACTCCAAACATATAATTCAGTTTTACTTTGTTATGCCTTACTTTTTCTATATTGATCTTTTGCTTTTTGTCTGGCAATGGCTGATGATGTAAAAATGAAGATTTTTATTGAAATAAAATAAATTTTTGTAAGATTTTGTAAAACAAATTTTTTTTTGTAAAATAAAATTTTGAAAATATGTCCCATATAATTCCATTTTTTTTTCTTCTAAAGTTTTCCTCGGAAGCTCCACATAGCACAGAGGCGACCCCAGCTTCCTAAATATTTTGTGGGTAGAGATCCCATCAGATTGGAGAGAAGCCCTCAACCTACTATGTGTCTAGTCGTCTGCGGACCAGTCTAGCTAAGTCTGGAGAGGCTCATCACCTAAGAATGGGCGCCAGGTGAACATTTTCCCTCCTTCGTTCTCCCCCACCCGTCCCCCCCGCCCCCAAGCAACTCTCTTATTCTAAGGCATAAGGGGGTTGAGATCTGTTGATGGAAGGAATCTCCACCCACACAAGAAATAACGGCTGATGTTGGGGGCTAGGATTTAGAGATTATTAACCAAGTAATATCAGGATTCGGCTCTACAAAATTGTCAGGTTAGGTTTTGTTTGGTTGAGGGGAAGAGAAGCTGGAGTACCCTCAGTGTATTCGAACCAGTGCTATGGGAAACCTCATTATAGGTGGATTCTGCATGATTATCAATGAAATGGTTATGACTTCCCTCCATCGCTGCCATGGTTTGTATTCCCGACAAGAACCGTAGTGGTGACAGCTAGGTTACTGTGAGATTCACAAAGCTCTGACATCTTGGGTGTTTAAATCAATAGGTGTCAGGTCTAAAATCTCCCCCACTTCTGTGGTCGCTGTCTAAACCTAAGGCAGTGGCACAGTGTGGCAAGGTGACATAGCATGGTCTCTATCCTTCTTAGTGCTTGCTGAATTTCCGTTCTCAGGGCTCTGAGGACAACCTCTCCACGAGGGCCCAAGACCGGGAGCAGCGAGCAAGGGGAAGGAAGAGCAGAGGGACGAGAGCTGGGAGGCTCAGACCCAGGCCCGCTTTCAGAGGAGACTCGGGGAGGGCGCTTTCCAGCCCTTTTCTCTTTTCTTCCCAGCAGAGTTTGACCTTTCGTTGCCATCGCAAGGAGAGAGAGGGCCCCAGGAAAGGAAGAGGAAAGAGCCAGCTCTGGGGAGTGAGGGGATACCGAGGGTATTGGGCACTAGAGGAGAGAGAGAAGAGCGGGTCTCACAACCCTCAGAGAGCCCGAGAGAGCTCCATGCCCTGGACGCCCCCAGGTTTTCCTGTGGGGCCAAAAAGAAGGACTTGTTAATTCACCAAACCCGAAGCTGGACTGCCCCTGACTGGACACCCATCGATCGGGGAGGAGCAGGATTCTGGGGGAAGGGGAGAACGGCACGTGGCCAGGAACCATGGGGCCAAGAAATCCTCAGGAGAACGAAAATTCAATTGGGCAGACAGAAGTGGGAGAAAAAGCCTACTCTGTGCAGAGCAACGGCTAGGCGCCCCGTGGATATACACAGATCAATAAAACGCGAATCCTAGCAATAATCGCAGTAAGAATAACAAGAAGCACGGCGAAAGCGACGATTTCCTTTTGCCCGTTGGGTTGGGGAGAGGAAGGGGTCCCTAAGAGTCCTTTACTGGACTTGTGTGGTTTGGGGTGGCTATTCCTTGCACTCACCCACCTATCCCCAAATCCCCCTCCACCCCCTATGCCGGATACTTAGGAGGTAGAAGCACAGGTGACGTGAATACACTCGAATTCTACCAGACCCGCTTTACAGCGTCCATGCCCCTGAAATGGCTCTGACTTTCCTCGCTTGGGGAACGTTAAAATGAAAGTGTACCATGGGGAAGGATGATCGGGGGATGGTCGAACCCAGAGTTTCAAGTGTTGATCAGTGTGTATTTACCCCCCTGAAGTCTGACTGAACCGTCTGATCAGCCCTCTGATCTCTGTATGACTGTCTCTGAGAAGTACTTCGGTCTCCACGTGGGTGGGGACGCACCAGGTACGTACCCTTCGAGGGCTGGCTGAAATCCTTCCAGTAGGAAAAAGCGTTTGGGTCTATGTATGTTGCTAGTTCACTGGCCCTCTGAAACGAAAGTCAACGATTCTTCGTGAAGACTCTTGCTAAAGCAGCATTCATTTGACCAGGGGATGATTATCAGAGTAATTCAGACACCCCTGAACCTCGAGCTCCTTTGCTTAGGTGTGGGGACAATTTCGGATAACTGAGGTTTTTGTTTCTTTTGTTGGTTTAAAAAATTAATTATCCAGAAAAAATATTTAAAATAGATTTATTAAACACCAGCACCAGATACAATGAAGGATACCAACATGGATTTGGTCTATCCTCAAAAACCTTGGATTTTCCATTCCTCTTTACCACGTATACACAACTAAAGTAACTGGAGTCCCCTACCAACGAATTGATCTCCTTTCCCAGCTCCATCTACTAATGCTTCTGAACCTCAGCTCCTGAGAACTATCCTCAGAAGTGAAGCTCCAATTCTCAACTTCTCCCTTCCTTTATTTTTCTACTCACTTTGACTGTGCATTCTGTCTTCTCTGAGTCTATCTGCCTATCTGGAACACACACCCTTCCCTCCCAGTCCCAGCTATCCTACCCTGGGGATTCTGGCACAGGTTTCGAGGAGGGATGTGACCCTCTCATGGCAGGCTTGCACAGAGGATGCTTTCTCTATCCAGGATGAGAAGGGAGAGGGAGCCAGATTAGAGACTCTATTGGGTCCACCAAAGAGGGTTCCGGACTCTGATTCCACTGCCTGTTCAGGCTTCCACCAACTGGAATTTCACTGAATTTGGCAAAGCAGTGCCAGATGCACAGCCTACCATCCAGGGGTGGCTGTGGTGGGGCCACCCCACCAGGCTAGGCTGGAAGAGTGGAAGAAGACTGGAAAGAACAAAGAAAGATCCAAGAAGCTGGAAAGGAGACAAACTTTCCCATACAAGTCATCTGGTCCCACCTTCTTACTTTATGGTTGAGAAAATTGAGTCTCAAAGAAGGGAAGTGATATGTCCAAGATCACCCAGCTAATCAGTGGCAGAGTGCAGAATCTTCTCACTACTACCCTAGTGTTCTTTTGATACTAAGCCACACTACTGTGATGTTTCCATGGAAGAGACATGGAGCTTGAAACTTATTTGGCCATTTTTATTGAGTTCCTCAGGGGTAAGGCCTCCTGCTTCCCTGGTGCAACCTTCCCTCTTCTCCTGCCTTGGTCTCCACCCCTTCTGTCACAGGGGAGGGCACTGGCCTCAGTGAAAGGACTGCAGGGCCCCAAGGATTTTTTTTTCCAAAGGAAACATCTGTGAGGAGGGGGTAAGGCAGGGTTTTTGCTGAGCTTGGAGCCCCCTTGGGATCCAAGGAGGAGTTTCTGTTGTCATCACCATTGCTGTGATCATCACCAGACTGACTGCCCAGAGGAGAAAAGCTGGGTGGAAGAAAGAGAAGGGGGGGGCTGGTAAGTGTCTGGAGGAAGGCTATTGGAGAGGAGAGAGAGAGGGAAAGGGGAGGGGTGTGGGCATGGGGAGTGGTAAAAGTATCAAGCAAAGAAAGATAAGGAGAATTAATGTTTTTCTGACCTGCTCTCCCAGTGGTAATTCACAGAATTCACAAATTCACAAAGGAGAAGTCACTTCCAGGATTAGTTTTTACAACCCTAAGCTGAGCTGGTCCTGGTATCAGTCAAAAAGGGACCATGACAAAGTGAGCACAATTCATCTGAGTACAGCTACTCAGGGGTCCACGTCCTGCTGCTAGTGGGGCAGCAGCTTCCTTTTCAGAAAGGGAGAGAGGCTTTAATATTGCTCTTGTGTCAAAGGCAGCACAGTGTGCTGGGCAGAGAGCTGGACATGGAACCAGAAGATCTGGGTTCAAGTCCTGAATCTGAGACTTTTCTGGGTGACCTTCAGCAAACCTCTGAACCTCAGTTTCCTCATCCATAAAATAAGGATAGTATTCTTTCCCTTCATAACTCACAGGTTTGCTGTGTAAATCTCCAAGTGTTGTAGAATTTTAATTTATCATGATTGTTGTTGTTGTTCAATTGTGTCCCGCTCTTCGTGACCCCATTTGGGATTTTCTTGGCAAAGATACTGGAGTGGTTTGCCATTTCCTTCTCTGGCTCATTTACAGATGAGGAAACTGAGGCAAATAGGGTTCAGTAACTTGCCTAGAGTCACACAGCTAGTAAATGTCTTTGGTCAGATTTGAACTCAGGTCTTCCTGACTCCAGGCCCAGTTCTCTATCCACTGAGCCACTGGATTACTGATATACCCATTGAATCTGGTGTTATAAGGGAATAGGACCTTACACATGACCACTACATAAATCAGCATTATTACACTAGTATTTCCCTGAGAGAGAAGTCTATTAGAAATATAGCATGTATACATAGTCAGTTATAATGTAAAGAGCTTTGGTCAGAAGACCTGTGTTTCTAGCCATGAGACTGTTTTACCTCCCTGAGACTGAGTTTCTTCCTCTGTGAAATGGGGATAATTATAAATAAAGCAAGTGGCAACCA
The DNA here is from genome assembly GCF_900497805.2 of Vombatus ursinus. Taxonomy (NCBI): domain Eukaryota; kingdom Metazoa; phylum Chordata; class Mammalia; order Diprotodontia; family Vombatidae; genus Vombatus; species Vombatus ursinus. The sequence goes on from NW_020954617.1 coordinate 6,469,769, forward strand.
TAGTGTATTATATAGACCCAACATCACAAAGCCCTGGGTTCAAGTCTTGTTTCTGCCACGTGTTTACTCTGTGGCACCAAATCACTAAATAAAGAAGCTCTCTCAGACCATGAAAGGCAGACCAGAGGCCAATCTGTGCTGGCAGAGGGCATTTCCTTACTGAGAACTCCATACACTAGCAAAGTCACAACCATGGACCAAAACCCCCAAAACATTACCCACCTCACAGGTTTGTTGTAACGACAATATTTTGTAAGCTTGAAAGAAATGTGATTGACTAGAATAGTCTTCACTCTGTATAATGTAGGCTATCTAAAGACAAGAGCAGTGCATAGAGCACCGGACTTGTAATCAGGAAAACTCATCCTCCTGAGTTCAAATCTGGCCTCAGACACTTCCTAGCTGTGTGACACTAGACAAGTCACTTAACTCTGCTTGCCTCAGTTTCTGCATCTATAAAATGAACTGGAGAATGAAGTGGCAAAACACACCAGTGTCTTTGCCAAGAAAACCCCAAAAGAGGCCGTGCAGAGTCAGGCACAACTGAAAACACAACAACATCCAAAGATTTCATCATTGTAGGGAGCTCTCAGTGTGGGAACTCTCTCCCCCCCTGGGGCAGTGCTCAATCTGTTTACAACTTAAAGGGATCATTGATTTTGATCTGGAAGGGACCTTGGGGTCATAGGATCTGAAATTTAAAGCTGGAGGGAAACTGAAAGAGAGTCTAACCTCCTTATTTTACAAATTTGTCAACTGAGACCCAGAGAAGTTAGGCAACTTGCTTATGATCACAGATAGTAAGCGGCAGACTTGAGATCTGAACCCTGGACCTCTGATTCCAAAGCTATCACTTTTTCCACTAGACCAGGGAATAGAGAACTCCAAGATCTAACCTACCTACCTTTCATAGGTTCATATCCCCCCTGTCCTCTACATGAATCATCTACTTCCCCCAGTTAACCTTTCTGCCGCCTTTCCTTACTGTGTCCATCTACTTCCCGGGTCTTACTGATTCAAATCTTACTCAGTCCTCAAGATTCAGCTTAAATCCCACTTCTGTGCACATCTTTCCATAACTCTGCTGGGCTTGGTGGTCTCCTCTTCCTATGAACTCCTATAGTATTAGAACCTGAAGAGATCTAGTCCATCACCCTCATTTAGACCCTTGGAGGGATTAAATGATGAAGGGGGGTGGCTCAAAACCCAGGCTCCCTGACTCTATCTACAAGCCACCAAACAGGATCATTTCTGTATCTTACATATATGTGTGCATGTGTGTGTGTGTGTATGTGTGTATGGGGGGGGAGGGAAACCTTCTTCCTTAGGAGGACTTTCAGATTTACCTGCCTCCCCTCACCCAAATCAGATACAAGTGCACATGCTTTAACATAGCTGCTTCCTGTTTAGGATGCTGACATCCATTCATTTGCACCCCCTCACACACATACTCACAGACATGCCTTCTTGAGGACCCTCTAGACTCAGGCCTCTTTGATCATAGAGTAAGGAAAATTGTGGCCATGTGACAGAACACTAGCCTGGAAACAGGTTCTGGGTATGTGTGGGTACCTCATGACGAAGATACTGATAAATGCCCAATATCATTCCAGCATCCCCTAAAATCTGGCCTTAGACATTTACTGGCTGTGTGACTCTGAGCAAGTCACTTAACCCCCTTTGCCTCAGTTTCCCCATCTGTAAAATGAACTGGAGGAGGAAATGATAAATCACTCCAGTATTTTTGCCAAGAAAATCCTGGATGGGGTCACGAAGAGTTGGACACAACAGAAACAACCACAAACTATGGGCATCCCTCTTCCTGGAGACATAGTTAAAACAAGATTGCCTAATACTAGCCTAATACTGTTACTTGTCTGATCATGCTGCCTTATGTATAGGGTCATGGGTAAGCCAAACCATTTCTGAAATTTTTTCCTCATTTGACCTAACATAGACAGAATACTTCCTTGAAGGGCTAGGGGATAAAAGGAGTGGATCATCCCAATGATAATACCTATCTGCCTACCTTTCATAGGTTCATATCCTACCAATCCTCTATATGAGTCATCTATTCCCCCTACCAAACTTTCTACTACTCTTCCTTACTATGTCCATCTACCTCACAGAAGAGAATTATAAAATTTGGGATCATAGCATAAAAAAATTCAACATTGATGCCATATGTCTGTGTTGATAGCTTCTATACCAATGCTCTCCCATCTAATACAACCTAGTTGAGAAAACCTGACGAGAACTTTTGTCTGCCATAATTCTTCAAACCCAGCCAATCTCGAGAGGGATGACGAGCAAATCTGTATTTAGGCATCTGATTGGTCACTTGGTTCCATAGTGTGCACAGTCTAGGAGGGCTGGAGCTTAGTTGGGGGATGATGTGGAAGGAGAGGATGTATGGAGTAGGGGTGATAGTCATTCTAAGATGAAACTCAGATGCAGACAACAAATTCATAAGCTAATCCCAGGCTCTAAAGCCGCATTTGTCCAGCCTCTTCATTTTACAGACAAGGAAAATGAAGCCTAGAGAGGCTAAGTCCAGGGTCGCATAATTAGCAATCATCAAAGGCCATGTTTGAACCCAGATTATGCCCCTTTATGAACTCCTGAACAGACAGACATGACTTTTCAGAGCACTAAGGTAACAGAGGTGGGGGTCAGGGTAGAGAGAATGCTCCAGGGATGAAATATTCTCCCTATCTGGGTGCATCTCCATCCCAATTGTGGGGACAACAAAAGGAAAAACTTCCTCCTCTTTCTAATATTTCTTCACAGTGGAGAAATGAAAACAGCCTGGATTGAGAATCAGAAGAGTTCAAGATACAGCTCTGTCACCTGCTAGCTGTTTGACTGAAGTACATCAATCTAATCTCTCTGAGCCTTTATTTTCTCATCTGTAAAATAGGGATAACAATGCTTTCCTCACCTATCTCCCAGGGTGGTTGTGCTTTGTAAACTGTCAAATGCCATATAAATTGTCAAGTGTGCTATAAATATGATCCAAGGGAGCTATTCTTGGTGCTGAATCCTTAGGCTCTATACCTTCTTGTAGGGAGTCATGAGGAAGGAATCAACCATATCTGCCATTTCAGTGGTGTGTGATCCTGTCGGTATTGCAAAAAGCACCTGCCAGTTGATGGGGTCCCTTTAAGGAATTGATTTCTATGAATCCCTAAAGCATTTCTTCCCCAGTAAATCTGCTGCCACAGGCTGACTCTCCATTCTATGAATGATTTAGTAATAGTCATTCTCTGTACATTTAGGCCTGCAGCTGTGACATCATCATCCATCCACAGTGATGAACGGCTTCCCCTGTCCTGATGGGGAGAGAGGGAGGGCAATATAGAATATGCTGCTGTCTGGAAGCACAGGCTAGGGAAGAGATGCAGACAGGACCCATCTGAATCTTAGACTTCTTGGGGGGGGACAGGTTGCATTTCAGCCTTTTCAAGAACATCTCCACTGCTGGATATGGGGTCAGCTCAGTTGCTGGACTTTCAAAGCTCCTAAAGGACCCTCAGAGGCAGGAAGGCACCAACTCTATCCCAGGTTAACTGCCCAGGGGAATCTATAAAATTCTTAAAGAGACAGGCATTTCCATAAAGTTTTCTCCCCTCTCTTTGGCAAAATAAAATGTCTTAGAGCAACATTCTTAGTCAATGTTCTTCTTTTTAATAATTCATATTTACATAGTCACCTAAAGTTTACAAAATACTGGCCCAATGAGGTAAATAGTCCAAGTATATTCCCCATTTAACAGATGATCAAACAGAGACTCTGAGAGGTTAGGTTTTGTTCTACCTGCTGGATCACCATCCATCATCCCCAAATGTGGGGAAGGTGGACAGTATGCCAAGGATCCACCCTAAGCCTTCTATAATCTCATCTGCTTCCATAAATTCAATTATCATACTGATACAGGTGACTCTTAGAGCTATTTGAACATCCTTAGTCTATCTCCTGAACTGCAGACCCAGATCACAAAGTGCTTATTAGACAATTCTCACTGGGTGTCCCATAGGCATCTCAAACTCTGTTGTGTCCAAAGCAGAACTCATTATCTCTCTTCACAAACCCACCCCTTTTTCCAGCTTCCCTACTACTGTCCAAAGCACCATCATCCTTCCAGTCACCTAGATTTGAAAACTTAAAGTCATCCTTGACTTAATTCTTTAAAAAAATCCAACATTATCTTTTAATCTATGTCAATTAATAAGCATTTATTTTCCTTCCTACCTCTCCAATTTGAAAGAAAAAGAAACCTTTGTAACAAATATGCATAACCAAGAAAATCATATGCCTACATCGTCCATACTTGATTTCTTTCTCTTTCACCTCTCATTTGATCAGTTTTCGAGTTTTGTTAAATGTACCCTTACAGTATGTCTCACATTTGTCCCCTTCTCTCTACTCAAACAGCCACAATCCCAACTTAACCCTCATTCCCTCTTAGCTAGCCTACAATAATCTCCTTGGTATCTCTTACCACACATCTTTTCCATTTCTTTTTTTTTAATTTTTTATTAATTTATTTTGATTTATCAACAATCACTTCCATAAGCTTTTGAGTTTTAAATTTTTCTCTCCCTCCCTCCCTATCTCCTTCCCCAAAACGGCACACAATCTAATATCATCTTTTCCATTTCTAATCCGTTTTCCATACACCTGCCAAAGTAATCTACATAATGCTCATCACTCCCCTACCCTGAAAGCTCTGATGGCTCCCTATTGCCTCAGGATAAACCGTAAACTCCTCTGTTCCTCACGTAAAGCCCATCACAATATGATTCCAGCCTACTTTGCCAGGCTTATTACATACTATTCCCCTTCATCCTCTCTCCATTCTAGCCATACTGGCTCACTTATCATTCCTCCTGTGCACAGCATACCATCTTCCACCTTTGTGTTTTTGCATATTCCTATGATGCACTTCGGATCACAGAGTTAGAATTGGAATGGACCTTAGAGGCCCCTTAGTGCAACCCTCTCATTTTACAGAAGAGAAAACTGGAGTCTCAGAGAGGTTAGGTGACTTGCCCAAAGTCACACAGCTGGTATAAATCAGAGGTACAGCTTGAAACCAGGTCTTCCTGACTCTAAGGCTAGAAACCCAAGGCCACTATGCCCTCACTTCCACCTCTTATAATTCTTAGCTCTCTTCAAAGTTCGATTTAATTTCTACGTGAAATTTTTCCTGATTCCCACCCCTACCCCTAAGCTACTAATGCCTCACCAAATTACTTTGTATATACCTTGTATATACTTTGTATAAACTTTATATTTGTATATCTGTAACCACATTGTTTCCCCTAATAATCTGAATATAAGTTTCTTGAGGGCAGGGACTGTATCATTTTTGGGGGGGGGGGAGTGCTAGGCAATGCAGTTAAGTGACTTGCCCAGGGTCACACAGCTAGTAAGTGTCAAGTGTTTGGTCTGAGGCTGGATTTGAACTCAGGTCCTCCTGACTCCAAGGCTGGTGCTCTATCCACTGCGCCACCTAGCTGCATTTCTGTCTTTGTAACTCCAGTTTCTACCCACTGTGGTTGATAACATAGTAGATACTTAATAAATATTTGTTGGTTGATTAATTTGTCTAAGGTCACGCTTGTAACTCAGGTCTCCAACTCAGGTCTCTTGATGCCAAGGCTAGTGCTTTCTCAACTATATGACACTGTGTCTCTTCAGTGTAAATGTCTCTTGATACAGTAATATTCTCTGACTCCATTCATAATGGAGAATAATAGGGGCAGCTAGGTGGCGCAGTGGATAGAGCACCAGCCCTGAAGTAAGGAGGACCTGAGTTCAAATCGGACCTCAGACCAAACACCTGACACTTACTAGCTGTGTGACCCTGGGCAAGTCACTTAACCCCAATTGCCTAAAAATAAAAATAAATAAATAAATAAAATAATGGAGAGTAATAATATCTGATCACAAACCTCCAAATGTTACCTTCTACATACACAGACTATAGTATAGCTTGTCCCAGTTCACGTGTCTCCTCATCCCCCAGCTATCTTTTCTCTAAGCTTAAATAATTCTGATTCTTTTCATATTTTTTCATAGCAGGGTCATCTTTGAGATGTTGAAACCTTTGGCTAAAGTGTATTCATGGGTCCTCTAGATTCGGCGTGGTAGGAACAAAGAGTAGCCCATAGACAGAGACGCAGTATCTATCTGAACGTACTCCTGCTGTCAGTCAGTCACTCAATTGACATTTATCAAGCACCTACTATGTTCCAGCTACTATGAGGCAGTGAGGTGAAACAGTGAATAGAGTGCCAGGCCTGAAATCAAGAAGAGTCATCTTCCTGAGTTCAAATCTAGCCTCAGATACTTACTAGCTGTGTGGCCCTGGGTAAGTCACTTAACTCGATTTGTCTCAGTTTCCTCTTCTGTAAAATGAGTTGGAGAAGGAAATGACAAATCACTCTAGTATTTTTGCCAAGAAAACCCCAAATGGGATCACAAAGAGTTGGACACGACTGAAAAACAACTGTGCCAGGTACTGGGCTAAGTTCTGGGGATACAAAGAAAGACAAAGACAGTCCCTGCTCTGAAGGAGTTCACATTCTAATGGGTGAGACAGCATCAAACAAGTATGTACAAACAAGCTATAGACAGGGTAAACTGGAAATATTGCACAGAGGGAAGGCCCTAGAATTAAGGGAAAGGCTTCCTGTAGAAGGTGGGGTTTTAGCTGGGACCTGAAGGTAGTGAGGAGACCCAGGAGGCAGGATGAGGAGGCAGAGCTTTTCAAGTATGGAGCACAGCCAGTGAAAATGCCTGGCATCTGGAGATGGAGTGTCTTGTGTGAGGAACAGCCAGGAGGCCAATGTCACTGGATCACAGAGGACCAGGTCAGGGTGGGAGAGGGGTATAAGGCTGCCCCAACCTACAGACAGTGAGGAAGGACATTTACCAAATGTGATTTGAGGAGTGCCACCTTCCTAGTGCTGAGAATTCCTGTGATAAAGAATTTTCCCTTTGAGTTAAGGCATTGTCTCCAGGAGCTCTGTGAAAATGCAAACGTGCTTCTTGGGAGAGGTAAAATGTTAGCCACTGTTATTCACTAATACATCTATAACCAGAGAGAAGGACTCTGAGGAGGTAGGAGAGAAGAGAGGTCAGTTTTTATTAGAAGGAAGAGGGAAGAAAAGGGCCTAGAACATGAGGCACCTTGGTATACAGTAAGGTACATATTTAAGTTCTGGAATGCAGACTCCTTCAGATTTATGATAGACTTAGGCATTTGAGCTTCTGAAATCCTAATGGCAGAAGGATCACATCCACTGGTTCTAAAGATAAAGGACTTAGGTTTGAATCCTACCTCTGATGCTTAACTATCTGTGAGGCTTTGAGCAAGTCACTTAACCTGTCTGGGCCTCAGCTTCCCCTTCTGTAAAATGAAGGGGGTAGATTAGATGAGCACTAAGATCCCTCCCAGTTCTGGAATCATGGTCCGAGGAGAAACTACACGGGGAGAAGCAGGCTTAAATGAGGGAGGGCAGCAGATCTCTAGACAGTCTGGTGAGGATAGGCCCCTAGCTGAGGGGAAAGCCAACGGGCTCTAGAGAGGGGGTGCTGATAGGAGGCAGAAGTTTGGAGCTGGGCTATGATTAGAGTTACGTACAATTCCAGAGGCCAGAATGGCCCTCTGCCATCTATACTTCTCAAACTTACAACCCCTGCTGTTCTTAGCTTGAAAATCCAGAACCAAAAGTAGTAAAACAAATAGGGGCAAAGCTAAGACCATCAGTCAGGAAGCAAGCCTCGATTCCCTTCAATAGACATTTGGACAATGCCCGGGGTTAGGGGCTGAGTTGCTCAAAGCCACAAACCTCACCCTCTAGGAGTTTCCAGTTTAATAGAGGAAAGAAGATATGTACAAAAGTAACTATAACACAAGATGGGATGTGGTATGTATTAAAGGGGAAAATATAGAAGAATTCATCATTCTGGTACAATACAACAGAACACAATTACCACTTTGCTAAACTGACTCAGACTCTCTTCCCCTCCCCCCACCCAGTCCAGTCCCAGGCTAGATGTTAGTGATCATCAATGGAAGACAAAATTTGTCTTTCTCGTGTCAAATCAAGGAGTAATCTTAGAAAAAGGTGCCCCCAGGGTGGTGCAGAAACCACTATTATTGCCACGCTTTATTACATGCTTTAAAGGGGGAAGGAAAGAGATTTTCCCCTCTCAAAATTCAGGGAGGTAGGTGCACATTACCCAAGGAGAGAGATTATTCCCATAAAATCATGGTAGCTAGGGATTTCAAATAGAAGAGTACAACCAGAGATTCAGTGTTCTGAATGCATTATGGCCCATCTGCTCAGAGAGGCCAGTGAGGATGGAACAGCTGCTGGTTAGCAAAGTTCCTGTCTTGTTTGAAGTATTTATCTGTGGACAAAGACCACATTTCTCTCCATAATCACCACAACCCTCCACCTCCCAATCCTTCCAAAGGGTTTTTATACTTCCCCGCCTGTCTCTGGCATCAATATGAAACAAATGAAAAAGAGAGAAAAGGATGTTTACAGTTCTAAGCAGCTGCTAAGTAGAGATTCCTGAAGAGGGGGGAGAACTGGGGACATCTCACCAAAAACCATGGCCAAAGCATGACTTTCCAGGACAGGCCTCACAGATGTCCATGGGAGTCACCTAGGCTTTGCTCCATACAAAATTCTCTCTTAGAGTATATCAGTGATGATGGTGAGAAGTTGCCTGCCTTGGTATGCCACAAATATCCAATGGCCTGGCACTGCTAGGGGCACATTGAGGAGAACCTTATTTGAACGCGAATTTGGAGGTATGGGATTCACATGTGCTTCACAAGCCATTCACGTTACAGAGCTCAGGGGAGATGGCTGGTTGGTTTCAGGTAACCGGTGTGACTGGTGGCATGGCTGAATCCATGTAAGAATGAACTTGTACTATACCAAGGGCCTAGTTAAGTTATAATAACACAATACACATTTATAATAATGCCAACAAAAATTCCCATTTATTGTAACACATTAACGTTTATGCTGTTTTCCTTGTGAATGAGTCAGATCTGAAACTAGGAGAAATCCTAGTGATCTGGTTTCCCGAGCAGCTTCTTGTATCTTGCTCAAACCATATGGCCCAACTCTATCTCCCTCTCCTCGCTCTGCCTTTTATTCTGCCTATTCTGCCTCTGTCTGTTCTTCTCAGTCTGTCTGTCACCTCACCCTCTGTTCTTGCATCCTGTTGGACCATCCCTGTCTCCTTGTTTGTCTGTCCCTTCTGTTTGTCCTCTCCTCATCTGCCTAATTACTCCAATCACCCCATTATTGTACTGTCTATTTGCTTCCTCAGTTTATCCTTTCTCTCAGGCTGCTCCTCATTCTGTCTGATGCTTCGGTGTCTGCCCCATGACTCTGCCCCTTTATGGCATGTTCCCTCTCTCCATTAGCCTTCTCGGATCCCTTATTCTGCCCCTTTACTCTCTGTCCTTTCTGTCTGTCCCTCCAGTCTCTGTCCTCTTTGCCTACCTGTTCCTTTACTCTATCTGTCCCCTCTGTTCCTTCCCTATCTGCCCCTTCACTGCCTGCCATTTTATCTGTCCTATCCCTTTCTGCCCATGACCATAGTCTCAGCCTCTTTACGGATTGCCCTCACTTGCTCCGCCTCCTTTCTTGCCCCTTGCTGTCTGCCCCTTCACTGCCTGTGTCCTCGTCTCCGTACGTTCTCCAGAGAAGCAGCGCTGCCATTTCCTATGTTTCTAAAACCCTTCCCCCTCATAGACAGTGCTATCTTCCTATGGCCTGGCAAGAGGCTGTTCCTCAGCCCTTTGGGAGAAAGTCCTGGGTGCCCCTGCCAGAGACAAGAATGGAAAACACTGAATTGTCTTTATTTCCCAGAATCCCATTGGTCCTCAGCCACCTTTTCTCCACTCACTAGGCTTCATTGTATACTACTAGGTCTCAATAGCAATTAAATAGTAATAATCCAGTGGTTCCATTTCATTTTCATTTAGATGGAATGTCTGTTCGCTCTCTCTCCTACGCAGCTGAACAAGGTGGAGATGGGGGAAGAAGGAGGGGGAAAGAGGGGAGGGGAGACTGATGAAAAGCCACCTGAGACTGCTTTTCAATGAAACTGTCCACGGATAGAATTACTTGTATCAAGTACATGGGACTTATAATCCATTTTGTAATCAAACAAGGAACTGCTCTGGGTCCTTGGGAGGCCAAGGCTATATCATCCCACCCAGTTTACAGATGGGGAAATTGAGGTTCAGGGTAGGTTCAGAAGTACACTACTCAAGCCAAGCAGGGGGGGGTTGGTGAACTCTAGACTCTCATATCAGTGAAGCACCTTTTTTTTTTTTTTAAGGGAATTGGGGTTAAGTGACTAGCCCAGGGTCACTCAGCTAGTAAGTGTCAAGTGTTTGGTCTGAGGCCAGATTTGAATTCAGGTCCTCCTGACTTCAGGGCCAATGCTCAATCCACTGTGCCACCTAGCTGCCCCAAAGCACCTTTTCAAGGTCAAGGTGGAGACTGGTAGAAGAAAAAGTTTAGCTATCCAGGATGTGGAGCTCAGCATGGAGGCGAAGGGAGGGGAGAAAGAAAGATAAGTGTGAACAGAGATCTAGGATAGACACCCCTGTCAGCTGCTTGGTGAAACCAAACAGACTCCTGAGACAGCAAAGTACAGTGGGAAGAATGCTGGATTTTTGGTCTGAAAGACCTAGGTTAGAGACCTTTGCCTTTTGTCTTAGGCAAATCACTCAACCTCTGAGCCTTAGTATCTTTGTCTGTAAAATGGGAATAACAATATTTACACTACCTTCCTCACAAGATAATTGCAAGTAAAGAATATTATAAACCTTAAACTGCTATGGAAATATGAGTATTTATTTTCTAGGCTTTAGGACAGTAGTAGGCCCTTAATAAGTGTTTGCACTTGTACATAGTAAGTGCTTAATAAGTATTTGTGGAGTCAAATAAAATTGGGCCTAAACTGAATTTTTTTGCACTTAATAATATTTTATTTTTTTCCAATTACATGTAAAGATAGATTTCAACATTCATTTTTGTAAGATTTTGAGTTCCAAATTTTTCTCCCTCCCCCTCCCCAAGATAGGGAGCAATTTTATACAGAATATACAGATACATGTTAGATATATTTCCACATTAGTCATGTTGTGACAGAGGAATCAGAACAAGAGGGGAAAACCACAAGAAAGAAAATACAAAAAACAAACAAAAAGTGAAAATAGTATGCTCTGGTCTGCATTCAGGCTCCATAGTTCTTTCTCTAGATGTAGATAGCATTTTCCATCTCGAGTCTTTTGGACTTGTCTTGGATCATTGTATTGCTGAAAAGAGCTAAGTCTGCCATAGTTGATCATTGCACAATGTTGCTTTTACTGTGCACAACATTCTCCTGGTTCTGTTCATTTCACTCAGTATCAGTTCATGTAAGTCTTTCCAGGTTTTTCTGGATTTTGCCTGCTCATCATTTGTTATAGAACAATAGTATTCCATTACATTCATATCCTACAACTTGTTCAGCCATTCCCTAATTGATGGGCATTCCCAAAATTTCCAATTCTTTGCCAGCACAAAAAGAGCTGCTATAAATATTTTTGTACATGTGGGTCCTTTTCCCTTTTTTATGATCTCTTTGGGATACAGACCCAGTAGTGTTATTGTTGGATGAAAGGGTATGCTCAGTTTCATAGCCCTTTGGGCATAGTTTCAAATTGCTCTCCAGAATGGTTGAATCAATTGTGTGAACTGAATTTAGAACAAATTTCTGGTCTACCTGGAGACTGTGCTTTTCCTGTATGCAAATATATGTAAAAATACCCTTTCATCCAAACTCGAACATGAGATATATTCATTTTAAAATGACCTCGCCCAGATATATTACTTGCTGTTGGTTTAGGAGACAGAAGATGCTAGCTGAAAGTTAGAATTTTTCTTCAGGCTCCATCACAACTTTGTTGGAACGCTAAGAATAAACACCCACCCCTAGCAGTACAGATTTAGAGCTGGAAGGTACCTTGCAGACCAAATAATCCATCTCCTCATTTTATCGATGAGGAACTGAGACTGAGGGAGAAGTGCCTTGTCCAAGGTTACGCAGGTAGTAAGTAACAGAGGTAGCATTTGTGCCCAGTTTCTTTCAGAATCTGGTGAACTATTTACTGTGCTAGTCTAGCTCTCCCAGAGGGCAATGGGGCATTTACTAAGGGGCCTATGGAAATCTACACTGCCCTTTTCTGGGGCAGGACAAGGTCTTAAAGGTGGCCTGAGTCCTTGCCTTTTTGAGGTTATACCACCAGAACCTTGTGACTTGCTGAGGACTCAGCCCATGTTAGGCACTGGATGGGACATCTCCCTGCCCCAGGGTATGTCTGCTTGTCTTCTCAATCAGTGCTGGCTCAAAGGAAGGGTGATGATTTTCCTATGGCAATAGTGTGTCATTTAGCAGAAGGACCTGGATTTGAATATGTTAAAAGGATCAGAGCAATGTTCTGACGAGGAGAACCATTTCAGCAGTGCTTGGGGACTTGGGCAAGATCATGTGTTGGGGGCAGGGGGACAGGATGGACACCAATTTGGCTAAAGAAGATCTGGGACTTTTAGTGGACCACAAGCTGTTGACCTGAATCAACAATACCATATGGCAACTAAGAAAATGAATACAATCTTGGGCTACATTGAGAAACCTAGTGTCCAGGGGATAGTCCCACTGTTCTATGCCCTGATCAGGCCACAACTGGAGCATTGTGGGGTCAGTTGACTAGGCATCCCCATTTTAGGAAGGACTTCCTTAAATAGGAAAGCATACAGAAGAAGGTGACCAGAATAGGGAAGGGCCTGGAGGTCCATGCTTTGAGTATCATTTGAAAGAAAAAGATGATATTTCTCTTGAAGAAGAGGAGATGTGGTGGGTACCAGAAAACTGACTTGTGAAAAGGCATGAAAATTGCGTTGCTTGGTCTCTGAGGGCAAAACTAGTAAAAGGGGGAAGTTGCAAAGAGGAAGATTTGGTCTCCATGTAAATCTAGGTGGTGCAGTGACTAGAGTGCTAGGCCTGGAGTCAGGAAGATTCATCATTGTGAGTTCAATTCCAGCCCCAGACACTTCCTAGCTGTGTGACTCTGGGCAAGTCACTTAACCTTGTTGGCCTCAGTTTCCTCATCTGTAAAAATGAGCTGGAGAAGGAAATGGCAAACCATTCCAGCGTCTTTGCCAAGAAAATCCCAAATGGGCCACTAAGAGTCAGACACAACTGAAAAATGACTCAACTTCACCAGCGTTAACAGTTAGGGTCCTCCTGGAGGAGAATGGGCTGCCTTTGAAGGTAGTAGATTCCCCTTCATGGGAAGCAAAAGCTGGATGACCACTTCTGAGGCATGAGAGAGAGGGAATTCTTTTTTCTAGCATGGGTTAGATGAAATGGCTCTGAGTTCTCTTCCAACAGACTCTAAAATATTGTGATTCTGAGATGAGGTGACCAGCATGTTCCCTCCTCGACCCTGGGTTTTAAATCTAAAGGAGTCCATGAAGGAGAAACAAATGGAGGACAGAAGGCTGATCCCCTGAGATCAGGAGCCTCCCTTGAATATGGCTGCTGAATCCATCTAGGAGAAGAAGAAAAAAAATTCTTTGTCTAGAAATGTCTCTTTACTTCCCTTGTCCCCCTTTTAGACTGGAAGCTACTTGAGGCCAAGGAGATTGTTTCATTGTTTGTCATCCTTGTATCCCCCCCAAACCTTGTATGATGGATGGGACTGGACCTGGTATAGGGAAGTCTCAGTGAGGAAGATGCTAAGAGGTGGAGGAGGGATATGAGGGCCCTAGAAATAAGGACAATGTCCTAGTGATGTGAAAAGAACACTGACCTGAGAATCAGGAAACCTGAGCTCCAGAACCAGTTCTGCGCCTTTGCAGCTCTCTGAACTTGGACAAGTCTTTTGACTGCTCTAAGCCTCAGTGTCCTCATCTGGAAACTTAAGCCAAGGTCCATAAATTGAGAAGAACTTGGATAGATTTCAAAGGGTCAGTGAACTTGGATGAGACAAAAATTTATATATTTATTTTCACTAACCTTTGGTTTCATTTGCATTATTTTTTATGTGTATTATATGTTTTATTTATATATATGTTACATGTTTTACATATGTATAATATATTTTATATATGTATTATATGTTTTTCTTTATATATTAAGTTTTAAAAACATGATTTATATGTGTTACGTTTTCATGTAATGTGTACATATGTATTATGTTTTTATTTATATATCACATGTTTTTAAAAACATGATTCTGAGGAGGAGTCCATAGGCTTTACCAAACTGCCAAGGAGGTCTAAGACAGAAAAAAAAAAAGAAGACTGCCAGGACAAGATAATTTCTGAAGTCCCTTCTAGCTCCAACGTTCCCTAGAAATATCTTGGAACCCATGAGGAGAGAGAAAGGGAAGGAGAGGGGAGACAAGAGCCTGGGAAGAGAGCTTCAGCTTAGGGGTAACAGACCAAGGGTGAACATATGGTACAGAGAGCCACGACAACAGCCTGAGGGGAGAGAGGAAATAAAGGGGGTGGTATGCTGGAAGGGGGGGGAGACATAGAGAAGAGGGAGAGAGAGGACAGAGGACAGAGAGAGACAGGGAGAAAGGAGAGAGAGAGAGAGAGAGAGAGAGAGAGAGAGAGAGAGAGGAAAAGAGGAAAGAGAAGGGGAGTGAGAGGGAAGAGAGAGAGGAGGAAGAAAGAGCCTCTTGGCCCTTTATGTTTTCTCTACCTGCCTTGGTACCCACTCCTTCCTGAGTAGAGGGGGTAGGGTGGAGAATTACAAGAGGGTCTGTCTCTTAAGGGAATGGATTAAATTGCATCTGGCCCCTGTAGGCAGGGATCAGACAGAAATGCTAATGATTCAATATTGCTGCTCCGGGATTAGGGAGTTGTATCGACAAGATACATTAGGCAGGAGAGGCCAGGATCTTCAGTGTTGACCCCAAGGCTCCCTGAACATCCCCCACCTCAGGCCTCCCTCCCAACCCATCCTTCTCCATTACTCAGTGATGCTAATATAGCTCATTCTAGAGAGTTTCTGCTGTGTCTGGGGTGCAGGAGTTTTAAAGGGGAAAGAGAAGTAGATCAGGTCTCATGGGATTTGGGGATGGCAGATGTCAAGACTCCAGGGTTCTGAGTCACTTCATCAAAGAGCTACAAGGGACCTTTGAGGTCATGCCATCCACTCCTCTCATTTTAAAGCTGAAGATACTGACTAGCATCCAGAATTTGAACCCAGGCCCCCTGGCTCCTACTCTAGCACTTACAGGATCATAGCTTTAGAGTTGGAATGGGTTCTTAGAGGCCATTGAATACAATCCCTTATTTTACAGACGAGGAAACTGAGGGCCAGAGAATTTCAATGACTTGTTCTGAATCACAGAGTTAGTGTTGGAGGCAATTTTTTCTGACTCCAGATCTGGCACTCTATCCACTATACCATCTAGCTGAAAGATGGAGAAACTGAGGCTGAGATTAAGTGATTTGCTCAAAGTCACAAAACTAGTAAGTGCCTAAATCAGGATTTAAACTCAAGCGACTTCAAGAAGTGAGATGATGTAGCTTTTTGTTCAGATTAAGAAACTCCTACCTCCATGCCTTGCTTCTATCAGGCAGTGTGGCATGGTGGAAAGAATGGCGGACCTGGAGACAGGAAAACCTGGATTCAAATTTAAGCTCTTGTATTTACTCCCTCTCTATTTATGAACAAGACATTGGGCCTCTTTGAGACTCATTCTCTTTGAGAATAATACCGTCACTCATGTCATAGAGTTACTGTGAGGAAACTGCTTTGTCAACCTTAAAAGTGTTATGTTGTTTGCCATTTGTTTTGGAAGAGGACCAGTGTCATCACGGGTGACGTCTTCACTCATGTGTGAATTGGATTTAAGTGAGGCAGAGTTGCACAAGATCATTAGCCTCACTCTCTCTCCCAGTATCATTGAAATCCAGTGGCAGGACAAAAATCAGGATGACTGGCGACGGCCCGGAATGCAGTGGATGACCTTGGCATCTTTGATGTCTGACCAAGTTCTACCAGACTGCCAAGGAGGTCCAAGACAGAAAAAAATGAAGACTGCCAAGATGAGATAATCTCTGAAGTCCCTTGTAGCTCCAACATGCTCTAGAAATATCTTGGAGCCCATGGACTGGAGGAGAGAGAAAGGGAAGGAGCCTGCTTCACCTTTGTGGCCATTGAAACAAATTGCTGTCATCTGTCTTCGCATGCTTGGGGTAGACATCCCCCCCTCACTGGTGGGTTTGAGGCCTGTCAGTTACCCTTAACCTTGTTTAGCCCATCTGCTGAGACAGTTTTTACCGGGTTGGGGCAGCTGGGCATGCTACAGCTTCTTGGAGCCACAGACGAGAACTGGGCTATAGAAATGTGGGAAAGAATAAGTTAATAAAAATACACTGATACTGATCATCACCTTGTTCTTATCTTTTTTGATATATAAAAACTGCCTAGGAGCAAGTTGTAATAATCTAATAATAGAACAATGATTACTCCACCTCATTCTTCTCATTTATTTGGATGGGGTTCATATAGGAACAGTTGGGGGGCAAGACTACATCCTGTTATTATTCATTGTATTTAAGGGTCTTTGGACTCTCTAGAGCTGAATATGACACATTTGCTATTTTGTAGTTGAATAAGAGCATGAAGATGAAAGCTCTTCCTCTGCAGGCTTGCTTAGAGCAACCCCAGAACAAATTCAGGAGCAGCCAGGTTGATGGAAGTGATCTCAACGTCATCCTGGTCCCTCAGGATTTTGATCTCCTCTGCTATATCTCTGTCCTTTGTGGTTGTTATCCCTTTAAAAAAAAAAAAAAGATTTGTAGATATGGTTTGGGTTTTTTGTTTTTTTTTAACACCGCAATCATTTCCCAGCCCTCCTCCCCCATGGTACAGTCCTTTATAACAAAAACAAACAAAATATAAACAAATAAAAATATAAATATAAAATAAAAAATTTTGTTTATAAACAAAACAAGTCCCCAAAAAGTGAACAGCAAACCCCAAAGAATAAAAGTTAGCAGAAATGTCTGATACTGTGGAGGTCTCTCCATAGGAACATTTTTTCCCCATATAGATTAAAGATTATGAATATTTGGCATGGTGACATCTATTAAAAAATGTTATCCTTGAATTTTTTTGGATCAGTGTTTTTTCTGGGTGATTTCAGGTCGCAGTTTGGTCTGAGATAATGCTCTGTTTCCAGGGAAGCTTTTTGGTTGAGTTCTATCTGGTGTTTTTTTTTAGATCTATGTTTGTAGTATGAGGATGTGTCATCTGTCGGTCTGTGGAAGACAGTGAGTTTCTGACACATAATTCTAGCTACCACGTCATATCTTGCTGGGTATTTGATGGATGCTAAATTTATGTAGCCTGCAATGATATATTACACTACTACCACCACAACTACTACTATTACTACTAACATCACCACCACCACTACTACTACTTCTACTATTCCTAACATCATCACCACCATCACCTACATTTACTGTGTTTGTGTTTGTTGTCATGTAATTGGTTCTTTGGCAAGAAAAACCCAGGATTTTCTGAGAAAAAGTAGAAACACCTAATAAGCCCTTTTTGAGTTGATTGATAGAAAGCAGTCATTTCTAGGTTGGGAGAGGGGGATCAAAGAAGGCTGCTACTACAATTATTGCAACCACCATCACCACCACCAGGAATGTCTGCTCTCCATCTCCATCCCTTACTGAAAACTTACTCACCCTTTAGCACCAAATCCAAATACCACCTCTTCCATTTAGCATTTGTCTGGAAGAGTGGGAGTAGGAGTAAACTGAGGGAGTAATAACTGACATTTTTATAGCATTTTAAAATTTACAAAATCCTTTACATACATTATTTAATTTCAGCCCTACAAAAACCCTGAGAGGTAGGTATTTTAGGGATTATTATCCTCATTTTAAAGGTGAGAAAATTGAGACTCCGTGAGTTCAAGTGACTTGCCCAGGGTCACACAGCTAGTAAGTGTCAAGTGTTTGGGCCAAGGCCGGATTTGAACTCAGGTCCTCCTGACTTCAGGGCCAGTGCTCTATCCACTTTGCCACCTACCTTCCCTTATTATTCCCATTTTAAAGATGAGAAAATTGAGGTTCCGTGAGTTCAAGTGACTGACCGAGGGTCACACAGATAGTAAGTATCAGAGAACGGATTTGAAACCAAGGCTTCCTGACTCCCACATCTATCTACCACACCATGCTGCCTTTCAGGTAGGCCTGTGTCCCTGGAAAACACATAGTGCCTTAGTATCCTGGGAGTTAATTTTTTCTACTAATTCTAGGCAGGTCATTTCACCCATTTTCCTCCTATCTTTTCCCATCTCCATGTTTTTACTCACGTTATCTGTCCCAGTGCCTGGAATACACTCCCTTACTCTCCATTTCCTATTGAAGTACTGCCATTCAAGACCCCACTTAGGTGCCCCCTCTTCCACGAAGCTCTCCAAGTCCCCTCCAAATGAAAATGATCTCTCTCCCTCTCCCTCTCCCTCTCTCTCTCTCCCTCTTTCCTTCTCCCTCTCCCTCTCCCTCTTTCCCTCTCCCTCTCCCTCTCCTTCTCTCTCTCTTTCTCTCTCTCTTCTTCTGTCTTCTCTCCTCTTCTTTCTTCTCTCTCTCTCTCTTCTCTCTCTCTTTGTGTCTCTGTCTCTCTGTCTCTGTCTGATAGCATTTTGACTTTTATTGGGCTTTTCCTTTGCTATTCCTTGTAATCTTAACTATTTGAATTCCATACAGAATTGTAAGCTCCCAGGGTCGTTGTGAGGATAAGATGAGATAGCATTCATAGAAATGCTAGTTGTTATTCTTACTGTTGGACAGCCCATCTCCCATGTCCAGGCTTTTTCCCTCTTGTCCGTGGGATCTGCTTCTTCCTCTAGCTGAGGGAAGAGCCTGTGCTCACTGTATCTGCCATATTTAGCACATACTTTAAGACCTGTGATTAGCTGGTGGAAGCATTCTCCACAATACAGACCACAACCAGGATTTAACTCACAGTCTTAGAGGGTTGCCTGAGGTCTGGGAAGATAAGGTGATTTGCCCGTGTTTACACAGCTAGTAGGGGCAGCTCAGTAGCTCTGTGGATAGAAAACCAGGCCTGGAATCAGTTCAAGTCTGAGTTCAAGTCTGGCCTCAGACACTTACTAGTTGTTTGACCTTGGACAAATCACTTAACTCTGTTTGCCTCAGTTTCCTCATCTGTAAAATGAGCTGGAGAAGGAAATGGCAAACCACTCCTGTATCCTTGCCAAGAAAACCCCAAATGGGTTCACAAAGAGTCAGACATGACTGAAAAATGACTGAAACAACAAAACACACAGCTAGTAAGTATCGGAGACAGGATCTGACCTGAAGTCTTCCTGACTTCAGGTCCAACAACCCATCTACTACACTGAAGAGCCTTGCTCTTAGTAGGCTCTGAAAGAATATTTGTTGAATTGAATTGGCCCAGGGTGGCAGCTACCCTCAGAGTGAATCATGGAAAGCAGGAGCTGGTGCCTAAGGACTCCCAGCCGCCAGACCCCATCATCACAAGGCATTTCTCACCAGACCTTGAACTTCTCCAGTTCTCAGGCTTCTCATTCTCTAGGTGCTGCTATTCTCACCTACTACCCTACTGCTGGATGCCCCACTCCACCCTGTCCCCCTTCCCTTCTTCCCTTGGCCACCCACACCAGGGAACCTTAGAAGGGGAGATATTCAATCATCATGACTTATTCACATTCACTCAAACCATCCCCAGGCCAAGATCATTTTACTCAGGAGGCCATTGGAAATAACACAGTGAATAAGCCTTTCTGCCCAGGGCCTGATCAGGTAAGGCAGGATCCTTTCAAGATCATTGGTTCCAGATGTCTCCTATGCCCTGGGTAAAGAGGAGTTTCATTCTATTTGGCAGGTGGGCCAAGCCACCCAAGAGGAAGGAGGATTGGTGGGGAACATGTGCTCTGCTGGGATGCCAGGAGCATCCTTGGGTGTGGTGAGAGTAGCCATACTGAGCCCATTCTTATCCCAGCCTCTCTAATTGCTATATCTTTGCTCAGATGGCCCCCATACTTAGAATAGATTCCTTTCATCTTTATCCTTTGAAATTTCTCCCTTTCTTCAAAGGTCCTTCAGATGCCACTCCCTCCACAAAGCCTTCCCTGACTCTTCCACCGTTGTGTAAAAATGATTTCATTCTTCTCAATTTTTCCATAGAACTTTGGCTGGATCCCTCCTTTGTCCCTCTTAAAGTCTACCTTGTATCATGCTTATTTGGGTATGTTATTATCCCTCTCTCCATTAGACTGTAAATTCCTTGACGGCAGGGACTATGTCATTTTTTAACCTTTGTATCTCCAGTACCGGAGAAGCTGTGTGTCATGGTAGCTCCATGAGCTGGCATTGAAGTAAAAAAGACCTGGGTTTGAAACCCCTCTTTGATCACATACTAATCTTGGGCAAGTTATTTAACTTTTCAGGGCTCTAGACAAATCTCGAAGACTAAATCACAGCAAAGATGCTGACCTGCTAACTCAGAGGGATTTCCTCACTTGGGAGTTCTCTATGCCACGGCCTAGCAAAATGAAGGGCCCTGTGCTCTGCTTGTGGAATGAATGAATGAGTGAATGAGTGAATGAATATTCAGTGGACATGACCTTGGGACTTTCCCTTGATATCTTCACTGTAGCTGTTTTGAATAATGAATCACAAAACTCCTGGCCAGAGCCACAATTCAATCCAATTCCTAATACCAGACCATACTAGAGACACATAAATTAAATAGCAAAAGTATCTAATTAAGACATAAAAAAACGTAAATAATAAGGAAGGGGATCAGTTAATTAAAAACATTCTGAGTACCCATGTGCAAATGAGAGTAATCTCCTAACCCTTCAAGGGAGTTATAATCTATTTCCTCAGCATAGTAAGAGAAGAACACAGTTCAGAACTCGTTGCCCCAGTGGTAAACAGGGAGGGTATGAAGCCATCTAGGCAGCTAGGTTGCTCAGTGGATAGAGACTTGTCTTCCCGAGTTCAAATCTGGTCTCAGACACTTATTAGCTGTGTGATCCTGGGCAAGTCACCATCCATTTGCCTCAGTTTCCTCATCTGTAAAACAAGCTGGGGAAAGAAACAGCAAACCACTCCAGTATCTTTGCCAACAAAACCCCAAATGGGGCCACGAAGAGTCAGTGACCACTGAAAAATAACTCAACAACATGATGTCATCTATTTCTTAGAACTTATTTCTTAAGAGTCCCTTGGAGCAGACTGGACAACAACTGGGATTTTTTGCCTTGGTTCTGGAGTCCTTGGGGCTACTGTTGGGACTTCTGAGCCTGCTATGCCACTGCATAGGAACATCTTCTGCTTTCTGCTCCTACTTCTTGCCTCTCCTGTGTTCACTTGCACCACCCTCAGTAACCCACCTTTTTAAACCACCCTCCATTGTAGGGCATATTCCACTAGCCAGCAATTTCACCTAATGAAATCACCCCCTTGGCAACCAGCCCGAGCATTGTGGGAGAAGATAATCCAGCAAACTTCTCCCAGTTAGTTTGTTATCTTGACCCCAAACATTATGGAAAATGAAGTCTTAAGGTCATGACCACTACAAACATATGAAAAAAAATAATATGTTAGCCTTTTCTTCCTGCTTAGATTGTGAAGTCTTCAAGGGTAAAGATCAGTATTAAACTCCATAAAGGGCCAGGTACAAAATAGATGCTCCATAAATATATAATCTGATATATATCTATATCTATATATATCTATAATAATAATGTGCTTTTTTAATTAGAAGGATGGTACTAATGGACCCACCATCAGTAAGATAGGCTCTTGAATTTTTTTTTTCAGAATTAGATGGATTTGCATGGATCCATCCACACACCCTTTCACCTGTTTCTCTTGTGACCAATAGCATACATTTATAAGATGACTAGCTAGGGCTTAGAGTCCTTTTTAGAATAACGAGGATTACTAAGCAAAATGTAAGAAGAAGGGAAGAGGGAGCCTGGGCAAATCTTAAGGCTGGAGCTCCCACTCTTAGTGACTCACAAGCAATTTCCTTTATTGCTGGCTTCATAGGGGCTGGAGCCCTGGACTAGCAAATTAACGTTGGTCATGTTAGGGCACAGTTAATACCCTTATGGTGCTCTTTGTCTCGTTAGCTATAAACAAAGATCACTGGAACTGTAAACAGCCAGAGCCTGTCTATCCTTCCTCCCTCCTCTTTTCCCCCTTACTCTCTATCAGCTCTCCTCCCTGTCTACTGAGCTCCAGACCTCAGAGAGATAGTGAAATATCTCTTTATCCTGCATGGCCAGATTGTTGCTTTAGATGGCATCTTTAAGGAAACCAGGGAATTTGTCCTTCTCTCCTTCTCTCTTTGCCCCACCTCCAAAGTCCCCTAGCCTCAGATAACCTGTTTAACCTGGTGCCCAAGTGCAGCATCTTAGGCTGGGAGAGGCCTCCTTGGTCAACCCTCTACCGTTAGTAGGGACCCTATCTCACCCATTCATGGTACTGCATACCTTCAAGGAAGACTTTCTTCCTTTTGTCTTTTTCTTCAAAATTTAGTAACCATCAAGATAAAGAAACATTCAGGTGAACAAACAAAATAGAAACTGACAACACATAAAACCATTTAACAAATAAATAGTTATCACTTCTATTTTTAAATGCACATTAACTTTGGTCTGGGTCTGTGGTTCCTTTATGTAGGGAACTGAAAATATGGAAAATCCTTCCACCTAACTCATAGTTGGGTGGTTCGCAATAGCCCCAAAAGCTCCTCTGAATTTACAATCTTAGAGAGTTGAAATCATAAGTGATTTGCCCCTCACCGCATGTGGCTGCCGCTGCTGCTGCCTCCAATTGTTGGTTAAACCTCTTCTAACTTTGCTCATTTGGGTCTCGTTGGTCTTTGGGGGGGTACTCCCTTCTCTGCATATTTGTTTGCTTAAGATCAAGCAAGAATAAACACATAAGAAACAAGGATTTCATGGGTTCATAAACATATTGTAGGGTCGCCACTGCTACTCCCCATACCCAGCAGCTCATTATAGGTCTTATTTCACCTATGGCTAGGAAGAAAAAGAGCAAAAGGGTTAAGGAAAGGGCATATTGATCTCTTTGTATTCAAATCCAGTTCTGGTTCTGTGTCTCTTGAGTCCTCAGACCTTCTGGCTCCTCAGCCAACCAGAAGACCTCTTGTCACCACACAGCTCCAGCCCTTCAGTGACTTATGGCTGGTAGCAGGCTCACCAAGTTTCCATGTGTTGGACAAGAAATAATGCCTGTATCCCGGATAACCTAGCAATAAGACTATACATTCTATATCTATACCTTCACTAATGACTGGTCCCTTATTGGTCAGTTCTTTCATTGTATTACTATTGCTGTTTAATGTTTCTTGTTCAGTGGACTATTGCACAGGTAGATAAGATGATTGTTCTTCATAATTCAACAAAAGCTCATTTTCTGCACATTCGCTGATCATATCTTTGGGATGAATCCAGTATCAGCTAGACAGTTTGAATGTTATGTACTTTATTGCCTTCCTACATGTTTTTGACTCGCTCTACTGTGTCTCTATATTTTGGAGACTTTTTATTCCATGTACATTGGAGATTATGAGTATTTAATATGGTAACATCTGACATCATGCTTAATTTTTTTGTAGGTCAATGTTATGGACAGGTGATTCATGTTGATGTTCTAGTTTAATTTGCTCAATGCAAAAAATATATTTGTGGGTTTATAGATACAATGCAGGGATTTGTCATATGTTAGTTTATGAAAGATAGAAATCCTCTAATTAAAATTTTTGCCATTTAATGTTACTCTTACAATTAATATTTTTAGCCCAGGCCTTTGATTCTATTGGTATAGGGAACTATAGCTAAAGATAGTTCCCCTACCAATACTGATCTTCAACTGCAAGTTATAGTCTTAAAAACTTATTAGATTCAGCCCAATATATCCCTAGCCTGGGGAGACCCTTTTGAACTTTGATCCTATCATCCAGCTTGTTAACTCTCTCTACCAACTTTGGACCTTCTACAGACTTGTCATACTTATCATTGATGTTTTCATTGTAGTCATTGATAAAGATGTTGAACAGCACAGGACCAAGCACAGACTCCTGGGCTCTCCATTTGACACCATTCTAGTTGATATCAAGCCATTAATGATTACTCCTTGGGGCCAGCTATTCAAGCTCGTCAAAATCCTTCTTGTTCAGTCATTTTTCTCTTGTCTTTAAAAAAAACATATTTATTTTTTTTTTAGTTTTCAACATTCACTTTTATAAGATTTTGAGATTTAAATATCACTCTCCCCCTCCCCAAGACAGCATACAATCTGATATAGGTTGTACATGTACAATCATATTAAACATATTTCCACATTAGTCATGTTGTGAAAGAAGAATCAAAACAAAAGGGAAAAGCCATGAGAAAGCAAAAAGCAAAAAAAAAAAGAGAGAGAGAGAGAGAGAGAGAGAGAAAATAGTATTCTTCCACCTGCATTCAGACTCCATAGTTCTTTCTCTGGATGTGGATGGCATTTTCCATCGTGAGTCCAGTTGTTTTTCTAAATCAATGATCCCCTTAAGTTGTAAACAGGTTGAGCACTACCTCAGGGGGAGAGAGTTCCCATGCTGGGAGCTCCCTACAATGATGAAATCACAAGGTTTTTTGAGTGTCTTTCAATGTTGTTTCTGTGTCATTTTCAGTCTTGTGCAACTCTTTGTGACCCCATTTGGGGCTTTCTTGGCAAATATACTGGAGTGGTTTGCCATTTCCTTCTCCAGCTAATTTTACAGATGAAGGAACTGAGGCAAACAAGGTTAAGTGACTTGCCCAGAGTCACATAGCTACTGTGTCTGAGGCGAGATTTGAACTCATGAAGATGAATCTTCCTGAATCCAAGCCCAGCACTCTATCCACTGTGCCACTTAACTGCCCCTGTCAAAGTCTACCTAATTCTTATCATCTAACTCACATTGCTCCACCCTGTCCACAAGAATAGCATGAAAGATTTTATCTAATGCTTTGTTAAAATGTAGGCAGCCATATATAGCTCTAAGTAATCCTGTCCCAAAAGGAAATGAGGTTGGTTAGGATGACTTTTTTTTTTAATGACTCCATACTGGTTAGTTGTGATCATTAGGCCTTCCTCTAATGATCTATTCTGGAAGTTTGCCAAGAACTGAAACCAAGCTCATTGATTTAGAGATTGTGAACTCCATCCTCTTCCCTTTTTTAAAAAGCTAGGATAATATTTGCTGTTCTCCAGTTGTCTCCACTGTTTCTCCCATTGTCCACAATCTTTCAAAGATCCCAATCAGTGGCTCAATCAATGGTCATATCTGTCAATTCCTTCATTGTCCTAATAAATAGACCACCATCATCTGGGCCTGGTCAACTCATCAATGGCAGCTCTCTTACTACCTCTTCATTTATCTTGGGTTTCTAACTCATTATCAGCCATTTTTGTTTGTTTGTTCTTTGGAATCTAAAGACCATTCTCCTTTGTAGAGGAAACAGAAGCAAAATAAAGGCTGGGCAGCTGCCTTCTCTCCATCATCTATTATCATCATCATTGCATCCACTCCAAGCAGGAGTATTTGATTCTCCTCTTTTCCCCACTTATAGTTAGACAAACAAATCCTTTTTATTGTTGTTGGCATCCCTTGCCAGCGTCAGTTCATTCTGAAATTTATTACTCCTACCACACTCTTACAGGACCTCGTCTTGCTTTTGCAGCCATTGTCTACTATCTGACCTGATTTTAATTTTCTGTATTTTTTTTTGTTGGTTTCAGTGAAATTTTATTTTGCATTTGGCCTATTTTTTAAACACTTCACAAAGCACATACCACATATGCTTTCACCCCCAGGATTGCATTATCTTTTTTTTTTTCTTTTTTAGGTTATTGGGGTTAGGCGACTTGCCCAGGGTCACACAACTAGTAAATGTCAAGTGTTTGGTCTGAGGCCGGATTTGAACTCAGGTCCTCCTGACTTCAGGGCCGGTGCTCTATCTACTCTGCCACCTAGCTGCCCCAGGTTGCATTATCTAATAAACGCCAACTAAGAAGTTAAAATGGACAGTTCTGACCACATGTAATTAAAGTTTTGGCACAAACAAAGCCAAGGCAGCTAATATTAGAAGAGAACCAGGCAACTGGGGAATCTTTGTAGCAAGTTTCTCTGATAAAGATCTCAGTTCTCAGATACATAGGGAACTGATTCACATTAATAAGACCAATAGCCATTCCCCACAATGGCTAAAAAGGCCAAAAGATATGGAGAGACAATTTTCAAAGGAAAAAATCCAGGCTATCAATAGACATATGAAAAAATATTACAAGTCTCTAAGAATTGTAGGAATGCTAGTTATAGCAACTTTGAGATTGGCCAAGTTGACCAAAAAAAAAAAAAAAGAAAGAAAGAAAGACAAACACTAGAGGAGGTGTGGGAAAACAGGTACAAAAAAAAGGGGGAGCTTCCTTCTGTTCTGTTCCCTGCATTTAAAAGAACAACAATAACAACAAAATGACTCAATGACTCGCTTCTCTTTTCTCTCTCTATGTCTCTGTCTCTTTCTCTCTGGGTTTCTCTCTGTCTCTATATATATCTCTGTTACACACACACACACACGCACATACACACACACGCACACACAATACACACACACTCTTTTTAATACCTTAACCCTATTTTTCAGTCTTTCTTAGAAGGGGGAGAGTCACTTAAGTGGAGCAGATAGAGAGCTGACCTCTAGGAATCCAGGAAGACCTGAATCCAGTTCTGCCTTTGTCATACAATGACTATATGACCCTGGTCAATTAATGTAACTTCTTAATGCTCTAGAAAATTTTTTAAAGACTCTATGTTTCAGAGAAGGTGAATAGGTCGAGGAAATTTCCTCATCTGAGAGGTCTCTGTATCAATGAAAGTCCAGTTCCAATCCTTGCCCTTATCCCTATCTTACAAGGAATAGTTTGCTGTCTAGGGGAAGCAGAAGGGATGTATTTAGAAATAAAAATAAAGTAACAACAAAAGATCTCAATAAAAATAAAACCAAATCTACATTGGTTAATGAGTTTGTTGTGTATCCGTGGCTGTTTCATTAGAAAACTCCCCCTTTTCCTCCTCCTTCCTCCTCTTCTTTGTGTTAGAATTTTATTCCCTGAGAATTTAGTTCATTCCCATCTTTGTAGAATCTTAGGCCAGGAAATCCTATTTAACCTCATTCTAAGCCAGAGGTTGTCAAAGTCCAGGTATCCCTAAAAGTCTCCAAAACCCTTTCAAACTGTCTTAAAGGTTAAATCTATTTTCATAGTAATATATAATTAACATAGTAAAAAGTTTTTATTTCTAATCCAGTCAGTATTGATAGCTATCACCAACATAAACAAAAGCTCTTGGGGGGGGGGGGTGTCTTCAATTATTTTTAAGAGTGCAAAATGATTCTAAGACCAAAAAGAACTACTGCTCTTAACCCTCTGAAATTTTTTCTCCCCTAAAGCTAATACCATGGTAAACTCTGCTAAGCACTTCTCTCCCTTATCAGGAATTCTAAGATAGAGCAGTGACTTGTCCACAAGGTTCCCATAATTTCTACTTCAGCAACCTTCCAAGAACCTTCTTTGTTCATGAAGATCAGCTCCAGAATAGCAGTTTTTTTTGTTTGGTTGGTTTATTTTGCTGCTTTCTCCTTCTCTTGAAGAGTGAAATTATTAAAGTAAGCCAAGCCAAGGCAGTATTACCTGCTCTGCTTTGGGCAGAGAGAGCTCCAGCAGAACTGAGGATAATTGAAGTCGCCACCACCACTATGTCCAGAAGCAAAAGCAGCGACAGCTTAGAATTTATAGAGTGCAGAGCTCCTTCCTGGCAATTAGGCAAGAATTACTATCATCACTTTACAGATGAGAAAAACAGCCCTGAGAGGTTGGGACCTGCCCATGGTCACATAGCTAGTGTGTAAGGCAAGATTCCAGCCAAGGTGGGGTCCTCCAAGATTCCTGGTGGGGCATTCTTACCACTCTGCTTTGCTGCCTCTGCAGCTCTACAGCTGCACACATGCCAAGCTGTTGATCTGCTTCCAGAGCTCCCCATCAATTCCCTGTCTTGTCTAGGTGGCCTGTGGTATCCTCCAATGAGCATTGCTTCTGGTTTTGCCTCCATTGACCTTCACCTAAACGCTACCCACAGGAACTCTGGTTCCTGAATTTTCTTATATGAATAAATTTTCTCAATGCATTGATGCTACTCCCTCTCCTCCACCTATGTTTGTTTGTTTTGAATAAAAGGTACGCTTCCAGAGGCATATTTCAGTCACGAGTCCCCTCCCACTAGGTCGCAGTGATATTTATAAAGTCAAAAATGCCCCCCTGACATTAGGACTTCTTCTTTACCTTCCTTGTAACCTAGACTGTGTATATATGAGAATAAGCACTTAAAGCCATAGGTTTTATTATTGGCAACTACTCTGAAACTTGGCGCCTTATAAGTGTTGCCTAAAGCAACTAAAGGTTGCTAAAGAAGGTTAAATGACCTTCCCCGGGTCTTTATCTTTCTGTCTCTGTCTCTCTTTATCTGTCTGTTTGTCTCTCTTTCCACACACACACACACATACACACACACACACACACACACACACACACACCCCTTTTACTTTCAAAGATCTTTACTTTTTAAAACCTAGTAATTAAAATAAAAGTGTCTTTCTCCTTCTCTTTTTGGAGGCAAGAAGACCTGAGTTCAGATCTGAGCTTAGACCTTAGACCTTATATGACTTCTCTTGGCAAGTCACAACCTCCTTCTGCCTCAGTTTTCTCATCCAAAAAATCTTTCTGGGGAAGGTAGGTGGCGCAGTGGATAGAGTGTCAGGCCTGGAGTCAGGAAAACCTGAGTTCAAATTCAGCATCAGACACTTACTGACTGTGGGACCTTGGGCAAGCCTCTTAACCCTGTTGGCCTCAGTTTCCTCAGCTGTAAAATAAGCTGGAGAGGGAAATGGCAAACCACTCCAGCATCTTTGCCAAGAAAACCCCAAATGGGGTCGTGGAGAGTCAGATGCGACTGAACACATAGCAAAATTCTTTTCCTTTTTCTACTTTTTCTTTCTCTTTCTTCCCCCAGGGCCTGCTCCTCCTACTTGGGGCTTCCTCCACTTTGGCTAACAAAGCCTCTGTGCTGAGACTCTGGGAAAGAGAATAGGCTAAGGCCATTTTGCTATTTTGCCAACACAGAGTATAGCCAGAGTTGGGAAACACAGTAGTATATGGCTTCTAAGGCCCCTCCCATTTACAACATTCAATGATGCTGCTTTCATACAAGGCCCTGAGATTAGAGTCTACACAAATGTGGCTTAGAAAGAACAAAGGAGAAAATGACAAATAATAATGATAACTAGTGTTTATATAGCACTTACGATGTGAGAGGCACTGCACTAAGCACTTTACAATTGCCTCATTTGAGGCTCACAACAACCTGGGGAGTGGTGAACAGTAGGTGCTATTATTATTCCCATTTTACAGTTGAGGAAACTGAGGCAAACAGGGATTAAGTGACTCGCCCAGGGTCACACAGCTAGTCAGTGTCTGAGACCGGATTTGAACTCAGGTCTTCCTGACTCCAGGCCCAGACCTCTATCCACGGAGCCACCCAGATGCAGGTCAGCAACTTGTAGACTGAGGGTGTTGTTTGGAGTCCTGAGAAGTTAAATGACCTGCCCAGGGTCATAGAGGCAGGATTCCTTACTCTGAAGCTGGTTCTCTATCCACTACTCCATGCTGTTTCTTGAGCTATAATGGTAAACTGTAAAGTGCTATGTTAAGGTCAGCTAACATCACAAACAGTAAAGCACTTTATAGATGTGAGCTCTTAAAGGTTTCTGCAGAAACTCTATGCCTTTTGATGAGACGCGAATGGTGAATTAATGAAGCAGCCTCTAACCAGGTCACTGTAGGAAAAGAAAAAACTAGAGGGAGGCATGAAACCAAATAGGCTCAAGCTGAGATGGGTGATTCCTTAATAATTTGAATAGCTGGATGCATGTGCAACCATCCAGCCCCAACTCTTCTAGGACAGGGAAAGAATTGGCTAATAAATTTTACACCAATTCTCCTGTCCATTGCCAGGGAGTGGGAGGGTGGGGAAACCCAGCCAGCCAGAGGTGGGGAAAGAGAATATGGTGCTGATGTTCCAGAAAAGTGAGAAGAGAGATCCTGTCATTAGCCAGCCAGCCAGCTCAGTGCCAATAATTAATGGGGAGATATCATAGTCTGGGGGAAAGAAGCCGGGCTTGGGAGTCAGGAGATCTAGGCCCTCCATCCCTGCTTGGCCACTAGGATGGTTAGGTGGCCATTAGTTAGACAAATAACGTCTGGGGACTTCCTTCTGCATCTCTGTAAAAGAGGGGAAACTGTCCTATTGTGCAGATGAAAAGATGTGAAATAATTATAATTGGGGAAATAGAGGGTGTTCATTTGTATAACATTTTACAGTTTGCTAAGCACTTACCTCAAATAGCCCTATTTGGTAGTTATTGTAAATATTATTATCCTTGTTTTACAGATGGAGAAACTGAGGCTCAGAGGGTCACAGAATCAAAGAATTCCAGAGTCTCAGAGGTCTCTCTAGCCTGACCCTTTACCTGACATATAAACCCAAAACATTCCTAACAGATGTGAAAAATTAGGACAGTCTTCCCTAGATGGTGGCAAACCTGCCTCCCATGGCTTTCTCCTACTGATCCTAGTTCCATCCTCCAAGGTCAAGCAAAGCACTTTTTCTACGTGACAGCCCTATAGACATGTTCAGCAGAAATCAGCAGGTTCACCCTTCTCTCTTCAAGACTCTTCTCTAGGCTAAATATAGGATCACAGATTGAAAGCTGGTCAGGTAACCCAACCCCCCACATTTTATTGAGTGGGTTAAGTGACTTGGCCACAGCCACATGGGTATTGAGTAATGATTCAGAGCTGGAACCAAGATTCTCTGGCTATGGGTCTACAGCTCTTTCTGTTGCTTCATGGGTGTCTGAAATGGGAGATGCGCAAATTTAGAGAATCGGTCCCAAAGGTTCAAACGGACTATTTGTGTCCAACCTGCGGTAGAGCATTCCGAGCTCATGTTGGTCTGATCAGCCACAGTGAGACACACTATAACTTGACTCTAGTGTAGTGATGTGATTTTGGACCTCTTTGAGAAGGAAGAACAACAGCCATGACTACCATATTGTCTCCATGTCTTTCAACCAATATCATGGCATTCAATCTTGTCATTGTCCCAATTACTCTCTGTTGGATGCATTCTAGCTTGTCAACATCCTTCATAAAATGTGCTGCCCAGGACTGGACACAGTCCTCCAAGCCACACCACCAGAACACAAAAATATCAGGCTAAGTGACCAAGAGGTCCATTGAGTTGCTGATACCTAGGGGCTATAAAACCTGTCATTTTCATTTCCAAATTCAATTCTCCCTCCCACACCAAGTTATGGTTGAAATTCCTAGTGAGTGAAATTATTTTTTATGCCCATTGAAAGAGGAAAAAAAAAAGAATATATAGTCACCTTGCTAATCCAAATGAGGGAACCTAGGGGGAGTAGGGAAAAGAAAATACGGGGATGCCAGCCTTCAGTGAGATTCCCCAAGGAGAGGCTGGAGAATTTCACTTGCAAAAATGAATTCAAATCTGTGTCCTAGAGTGACGGCCAAGCCTGGGTCTTGAGCTCAGGCAGGGCAGCGTTGACCTGGACCAGGAGGAGACATAGGGACAGAAGCCCCCCAAGAGGCCCTGAAGAGCTTGGAAGTGCAATCTAATCATCTAACCTGATATTCCTCAAGTGCTCTGTATAGATACAGATATGGATACACCAGGGCACAATATGGGCTGTTAAACAAGACACTAAGTTTTGCCATCTCTGAGAGAAAGTAGAAGATGAAGGGCTGAATGGTCAGGGTGTGCTGTTGAGACAACACCGGGCCTTGGAGGGATGTTGGATCAGATGACCTTTAATGTACCTTCCAATTGTGAGGGTCTCTGGTTCTACCAAAGCCCCAGGCTTTGGACTTCTGATTCTAAGCTCTTCCCTTCCCTCATCTCTGTGCCTCAGTTTCTTCATGCGTAAAACAAAGGCCCTAGACCAGATGATCTCAAAGGACTCTTTCCAGCCTCAGTCCTAGGATCCTAGAATAAAACTGATCTATTCTTCATGAATAATGGATAGTCTACTGCCTTCAGGATCAGGAAGACCTTGAGTTCAAATCCTAGCTCTGATACTATGATTGAAAAAGCCTCACATAACACTTACTAGCTGTGTGACCCTGGGCAAGTCACTTAACCCCATTGCCTAGCAAAAAAAAAAACAAAAAAGAAAGAGCCTTCATCAAACCCCTACCATGTGTACATAGTAGCACAATGAGATATTCTAGGAAGACAAAGAAAAACGAGACTGAGCTTGCTTTCAAGGAGCTCACATTCTACCAGAGAAGACAATATATATAGGGGCAATTCAGACAGAAAAATCCAGTGGTCCTGAGGGTCAAGTGGTAAGCTAGAGGCCAGGTAACTTCTTTAACTTCCATGGCCCCTAAGGTGACTTCTAATTTTAAGAGTTGATGGTTCTTCGTTTCCTGATTTCCCACCTGTTAGTGTCCCTCTCCCCCAATTTAATTAGGCAGCCAGGTGGCCTTCAGAATGGAGTCAAGGAGACCTAAGTGCAAATCCTGCCTCAGACACTTACTAGCGGTATGACCCTGGGCAAGTCACTTAACCACTGTCTGCCAAGGTTCCATTATCTGTAAAATGGGGATAATAATAGCACCCTCTTTCTAGGGTTGTTGTGAGAATCAAATGAGAAAATATTTGTAAAGTTCTTTGTAAACTTTAGGGCATTATATAAATACAAGCTATAATAACAATCATTATCATTGTCATTATTATTAATCTTGTACGTACTTACTTACATATGCCTCAACACCCACCTTCCCCCTCCTGCCTTGAAGAAACTTTGACCCTTCTAATTAGGTCCAAGGGTATGCTGGAGCCAACTCATCCAGAGCCAGTGGTTAAAATTTTCAACGTAAGCATTGACTCCTCAGAACTCTACAAATATTACAAATCAGGGCTTGATTTATTGTTTCCTTGATTGTCTACACTTAAGAAAGTGATGGAGAAATATTGATAATGAAGATTAAATTTAAATGTGTCATGCATAGGTTTTTGGAGAGCCGGTTGTTAGACATTTAACAGCACAACCCTGGATCACACTCTGCTAACTGATGATTGCCTCTCCTAGACAATTATATTAGTAAAAGCCCCGGTCATGCTTCACTTGACTCCTAATTCTTAGACCTCAACAGCTGTCTTGCTCCCTTGCCCAAAGCTTGTAAAACAATGATACCATTGTTCCTAGATAGGGCTTGCTAGTCTCCCCCCCCCCCCCACTGCCCCACTCAACATCCCTATAACTTTCCCAACCAATCTATCCCTCCCCAGCCACCACTCCCTCCTCCCCCCACCATGGGTTATCTCTCCCATTAGAATATAAGTGCCTAGAGGATAGATATTGCTTTGCTTTTTGTATCTGTATCACTTAACATATGCTTTCCATTCATTCATTCATGCATGCATTCATTCATTCATTCATTCATGTGGTTTCCTCACTAGAATGGAGACTCCTTGAAAGCAGGGACAACTTCATTTTTGTTTTTGTAACTTTAGCATCTAGCACAGTTACTTAATTAATTGAACCGATAATTCCATAAAAATCTCACACCCTGGACTTCCTCACCCTCCCCAGGTCTCATGGGAAATCAAATTGCTTTGTACCTCCATTTCTTTAACTGCAAAATGGAAATAATAATACATTTAATGTCTACTTCAAAGGGTTTTTGTGAGATTCAAATAAGACAATATATAATAAATATAAATATATAATAAAATGATATAATAAATATAATAAAGCTCTTTGAAAATTTAAAAGGGCTACCTAAATGTTAACTTTATTATTATTATCATTGTATTGTTATTATTATTATTATTATTTGGAAAACAAGTCTGAGCTCACATGGAAATTTGAGCTCATGGCAGACTCCCAGAGAGCTCACTTTTTAAAGCACTTTAAAGGTTACTAAGCATTTGCTTCACAACAACCCTAAGAAGGCAGTAGCACGAGAGATTAGCTTCATTTTATAGACGGGGAAACTGAGATTCGGGGTGTGACTTGCTCATAGTTCCAAAGTCAGTAAGTTTCGGAGCCATCCCTGGGGGCCTAGGTCCCCTGGCTCTATGCCCAGCACACATCCTGTCCCCCATGTGCCTCTGCTGTTCCATCGCTGGGGGTCACCAGTCTGAAGTTGAAAGATCCAGTATTGAAGCCAAGGAGCCCTGTGAGCAGAGAGTTCCAGAGACAGACACCCCCCCCCCCCAAGGAGAGGGTGTTGAAGAGGGAGCAGATTCTTTGGGAGCAGGGGGAGAATGAGGTAGGGGGTCAACCACTTGATTTTTATTGCTTGAAACATCCTCCCAGCCCAAGCCTGCTCTTGCTTCTTGTGATGGTTCTACTTTTCCCTCCAGCCATGGCGCAGGGGTCCAGGCCAAGGCCAGGACCTGGCTGTCAGGGAAAACTGAGATGGGGTCGATCTGCCAGGGACACATACATTAGTAATGGCCACAGATCCTGTCCTGGCTCAGGTCCCTGTTTCCAGAAGGGTGGGACCAGAGGGAATGGACAGTAATCAGAACCCCAGGACCTCGGGGGCTCAGATGTCACCTACCTGGCTAGAGAGAAGGGCTTTGGCAACAAGACGAGGCATCTGGGGCCAGTCCAGCGCCCTGGGTTCCTGGGTTCCCCAATGAGGGAGGGGTCCCTTGACCACTGAGCTATCAGTTACTTTGTTCTCCTCCTTGAATCCATTCAGCCAAGATTAAGATGTCTAGGGGCAGCTAGGTGGCACAGGGGATAAAGCACTGGCCCTGAAGTGAGTAGGGCCTGAGTTCAAATCTGACTTCAGATCAAATACTTGACACTGACTAGCTGTGTGGCCCTGGGAGAGTCACTTAACCCCAGTTGCCTTAAAAAAAAATGTCTGAAAGTTATTTTTTTTCCCCAGACATTAGTGAGAAGTGTGGCATAGAATAAAGTGATGGACATGGAGTCAGAAAGAGTTCTAAAATCCCACCCTTGACACTTACCACAGAGGCAAGCACGCAACCTTTCTGAGCCTTAGCTTTCTCATCTGCAAAATGGGTCTCATGCTACTTGAAAGACCTATCTCAGTATATGGGTAAAGTGCTATGTACATATTAGCTAGCATAATAGTAATTATAGCTAGCATTTATAAGACACTTTAAGGCTTGCAAAGTGTGTTTAAACTATTTTATTTTACAAGTCATTCCCCAATTGATAAATGATCAAAAGATATGAACAGGCAGTTCTCAGATGAAGAAATTAAAGCCATCTATGGTCATATGAAAAAATGCTCTAAATCACTACTGATTAGAGAAATGCAAGTCGAAACAACTCGGTACCACATCATACCTATCAGATTGGTCAACATGACAAAACAGGAAAATGATAAATGTTGGTGAGGATGTGGGGAAAATAGAACACTAATACATTGTTGGTGGAGTTGAAAACTGATCCAGCCATTCTGGAAAGCAATTTGGAACTATGCCCAAAGGGCTGTAAAACTGTGCATACCCTTTGGCCCAGCAATAGCACTTCTAGGGCTATATCCCAAAGAGATCATACAAATGGGAAAAAGACCCACATGTACAAAAATATTTACAGCAGCTCTTTTTGTGGTGGCGAAGAATTGGAAACTGAGGGGATGTCCATCCATTGGGGAATGACTGAACAAGTTATGGTATATGAATGAAATGGAATATTATTATTCCATAAGAAATGATGAGCAGCCAGACTTCAGAAAAACCTGGAAAAACTAGTATGGACTGATGCTGAGTGAAGTGAGCAGAACCCAGGAGAACGTTGTATACAGTGACAGCCACATTGTGCAATGACTAATATTGATGGACTTGGCCTTTCTCAGCAATGCAAGGATCTAAGACAACCCCAAAAGTCTCATAATGGAAAATTCTGTCCATATCCAGAGAAAGAACTATGGAGCTTGAATGCAGATCAAAGCATACTATTTGTTCTCCTTTTCTTTCATTGTTTTGTTTTGTTTCTTCTTTCTTGTGGTTCTTCCCATTGGTTCTAATTCTTCTTTATTTATTATTTATTTTTTTTTTTTTAGGCAATGGGGCTAAGTGACTTGCCCAGGGTCACACAGCTACTAAGTGTTATGTGTCTGAGGTCAGATTTGAACTCAGATCCTCCTGAATCCAGGGCTGGTGCTCTATCGACTGCGTCTAATTCTTCTTTACAACATGACTGATGTGAAAATATGTTTAAGAGAAATTATATGTGAAGCCTCTATCAGATTGCACACCGTCTTGGGGAGGGAGACAGGGAAGGAGGGGGAGAAAATTTAAAACTCAAAAGCTTATAGAAGTAAATGTTGAAAACTAAAAATAAATAAATAAATAAAAAGAAAAAATATTCATTTTATTTTTTCTTCACAAAAACTTGAGAAGTGGGTGCTATTTTTATCCCCATTTCACAGATGAGGAAGTTGTGGCAGACAGAGGTTAAATGACTCACCATTAGTGAGTGTCTGAGGCCAGATTTGGACTCAGGTCTTCCCAAGTCTAGGATTAGTGCTTTACATTACATATCCATTACATAATTTTTATTGTTCAATCATATCCAACTCTTCATGACCCCATTTGTGGCTTTCTTGACAGAGATACTAGAGTGGTTTGCCATTTCCCTCTCCAACTCGTTCTATAAATGAGGAAACTGAAGCAAACAGGATTAAGCGATTTGTCCAAGGTCACACAGCTAATAAATGTCTGAGGCCAGATTTGAACTCAGGAAGACGAGTCTTCCTGACTGCAAGCCCAGCACTCTAAACACTGTGCCCACCTACTCAAAGACTTTCCCCTAAGTCCCAATTAGCACTGTCTCCTCAGATTTCTATTTTTTAATTTATTCGTCTGTACAAAGTAGTTTTCCTAGAGGAATGTGTGCTCTAGTCAGCCACTCAGTCAACAGGCATTTATTAAGTACCTACTGTGTGCTGGCACGGTTCTTAAGCACTGGGGTTAGAAAGGCAAAAGACAGATCCCTGATCTCAAGGATGGCAGCTAGGTGGCTCAGTGAAGTCAGGAAGACTTGAGTTCAATTGCAGCCTCAGACACTTCCTAGCTGTGTGACCCTGGGCAAGTCACTTAACCCTGTTTGCCTCAGTTTCCTCATCTGTAAAATGGGCTGGAGAGGTATCTTTACCAAGAAAACCCAAAGTGGGGTCACAAGGAGTTGGACAAGACTAAACAGCAAGCTCTTGAACTCACAGTCTAATGGGAGAGAAAACATGCGAACAACTACGTACAAATGATAAATACAGAATAAACTGGGGACGGTAAATGGAGTGGAGGTACCAGCAATAAGGGGAATCAGGAAAGGTTCTTGGTAAACGGTGAGCTTTTAGCTGGGAGTCTGGGGAGCTGGGAGATGGGGGTGAGAAGAGAGAGAATCCCAGGCCCAGGGAGCAGCCAGCGAGATCGCCTTGGGGTAAAAGATGGAGTGTCTTGTGGGACAGACAGACAGCTGGGAGGCCAGTGTCACTGGATCACAGGAGAGTGGGTATGGGGCGGGGTAGGGCGTAAGGTTGGGAGCAAGCTACGAAGGGCTTTAAACACCAAACAGAGACTTTTATATTTGATCCGACAGGGAACAGGGAGTCACTGGGGTTTACTGAATCGGTAGGGACAGGGGAAAGAAAGGCTGACCCGGTAGGACTCGTATTTTGGGAAGATCAATTTGACAGCTGAGGGGAGAACGGACTGGAGTGGGGAGAAGCTGGAGGCAGAAAGACCAGCCGAAAGACCAGTGCCACGATCTAGGGGCGAGGTGATCAATGCCTGCGTCAGGGTGGGGGCACACAGCGTCAGAGGAGAGATGAGGGAGTCTAGGAGAGATGTTCTGAAGGTAGAGTGGAGAGGCCCTGGCGATGGATCGGGAGAGAGTGAGGAAGTGCGACTCCCGTGTGACTGAGATGTTGTTATTGTTGTTCAGTCGTGGCCAACTCTTCATGACTCCGTTTGAAATGTTCTTGGCAAAGATCCTGGAATGGTTTGCCATTTCCTTCTCTGGCTTATTTTACAGATGAGGAAACTGAGGCCAATAGGGTAAAGTGACTCGTCCAAGGTCACACAGTTAGTAAATGTCTGAGGCTGGATTAGAACTCAGGTCTTCCTGACTCCAGACCTAGTGCTTTTTTCACTGCACCTCCTAGCTGTGATGGTGTTGTCCTCTAGAGCAATAGGAAGAAAGGAGCATTTTTTTTTTGGAGGGGGGATAATGAGTTGAATTTTGGACCTGTTGAGTTTAAGATGCCTCTAGGACATGGAAGTTAAGAAAGGTTATTATTGGATAAATCTAAATCATCAGCAGAGAGATGATAATTGAATCCACGGGTGCTGGTGAGTGTAGGGACTTTGTTTTTGTCTTTGTATTGCTGACCCCCTTCAGCAAAATCAGTCCCTGTTCTCAAGGAGCTTACAATCTAATGGGGGTCATTATCAACTGCTCATGAGCAAGAAAGACAGGATCAACTGGAGATAATCGAAGAGGGAAAGCACTAGCATTAAGGGGAACCAGTAAAAGTTTCTATAGAAGGTGGAATTTTAGCTGAGACTAGAATCCAGGAGGCAGAGACAATGAGGGAGTGCATTTTAGACATGGCGGCCAGCCAGTGAAATGCACCTGGATGGATGAACAATAGGATATATGTCCATTAAAATGTGATTGAGGATTGGGCAGCCAGATGGCACAATAGATAGAGTGCTGGGCCTGGAGTCAGGAAGACCTGAGTTCAAATCTGCCTTTAGACACTTCCTAGTTGTGTGACCCTGGGCAAGTCACTTAACCCTGTTGGCCTCTTCTGTAAAAATGAACTGGAGAAGGAAATGGCAAACCACTCCAGTATCTTGGCCAATAAAACCCCAAATGGGGTCACAAAAAGTAGGATACAACTAAACAATAACAAAGGATTACGGGAAGCATTGACCTCTCCCCAAATATAGTGAGGTACAACGGAAAGTACCCTGAATTTGGAGTCAGAGGAGTTATGTTCAAATTCTGACTTTGCTACTTCCTGGTACATAGTAGGCACCTAATAATAATAGTGATAGTAATTATTATTAATAATAATAAACCTACTGCCTCCAGGAAAGCTCTCTTGGACGAGGCAACAGTGGGACAGTGGAATGAGCACAGCCAGAGGATCTGGATTCAAATCTTACCTTTGATGTTTATTATCTATGGTCAAATTACCTAACCTCTCAGGGCCTCAGTTTCCTCATCTGTAAAATGAGGGGCTGAGGCATATGAAGTATCTAAATCTATGATCCCTATGTTACTAATTAGCCAGTGGAGGAAGAAGTTACCTGCATCAGAGGTGTCAAACTCAGGGTCCACAGGAGGCATGCAGGTCAAAAAACTCCCCAGAAGGGCCGAATCAGATTAAAAAGGAATTGGGAAATATTAACAAAATTAATAAAAAATACAATACAACATAGATAACGTTAATTTGTGGTTTTCTAAGTCAATATGCGACTGGCAGGAATCTGTTTCTATTTAAATTTGACACCATTGATCTATGCCGATGACAGCACAGGTCTGGAATGAAAAAAAAATTAACTAAAGTCTTTAATTACAAGGTTGTAATCAGCGTGCATCTCATCTTTTTGGTTTTACTTTCTTCACTTTGCAGCTTTTCACATCTCTCTTACATATTTCTCTGAATTCATCAAATTTATACCTTCTTAGGGGCAGCTAGGTGGCGCAGTTGACAGAGCACCGGCCCTGGAGTCAGGAGGACCTGAGTTCAAATCCGACCTCAGATATTTACTAGCTGGCTGTGTGACCCTGGGCAAGCCACTTAACTCCCATTGCCTCCAAAAGAAAAACAAAATTTGTACCTTCTGAGGATGTGATGTATTTCGTCACATTCATACGCTCAGAAGTTCCTGAATAGCTTTTCCCATCAGTGAGCTCCTTGGGATTAGCATTGTGACCGCTGGGCCAAAGGGTATGACCATTTTTGTGACTCTTATTGTCCATCGCTCTCTGTGCTGGTCCAGCAGATCCTTCCAGCACAAACCACTCCTGTTTTGAGGTTTCTGAGTTGTTCTGAGCCTTGCCTTGCCTTGTATCCCTGGGATTTCTTACACAATGGATTTGTAATCGCTTAAGCTTTGAAATTTGTACACTGGGATACTCCATTCCACTAAAAGGCTTGTCCCTGCAGCTTGTCCCAGTAGGACCCCCAGTTTCAAAATGGACACCCCCCAATACTACTTAAGGTCCCCTCAATACAAGAGCAGGCCCCAAACAGAGTCCCTTTTTGTCTGCTCTGTTGCCTGGGGTAGAATGCCTTGCCCTACCCTGCTCAGACTATTCTCCAAGGGTATGCAGCCAGAATGCTAATCTTCCTCCTGTCCTAAGTGACTCTACTGCCTTTCCTCTTCATTCATTAAAAATCTTTTTTTTTTTCTATTAACAGACACTCATTTTCCCTCTCTCTTGCTTCTCAACCTTTACTATTGGGGGAAAAACCCTTAGAGAAAATACGTTTAGTCAAACAAAACAAATTCCCACACTGGCCCTGTCCAAAAATATGTTTCATTTTACGTTTTGAATCTAATATCTCTTGTCATCTCCTTCTCTTCTTCTTGGCCCCGGGGTAAAAGTAGGGAAGGGGTTCTGAGTTTCTAAGATTGTACGGGAGTCTGGGTCAGACAGACAGACAAACAGGCAGGAGCTGGCCTTCTCCAAGCCTTCTCCTCTCCCTGTGACCCGCTCCTTCCTGTTCTTCCTCCCCATCTCCGCAGAGCCACCGAGAGATCCCTGAAGATCCAGAGTCCATTCATTTCTTCATCCCTTCAGCCAGTCAGAGACTCCCAGGATGGGGAAGGATGGAGAAGGGGATGAGTAAGCTAAGGAGGGAGCAAAAAAGAGTCTTCTCCACAGCCTCAATGGCAGCAATCGTGGGTAGGTGGGACTCCGCTCCCCACCTCCCCAAGGTCCATGACATTACCCCACCCAGCTATAACAGCTCCCCACCTCTTCCTCCTCCACTAGCAGCCCAGCCCTCCCCTCCTCAGACTAATGTAGCTGAGATGCGGCAGCTGAATAATTTAGTAGGAGCTGAAGTTACCTCGACCCCTTGTGAGAGGCAGCCTGCCCAGCCTTCCTCCTGCTATAGTCTGCTGGCTATAAACCAAGGTCCCTTCCTCTCGCCATCTGAGCACTTCCCTTGGGGTTAGGTCTTAGGGCAAAGATCAGACAGAGAGGCTCAGTTCAAACCTCAGTGCTTTCTGTAAGTGGGCCGTGCAGCACCCAATGTTAGATAGCAGTTGGATTGCTCTTGAAAAAAAAAGAAAAAGAGCTAGGGGGTAGAGAAGATAGAATGCTGGACTTGGAGTGGGGAAAGACCTGAGTTCCAATCCTGCCTCAGATATTTACTAGCTGTGTGACCCTGGGCAAGTCCCTTAACCTCTCTCAAGCTTGGTTTCTTCATGGGTAAAATGGGGATAGGAATGTCACCTACTTCACAGGGTTGTGAGCATCAAATAGCCACCTTGCTGTTTCACAAACAAGACTGTTCCTCGTCTGTTGACTCTGGGCATTTTCACTGACTGTCCCCCAAGCCTGGAATGTTCTGCCTCCTCAACTCTGGCTACTGACTTCCCTGCTTCCCTCAAGACTCAACTAAATGTGTGTGTGTGTGTGTGTGTGTGTGTGTGTGTGTGTGTGTGTGTTTGTGTGTTTTCTTTTGCAACATGGCTGACATGGAAATGTTCTGCATGACTTCACATGTATAATGGGTATCATTTTGCTTGCCTTCTCAATGGGTGGGGGAAGAGAAGGAAGGAGAGAGAGAATTTGGAACTCAAAATTTTTAAAAAAATGAATGTTATTTTTTTACATGTAATTGGGAAAAATTTAACAAAATAAATAAAAGTATACTTTAAAAAAAGACCCAAGGGGCAGCTAGGTGGCACAGTGGATAGAGCACCGACCCTGAAGTCAGGAGGACCTGAGTTCAAATCCAGCCTCAGACCAAACACTTGACACTTACTAGCTGTGTGACCCTGGGCAAGTCACTTAACCCCAATTACTTAAAAAAAACAAAAAAAACCCTAAAATCTCACCTTCTACAGGAAGCCTTCCCTAACCTCTTAATTCTAGAGCTTTCCGTCTTTTAGTTATTTCTGATTTATCTCATAGATAGCTTGTGTTTCTTGTTGTTTCCCCCATTAGACTGTGAGCTTCTTGAGGGCAGGCAGGGACTGGTTTTTGCCTCTTTTTATACCCCCATGGCATAGCAGGTGCTTAACCAATGCATGTTGACTAACATATTTAAACACTTTGCAAACCTTAAATTGCTATATAAATGCTAGATATTATTAAATATTTTCTTTTTATTACAATCTTAAGCATCAACAAACATGAGTATTTCAATATACAAAGAACAGAAAAGAGGCAGCTAGTGAGGCAGTGGATAGAGATTCTGAGTTTGGAGTCAGAAAGACCCGAGTTCAAATCCAGCCTCAGACACTTAATAGCTGGGTGACTCTGGGCAAGTCACTTAAACTCTGCTTGCCTCAGTTTCCTCAACTGTAAAATGGGGACAATAATAGCACCTACCTCCCAGAGTTATTATGAGATTCAAATGAGATAACATTTATAAAGCTCTTAGCACAGTGCCCAGCACATAGTAGGTCCTATATAAATGAGTATTCCCCTTTTCATGGTATATGAAACTGTGAGCTTTTGTTATGTACTGTTCCTTAAAGAGAATATTAACTTCAACATGGTAGTAACACAGCCAACCTGCTTG
Organism: Vombatus ursinus; assembly: GCF_900497805.2. Taxonomy (NCBI): domain Eukaryota; kingdom Metazoa; phylum Chordata; class Mammalia; order Diprotodontia; family Vombatidae; genus Vombatus; species Vombatus ursinus. The sequence goes on from NW_020954617.1 coordinate 6,512,860, forward strand.
TCTGCATTCCCTCCTGAACTTTTTACTGTTCTTGATGATATATATATTTTTTTTAATGTTTAATTGATGCTGTTGTTTGTTTTTGTGTGTGTGTGTTGTTATCACTTCTTATAGAATATCCACTCCCCCTCCCCTCCCACACAAATACACACATATACCCAACTAGAAGATCCCTTTTGTTACAAATAATCAGGGTTAAACAACACAATTCAACACACAGGCTGTGTCTAAAATCGCACAGGTCCTTGCACACCTCCAGTCTGTCATGCCCTTTCTGCTCCCATGTGGGACACCCACTTCATCATCAGTCCTCTGAAGCTATAGCGGCCCATTCCACAGGTCCACTTCTGAAGTCTTTCAAGGTTGCTTTCATTTCCAGCACTGTGGTCACTGTATAAACTGGTCTGCTATTTTACCCTGCATTAGTTCTTAGAAGATTTCCCAGGTTTTTCTGAACCTGTCATAGTCATAATTTCTTCTAGCCCAATAATACGCCATTATATTTGTCTCAATCAATCAATTAAGGATTTATTAAGTGCCTACAGTATGCCAGATATTGTGCAAGGTGATAGGGATACAAGTACAAAGAATGAAACAATCTCTACTCACAACTGAGCTTATGTTCTAACAGGAGAAACAATAGATACATACATAAACATACATATAGATGTGTATATAGATGTATGTATGTATATATGTATACATGTATATATGTGTGTATGTATACACACACACACACACATATACATACATATAATCAGAGTACAAATCTGACCTCAGACACTTACTAGCTGTTTGACCCTGGGCAAGTCACTTAACCCCTTGCCTGCATAAAAACTGGAGAAGGAAATGGCAAACTACTCCAGTAACTTTGCCAAGAAAACCCCATGGACAATTGGTCCACAGGGTCATGAAGAATCAAACACAACTGAATGACTAAACAACAAATGAATGAATAAATAAATATGCATATTTATGCACACAACATAAAGTAAATAAATATAGATATGCATTTATGCAAAAACATATATATGTATATAGTTAAATACAAAGTAGTTTGGAAGGGACAGCATTAGCAGTTGGGGCGGAGGAAGGGGAGGGAAGGTTTCCTGCAGAAAATGGTGCCTGGCTTGCATCTCAGAGAAGGAGAACACATCTGTGAGGTGGAGGTGAGGAAGGCAAGCATTCCAGGCATATGAGACAGCCAAGGGAAGGCCCAGAGGTGAGCATCCCATGGAAGAAGCAGAGAGAAGGCTCCTTTGCCTGGATCATAGAATATCTGTGGGACTGGAAAGACAGTTTGGGAACAAGTTGTGAAGGTCTCTAAAAGGTGAACAGAAAAGGTTTTATTTCATCCTAGAAACAATTGGAATCCACTGGAATCAATTGACTAGAGGAGTCACATGACCAGAACTCTGCTTAAGAAAAATTACCTTGGCAGCAGCTTGAAGGAAAGACTGGAGTGGGGGGAGACTTGAGGCAGGAATACCAGTTCCTGCGGTTGCCATAATCTAGGTGGGAGATGAGGAGGACTTGAATTAAGGTGGTTACCTGTGTGAGTGAAGAAAAGAGGTTGCATATGAGGAATGCAGACATAGAAATGGAAACATCTGGCAACTGGGTATGGGATGTGAGGGAGAGTGAAGAAACCAGGATAATGCAGAGGGTACAAGCCTGCAAGACTGGATGGTGGTACATTTGACAGAAACAGGGAAATTTGGAAGCAGAAAAGTTTGGGGAAGGGGGAGGGGAGATATAACAAAATAAGTTTGGATATATTGGGTTTGAGATGTTTCTGGTGCATTCAGTTAGAAATATCCAATAGATGGAACTGAAGCCTGGGGCAGGGTGCACCTAGATACACAGATCTATGAGTTATGTGCACAGATATGATACTGAAACTCACAAGACACACGAAGCCACCAAGAGAAAGAGGGTAGAGGGAGAGGAGTCAGGATAGAATCTTGGGAAATACACACAATTAATGTGAAATGGACGATGATGTGAATGATTACCTGGCAAAGGAGACTGAGAAGGAACAGTCAGGCAGGTAGGAGGAGAACCAGGAGAGAGACGTACAACAAAAACTCACAGAGGAGAGAATATTCAGGAAGAGAGGGAGGTCAACAGTGTCAAATGAAACAGGCAGGTTGAGAAAAATGAGGAAAGGTCATTAGATTTGGCAATTAAGGGATCATTGGTGTCTCTGGAGAGAGCAAAGAGTGAGAAAGAGCACATGACTGAGGTTCGATCTCCTGGAGAAGACAGGAAGGGTGAGATAAAGTGTCCATATAGAGAGACTGGCTTTGGCAAGGAGAAGGGCCACGTCTCAGAGGCTGAGGGAAAGGAAGAGGAGATGATGTGAAGAAATTTTGAGATGAAAAGGTGAAGACAATAGAAAAGGAAGAATTGCCTCAATTTTCATATAAATCAATCAACAAGCATTTAGTAATGTGCACTGAATCGTGCAAAAAACTCTACAAACATTTACTATTATAACTAATAATTTATGTATTTACTATTATGACTAATAATATTATCTATTTATATAGGATATATATATATGTATATATATATATATATATATAAAGGATAATAACTATTATCCTTTCCATTAGCTGGTGGAACCTGCAACCACTGGTTCAACATTCTTGGTTCATAACTCTGTTTTCAGTTACACATAACGCTCCTCGCTTTGTCCCATTTTGTACAGCACTATGGAGATTCCTCACCCATTTCCACCCACTGTGCTGATATTCGTGACATATACAGCCAGAGACATTGCTAGGGTGGGGCCAACCTGGGTTTTGTGCCAGAGGCATGATTCCTTCCTGTCTCCAGGCCTCATGGTCCACCCCTAGCCCAGCACCGCTTGGTGGACGTGGTTCCGTTTCTTGGCCAAACCAGGACCACCTGAGAGTCTCCATGCCGTGGTGTCCCTGTACCAGAGCACACTTTCTCTTCACTGCTGAGCCTACTTCTTGCCACCTCCCCTGCTACTCCTTTCCAAGGATTTGGAAGGTCAGGGGTTATGGGCCATGACATGAGAGCTGGGATTATTTGGGGGGCAGACTGTCTCTCCTGGCCTGAGTACACTCTAATAACACAGATTATCATACTGCTCTTCCCCACCATGAATTGCTGTCTACAGCAGGCCCTGAACATTTACTTTTGGCATAAATAACTTGATATTTTCCTTTATTAATTTTTTCCTTATTATTATGAACTTGACAAATATGCACATTTTTGAATGCAAAGAAGAGGAGAAAAAGGTGACTATTTGTGAAACTGTGAATCTCCAGTTAGCCTTATTTTTTCCAATTACAATTCAAATTTAATATGGTAATTCCAACGCTGTTCTGCTTGTTTACATCCCCTTCTGAACTTCCTTCTGCTCTCCTCTCAGTACGTTTTAGTGAATCATTGAAAATTTTCTTCCCTTTTTATTACTATTACTCCCTCTCTTCACTACCTCTCTCTCTCTCTATTCTTTGCCAAATAATAGCCCTCCCTTGTAACAAATACATCAAGCCAAACAAATCCTCCCATGGACTGTGTACTGTGTTTGCCAAGAGGTGGAAAATATGCTTCATCATCAGTCTCCTGAAGTGGTGAGAGACCCACCAATCATCGTTCTGTAAGTTTTTCACAGTTGTTTTCCTTTCCGATATTATAGTCATTGTTGCAGCATGGACAGGCTCTGGAATGGCTATCCCAACCCACGCTCTCCAGGTTGGGTCCCAAGGGAAAGGCTCTCAAAGTTTTAGGAGTAATTCTGGAGTTGTTTCTCTAGGACTCTGGCTCATGAACCCCAATCTGGCAAATCCCCTTCATACTTCACCAGTAAATATTTCCCCAATATCATCTAACCAGGGATTACTCCCCTGGTACCAACTAGGTAATTTACAATAGTCATCTTTTACAAAGGGATATTTACCAAGATGAGAAGTACAAAAACCCCTGAAATGAGAATATTCTCCTCTACCACCTCAGTACCTGGGGAGAGTGGATCCAAACTTAATGTAGCTACTACAAATGTGCCCCTCTCCCAGGTTCACTTCGGGCTGTGGCATAGCCACCACAGCCATGTAGGACACGGCGTCTCTGGGTTGATACACCGCTAGGCTGGGTCAAATACGTCAATACTGGGGACTGGCTCCTCATCTGATTCAGCTGCTTCAACTATGGCAGGCTCTGATATGGACTCCAATGGCTGGATCTCTAGTCGATCTTTTAATCTTCTGAAGTTCACAAGGTCATAATCTGGTCTGCTCCATTCCCAATGCTCATTCACCTAAGATCAGGAAAGAATGAACATAACAGGGACAAAAGAAACAGAAGTGGCCGTGTGTTCATGGCCACACGGAGGCCTGGGAAGGAAGATAAGAATTACAGCAGCACCTACTACTACCAGTCTCCTACAACATTTCTTTCTCCTCACTTGAAAGCCACCAAAGAGAGAGATTTTGCCTGTGTATGCCTTTTGTGTGCACACTCATTTCTGATTTGGGTCAGTTAAAAGACTTTTGATCACCCTGTAGTAAGCCAACAGGAAACAGTCATAGGATACCTGCACTGAATTGGTAAAATGGCCCCTCCAATATGCATGCCTGGAAGCAGGCTCACCAAACCTCCATATAGGTTGATACCAGACATAGTACATTGTGTACTCTCTAAGAACCGGGCTTTCATTGACCAGTTCCCTGCCCCCTCGCCCCCAATTACTATTTGTAAATTTGTGTCCTGGTTTAACTTGACACATCAGTTCATACAAATTCTCCCAAGCTTCTCTGAATCTGTCCCTTTCATAATTTCTTCCAGGGCAATACTATTCCATTATATTCATATTTCATAATTTATTCAACCATTTCCCCAATTGATGGGCACCCATTCTGGCTCCAATAACCTGACATTTTCTTTTTTTATTATTTTTGTTTTGTTTTGATTTAGCTAGGCAATGGGGTTAAGTGACTTGCCCGGGGTCACATAGCTAGTAAGGGTCAAATGTCTGAGGCCAGATTTGAACTCAGGTCCTCCTGACTCCAGGAGCAGTGCTCTATCCACTGTGCCACTTAGCTGCCCCCAACCTGACATTTTCAATTAAATTTGACAAACATTTATTAAGTACCTACTATGTGCAAAGGCCTGTACAATGGGGATACAACAATGGATATAACATATACCTTGTCCTACATATCAAGACTTACGTGTTATAGGGAGCAGAATTTTTTTATGTATAAAATATGTGTATTTATTTTTAAAAAAGCACCCCTCATTGTGCTCCCCCATGCATTGTTCTCTGGTCTTACACCCCTTCACAACTTGACCCCAACCCATCTTTCTAACCTCATTATTTATTACTCCCCTTCCCATAGCCCACAGTCCAACCACACTGGTCTTCTCTAAGTCCTTCACACACGCCTATTTATTATGTGACTCTGTGCCTTTGTCTCCAGTGCCTGGAATGTACCCCCTTCCCTCCTCTGCCTCATAGAATTTCTCACTTTCTTTAAGATCCACCTTCTAAACAAAGTGTTTCCTGATCTCCCCACCCGCTAATGTCCTCCATCTGGCTGGGCGTGGAATGGCATCAGCTCCAACTGGCTGGAGGGCCAATCAAGCTTTCAGTGTGAGCATTAAAAAGCAGAAATCTGCAAATGCCACAGATCAGGGCTTGGTTTATTTTGTTGATTATCTAGACTTTTAAAAGTGATGAAGAAAAATGCTAATAATGCAGATTTAAATTTAAAAATGTGTCCTGCATACTTTTGGGGGGGGGGCTGAGCCAGTTGTTAGATATTCACCAGAACATCCCTGCTTCTGCCCCTTGTTGTTGTTCAGTTGTTTTAGTCATGTTCAACTCATAGTGACCCCATTTGGCAGAGTTACTGGAGTGCTTTGCCATTTTTTTTCCAGTTCATTTTACAGACGAGGAAACTGAGGCAAATGGGGTTAAGTAACTTACCCAGGGTCATGCAGCATGTCTGAGGTCAGATTTGAACTCAGGAAGAAGAGTCTTCCTGACTCCTGGCCCAGCACTCTCTCCATTCCACCATAACTCTACCTATTTATTCTATATACATCAATGCTATGAATATTTATATATGTACTTGTCAACTCCATTAGCATGTAAGCTATTTGAGAATGGGATTGTTTCCAATTTTTTCTTTGTATCCTTAGCATTTAGCACAGTACCTGACTCTCTCTCTCTCTCTCTCTCTCCCTCCCTCCCTCATCCCTTCTTCCTTCTCTCTCTCTGGCTCCCTCCCTCCCTCCCTCTTTTCTCTCTCCCTCTCCCTGCCTCCTCCCTCTCCCTCCCTCTTTCTCTCCCTCTCTCTCTCCCTCCCTCTCTTTCTGCCTCACTCCTCTCTCTCTCTCACTCTCTCCTCTCTCCTCTCTCTTTCTTTCTCTCTACCCTCCCTCCCCACTCTCTCTTCTCTGTCCTTCTCTTTCTCTCTGTCTCCCTCCCTCCCTCCACCCTCTCTCTTCCCTGTCCTTTTCTTTCTGTCTTCCTCCCTCCCTCCCTCTCTCCTCTCTCCCTCCCTTTCCCTTCCCCCCCCCCCCCCCCTCCGGCTGCCCTTCCACTTTCCTGGAAAAGCCTAGCCCCTCTTCCCCAGGGAGCCTCCCCAAAGTACATTCCACCCTGTTCTGCTTCCCTTTCTCCTTTGACTTCTGCCATCATCAACCCTAATACTTGACTCTCTCTTGAAGTGCTTTCTGCTTCAGCCCGTTAAGGGACATAGACCTGAGGAAGACCACCAGGAATGGGAATGGCCAGAGGTGTCAAGCATGTAAATATTGAGCAAAATAAATAAAAATATAGTAAAACATAGATAATGTTAATATGTGGTTTTCTAAGTCAGTATGCACCAACAGGGATCCTTGTGTCCTGTGTAGTGGCCCCCATTCCTATTTGAGTTTGACATCACTGATCTGGACCACACCAAGGAAGAAATGGCACCTTCCCCCCATGTCAGCATGTCAGTTCTCCACCATCCCACCTCCCCAGATTCTTTGTATTTATTTATCTGGGCACACAGTTGTTTCTCCCCAGCAGAATGTAAACTCCTTGAGGGTAGAAACTGCTTCATTTTTGTCTTTGCATCAGCAGAGTTTAGCAAAGGGCCTGGCACATAATAGGCACTTAATAAATGATTTTTGAAATGAATAAAAATGAAAAGAACAAATAAAAAGGGCAGCTACCACAGGGGCAGAAGGGTATGTAGAATCAAAGGTTCATAGATTTAGAGTCAGAGGGACCCTAGAAGTCATCTGGTCCAACCCCCTCATTTTACAGATGAGGAAACTGAGGTACACAGAGTTAAGTGGCTTGCCCAAGGTCACACACAGGTGGAAGTCTTCTGACTCTAAATCAAGAGGGGGGTTTCCTCCCATCCAATTCAAGCCCCTTGTTTGATTTTTTTCAAGTTCGGGTCATATATAAATACCAGTGTTAATTTTCATGATTGCTCCAAAATCAATCCCTTCCTCTCCTTACTTAGCAGATATCCCTTGGACATCCAATGGAGCCCAGAAGAAACATGCAGCTATAGAGTGCTGTGGGTAGATTTCAGGGACTAGTCACTAAAGGCCCAGATAGACAGCTCACTGAAGGAGGAGGGTGGGTGGATCTGGGGCCTAGCAATAGGTCCTTTAACAGGAGAAATAGGAGTCACTATTTCCTGAGATAGTTTCAATCTTGGACATTCACAGCTCCCTCCAGCCATCTGCTGGCTAAACTCGGAATGTCAGCGAAAGGCCTGCCGCCACCTAGCTGAGCCCCCTCTTTCTCTCCATCCCTTCTTCCCACTGACATCTAAGCTGACAGCCAGGCTTCAGTTCCCCTTCAGAGTCCTAGTGTGGGAGACAAGGCACGACGCACTCCATGCTCATTCCCTTCACTTCTGTCCCCTCTCCTTTTCCCATTCAAATCTTGCCATCTCTCCAGGCAGCCTCCTTCAGAAAGCCCTCCTGAGGCTAGCTGCTTTAGTCCTCTCTGACAAGACTTTCCAAAATGGGGGCCAACATAACCACACCTCATCTGATCCCTTAGTAATGCCCGGCTCCGTCTCCTCCCTTCTCCTCCTCATGCTTCCCAGTTCTGAACAAGATGCTGGCCCCTCCTGGTGGCTAAAAGCTGACCATTAACTTGCCACTTACAACAGCAGATGTGTAGGTGACATTGGGGGAAATTCTGCAGTGCCCTGATTTCCCCTCACCCCCAATACACACACACACACACACACACACACACACACACACCCATGACCACATATAACTGAGACACTACTGCAGGTATCCTTTGGCAGGTGACATTGGGGAAATTCTGCAATGCCCCAACTCCCCCTCCCCATACTACATACTTTCCCTGTGATCCCATGTCGCCTAGGCATGACTGCAGGCACCCTTTGGAAGGGGAGTTTTTCAATCCTGGGCAATGATGAGTAAGAGCTCTACCTCTCCCTCATCATGGACAGGGGGGAACAGAATGAATCACAGGATGAACAGGATGAATGGGCGGTGATCACCATCACAGATGGCCGGGTGAAGTAGCAGATAGAAGACAGATGGGTAGATAGATAGATAGATAGATAGATAGATAGATAGATAGATAGATAGA
>NW_020954617.1:6521489-6639613 GCF_900497805.2 Vombatus ursinus
AGATAGATAGATAGATAGATAGATAGATAGATAGATAGATAGATAGAGACAGGGCTATGGAGAGAGAGAGAGAGAGAGAGAGAGAGAGAGAGAGAGAGAGATGGATGGATGGATAGATGGATGGATAGACAGAGAGACAGGTCTATGTATAGAGAGATAGAGAGATAGACAGGTAGACAGACAGACAGACAGGTCTATGGATAGATAGATAGATAGATAGATAGATAGATAGACAGACAGGTAGAGAGCAGGTCTATAGACAGATAAGATAGACAGAAAGGCAGAAAGGCAGACAGACAGAGAGACAGGTCTATGGATAGATAGAGAGACAGGTCTATAGATAGATAGATAAGACAGATAGACACAGAAAGGCAGACAGACAGAGAGGCAGGTCTACGTATAGATAGATAGATAGACAGATAGATAGATAGACAGGTAGACAGAAAGACAGGTCTATGGATAAATAGATAGATAGATAGATAGATAGATAGATAGATAGACAGACAGACAGACAGATAGGAGCTAGCCAAGAAGACCTGGGTTCGAGTCCTGCCTCTGAAGCACACTGATTTTGTGACCCTGGCCAGGGTCATTTAGCCTATCAATGCTCTAATGTGTCAAACTCATTGAAACAGGACCATTAAAACCATACATAAGGATCCCTGTGGGCCACATTTTGACTTAGAAAACCACACCTGTTTATAGATTTTTTTATTAATACATAAACACATTAAAATCAGACAGGAACTACATTTTCATCTAGTTCTGCTTCCTTCAGGAGATGTTGTAGGCATTGACACTTTGCTCTAAAGTGGCAAGTATTAAATTATAGATAAGGTGTCAACCTGCATCGGTGGAGGGGGTTTCCTCACTTGGGAGTTCTGTATACTAATGAAATCAGAGGCCCAGTCTACACCTTGTGTTACCTACCCCCCAGACCCACTTTCCATCCAAACTTTTCTGTTTTTATCAGAGGTTCACAAACTGAGCGTCATCTTCAATTTTTCACTCCCTCAGGTCACCTAAACATTCAGAATCTTATCTTTTCTACCTTCAAATCTTTCTAATCTCACCCCTTCCTTCTCTCTAGCCACTATCATAGTTCAGGTGCTCATCACCTTTTTAAAATTATTATTATTTTAGAATCAGGATTAAATGACTTGCCCAGGGACACACAGCTAGGGAGTGTCTGAGGTCAGATATCTGAACTCAGGTCCTCCTGACTCCAGGGCTAGTGCTCCACCCACTGCACCACCTAGCTGCCCTCTTATCACCTGCTGCTTAGCCTCCTAGTCTCTCTCCCTTCTTCAAATCCCTCTCTTTTCCCAATCATATTCCATCAGCTGGTAAAGACCTTTTCCTGGGATGCAGATCTGACTACATTATTAGCCTCCTGAATAAACTCCAGCAGATCAATTGTTATTTCTTTATCTCATCCTTTTTAATTTATATTTTTCAATAAGTTTTGTAATGCACCTGGCAATTAGGCAGAGTAGTACATGTATATAACTTATAAACAAGTAGATATATATGCTCAATATTACTGATGGGACAAGAGACCTTAAAAGTTTGGAAACCACTGCTCTGTGACATCTCTCTTCTCAGAACATTATAGTTATCAGCTGTCACTCTGGTCCCCCCCCCCACCCTCCACTGAACACTATTCATTTTGCACTGTTCACCTATAGACCATGTGAGTCTTGTCTCCCCCACTAGATTATCTGCTCTTTGAGGTCAGGGACCGTGCCATGTATTTATTTCCCACTCTACTGGCTGCCTTCCCTTTGTCTACAAATGAATTCGTGGTTCTACTTCACAGCCTGGCTCCAAGCTACTTCTGCCATCAATCAACCAGGTATTATTAGCTTCCTTATACATTGTTGTTGTTCCATAGAGTCTGACTCTATATGACTTCAATGGGTTTTTCTTGGCAAGATCCTGGACTTTGATGACTCAGGAAGGGAGAGGGAGGTTGATGACTTGGTGTAACTCTGTTTCACTTAAATCCAATTCGCGTGCAAGTCAAGACATTACCCTGTGATGGCATTGGTCTTCCTAAAAAAGGGAGGATGAACACCAACAACAAAAAACTGGAGTGGTTTGCCACTTTCTCCTCCAGCTCATTTTACAGATGAGGAAACTGAGGTCAACAAGGCTAAGTGACTTGCCCAGGGTCACACAGCTAATATGTGCCCGAGAGGGTATTTGAACTCAGGTCTTCCTGATTCCAAGCCCAGTGCTCTATCCACAGAACCACCTAGCTGCTCTTCACTCACTCTACAATGCACCCTCGCCCGCGTTACTCCATACTCCACTTTCATAACTTTCCATTGGCTGTTCCTCATGCCTGGCCTTCATTCCACCTTCACCTTTGGGGTGAAGACCTTGTTTCCTTAAAGCTCAGCTCAAGTACCATCTTCTACATGAGGCCTTTCCAGTCGTTCCCCTTCTTCTAGCTGTTTATACTTGCCCTCCTTCCACAATTACCTTGCAGTCATTTTACATGTGTTTGCATATATTTACATACGTATATATCTCCTCAGATAAAACGTGAGCTCCTTGGAGGCAGTTAATCTTTCATTTTTGCTTTGTTTTCCTAGCACCCATCATAATATCTGGCACACAGTAGGCACTTAATAAATGCTTGTTGACTGACTGACTGATAGAATATTTTAAAATGCTTCCCATGACCCTGCTGCCACTCTGTCCACCATCCTACTTCTCCTGTTCCCTTCACTGGTGAATTTCTTCCAAAGAACCATTTGCACTTGCTGTCTCTCTTTGCTCAATAATGATTTACTCCTTCACATTCCCTACAATGGATCTTTCTGCTCTATATCCTCAAAGGTCACCAATAGTATCTTTATTTCCAAAGTCAATTGAGGGCCCTCAAGATGTGACTTCTCTAGTGGAGGGTTTTTTGTTTTGTTTTGTGACAACAGGGGTTAAGTGACTTGCCCAGGGTCACACAGCTAGTAAGTGCCTAAGGTCGTATTTGAACTCAGACACTCCTGACTCCAGGGCTGGTGCTCTTATCCACTGCACCGCCTAGCTGTCCGTTTCTACCACTCTAAATGTGAGGTTCCATTATGGTCCACTCCTAGGCCCCTTTCTCTCTTCATACTAAACTTCTTCCCTCCAAGACGTCACCCAATCAGTTAAACCTTTATTAATCATTTACCATGTGCAAGACAATGTGCTAGGTGCTGAGACCCAGAAAAGATCCTACCATCATAGAGTTTACAATTGCCAGAAGAGAAGATATACAGAAAGAAGAAAGAGTATTATAAGTACAAAGAAGAGTCTAGGCAAAGAGCTATGAGAACTATGAGGGAGGAATCATATTTACCTGGAGCAGTGATTCTCAAAGTGTGGTCTGGAGATGCATGGGGCTCCCTGAGATCCTTTCAGGGGGTCTCTGAAGTCAAAACTATTTTTTTCATAATGGCAAGATGTTTTAATTTCTAAATATGGTGTATATATGTATATATATGCAGTATATACTATATATAGAATTATAACTATGCCTTCTATGGCATGGAGGTAGCAATTTGGAAAATCCACCTAAAATTTTCTGGCTCTCCCTTCATACCAGTGAAGAAGTCTGAATTTTTTCTTTTTCTTTTATGGGTTGTTTACAGTACCTTAATGTAAAATTTTGGTTAAGTATTTGGTCACAGACTATATGTAGGTCAATGTTAAGTAACAATATTAGCCTTTGTGTGTTATCTGCTGGCTTTTGCATTCTTTTTACAGACTTTAACTTTTTACTTATTTTAACTTAAAAAAAGAAATTGTGCATATTTATGATATTAAAAGATAAAATATGTTGATATTATACACTACTACATATATATTTTACACATTTCTGAGTTTCCAAACTTTTTCTGTGTCATCTGTGGCTTCCATAAAGCTCCCCAAAAATTCCCATTTAATTTCTTATGCTGACCCAAGATACATTTATATAGTGAAATTGCAATAGGAAAAGTTGTGATGTGGAAGGAATAACTGTATATATGTGTGTGTGTGTGTATATATATATATATATATAATATATGTATATGTGTGTGTGTGTGTGTGTGTGTATGTGTGTATCTCAAACCTACATAAATAAAAGCTCTTTGGAAGGGTCTTCAGTAATTTTTAAGATTATAGAGGGGTCTTGAGAAGTGCTGATCTGGAAGCATCACAGAAGGCTTGTTAGAAGAGGTGACATGTGACCTTGAAAGGACCTTGAAGGAAAGGAAGGCCATCAACCAATGGAGACACAGGTGTGGGTAATGGCATGGACAAAGGAGGACAGTCTACATTTTCCCATCACAATGGAGTAAGTGAAGGGGAGTAGTATAAAGTAAGGCTGGAAGGTGGGCTGGACATTGAATGTGGTGGTTGTTGAATGAATTTCAGAAGTTTATGTTTTATTCAGCAGGCGATGGAGAGCCCCAGAAGGCTCTTAAGGAGGCCAGAAACATAATTCAAACTGTTGGAGTATATTAGGAAGATTACAGAACTGTACGTTTATATCAGTCCATCAGTAATAGTCCGCAGGGTAGGCTAAGATATCAGGAAAACAAATTAGGAGGCTCCTATAATAATGTTCACGAGAAGAGTAACAAGGGTGGTCATGTAGGAGGTTGGAGGAGTACTCTCTCCCTGCCCCTTCTGTTCGGTGCTGGAGAAGGGAAAGACCCCAGATGTCTCCGGGCTGCTGGCCTGGCATGGCTGTTGTTGGCTAGGAAGGTCAGGTGCCCTGCCCTGAAATCTCTCCAGGCCTTGCACTGTCCACAGAGTTGCCTCCTGGGCATGTCCATCTTAAGGTTGACGCTCAAGGTTGATCCCTGTTCTGGTGAACTCAGCTGGCAGAGCCTCAGGTCATACCTCATGTGGTTACTGAGGCATTTTCATTCTCGAATAATCATTTACCTAAGAGCAGGAAAGAATCAACAGAAAAGGAAAAAGGGAAAAAAAAACAAACCAGAGGCATCCTATGTTCACGAATACATGGTGGCTGGTAGGAGGAAATCAGCTCTTTGCCCATGCAGCTGCTCAGAGGAATCCTGCCTGGATCGGCGCAGAAAGGAAGCGATGGGGAGAAAAGGTGGGTCCCATCTTTGGTGTACACTCCGTTTCTCCAGAGCAACTCCAGAGCAACTCCAGTCACGGGTTCTTCCAGCTGGGCAGTTAATTAGGATATTTTGTCATCACCTGATCCATTCATGGACAAACCCAGCCCCCTAAAGTTCCCACGTAGTTATATTAGAAGCAGGCAAGAGATATGTGTGCATACATACTCTGAGGAGGGGGTTTCTGCCCATGCTTCAAGGACAGTCCTACCCACATATTATACCCTTGTTGGAAATAGGGGAAGGAACAAGCATTTATTGGGAGCCTGCTATGTGCTAAGTGCTTTACAAATACTATCTCATTGGACTCCAACAACAACTCTGGAAAGTAGGTGCTATTCTTATCCCCATTTTACATTTGAGGAAACTGAGACAAACAGAGGTTAAGTGACTTGGCCAGGGTCACCCAGCTAGTAAGTGTCTGAGGCTGGATTTGAACTCGGGTCTTCTTGACTCCAGGTCCCGAATGCTCTATCTACTGAACCACCTAGCTGTCCTATTAGCACAAGATCTTACATATAGTTGCCATTCTGCATTTGTTGATTAAATGCCACCAGCTTCTTCATTTCTGGGCATCTGCCTGTACTTCTTCCATTACTTTGCACTGGCTGTGCTGGAATATTCTCCCTCCTCCCTCTGATCTTTGGAATTCATAGATCCCTTCAAGGCTCAAGTACACCTCCTCCAAGAAGCCTTTCCTGATTTCCCCAGCTGACAGAATTATTTTTATTATCCCCCCCACCAGAATAATTTTTATTATTTTGTATGGACTTATCTATGCACAGGTCCCTCCCCATCCCTTTCAGGAAAATAAAAACTTTTAGCAGTAGGGACCATCTTATGTTTGTGTGGCACATGTAGGTGCTACATAAATACTATGCATTGAATTGAGTGACTTCAGCTCCAATTGCTTTGTCCAATATTTTATCAAATGGAATCTGTGAAACCTCCAATATTTCAGCATGCTGGATGTGCAGAGTAAGTCAGTCCCTTCTCCCTTGGGTTCCACTTTGTCCTTCAGGCTGGTCTCTGACACTCACCCCTTCGTTCTACTCCTTCTATCTCTGTGTCTCTTTCTCCCAACTGCAAGCCTCTCTATCAAGGAAAGGTGGGAAATGGGTAAAACCAAGCGAGGCAGCCAGAGAGGCAGGAGAGCCACCTGGTGGCTACAGTAGGCATTGTCAGCATCGGGGTGTTCAGTATTTGAAAGATTGGTCTGGGGTTTGGGTAAAGAAAAGGGGAAATCCAGGTGGATGTCTAGCCTTGCAATATTATGAAGTAGACTTGGAAACGGGAGAGACCTTATACAGCCCCTAATCTCCACAACTTGCTGTGTGATCACAAATAACTTAACTTTACAGAATCTGGTTTTTTTGTTGTTTTTTTTCCCCCTAGTAAATGGGGATGGTGGTTATGCTTCTCACAGGGGATAATGTATGTAAAGTGCTTTACTGTAAATGCAGGCTATTATCATACTATTTCTGCCTCTTTTCCCCAATCTCTACCAAGTTCCCTCTTCCTGTCCTTGTCCCTTTCTCACTATCCAGACCTGATCAATAAATTCATTCTTACTGTACAGTAAAGCCCAATAGGGCTTAATTTGTTGCTTTTCCATGCATGTTTTTGCATTGGACTGGAGACAACTCTTAAACCAAGGGGATAAATTTAACCATGGAATCATAAGCATCTGACAACTAGTCAGGGAGTGGTTTTAGGGGGCAAGATAGGAGGCCTCCCCAATAACATCATCAAATAGATAATTATTACTCTGGTTATATATGCATGGAGCAGGTAGCATTGCTACATACCTTTAAAGAAAATAATACAGGCCCTGTGTGCATTCAGCCAGATCTTTTATTTCAAGACCCCAAAACCTTTTATTTTCAGCAGCCTCACCTATAAAATGGTGATAGTAACACCTGTAGCACCTATCCCCCGGCATGAACTTCCCCCGGGTCTTCCAAGCAGAGTGGTTTGTGAAAAAGCTGCCTTTGTCACAAAGGAGCAGACTCCCAAAGCTGGGTTCTCTGCCCTCCAGAGTGAAGATGAGAGAGATGGTGGAATCTGCTAGCTGGGAGATAAGGTAAAATCTGAGGATCCTAGCTGGGGGAATTAGTTGTCTATTATCTATCTGAGAGGCATATGCTGTAATAATGGGGGGAACTGAAGTACTGCAGAAAATGGACAAAATCCAGAAAGTCTCTCTTGGGTTCCCATCTGCAGCATGAGTAACTCTCTGTCATGTCCATCCCTAATGATGAGAGAGAGGTTCCATCATCAGGGTGTGGCCCAACATGATGGAGGACGTGGCATCTACTCTCTGGGATGCTCTATGGCTTTACTGGAGTCCTGAGAGCAACAAGAGAGAGCCACAGATTTTCATTTGTTTAAAAAGAATAGAGCACATTGCCTACTCCTTTGCTACCAACAATGAGAGCAGGGTAGGATCTGGGCAAGTGCGTTCATCTTGGATGCTATCTTAGGAACTTTAGCAGCAACGTGTCACCTCTGTAAGATGGTACCAGAGCACAGACACTAGGGGTGGTATAAATTTGAGTGAGGCTCTTGTCAGTATAATGTAGTCTACCCCAGGAGACTCCAAACAGGGATCCAGAGGCTATGGGATTTGAGCTTCGAAGATAAGGGTTTTTTACTCTGGAATCCAACAATTTTTCTTGCTTTCAAAAATAAGGAAGTGTGAAGCTCATGAAAATCCAAGGACTCAGAAAAGCCAAGGCCTTCTTCTTCCCAAAGCCATTATGAACCAGAAAAGACAGGTCCTTGCCTGGTTGACACTAGGGAGACAACATAACTCTCACTCCTCAAAATTATACCACAGTCTCTGGCTTTTCTGTGTATTAGAGAGGATCCTTTCCTAGTCCTGCTGGCTTGAGAGGAAGGGAGGAAGGAAAGAAGGGAGGGAGGAAGGAAAGAAGGAAGGAAGGGAAGGAGAGAGGAAGAAGGGAGGAAATGATCATTAATCACCAATTATGTGCCAGGTACTGTGCTAAGTGCTTTATGAATATTATTACATTTGATCTTCACAACCTTGGGAGGTAGGTGCTATTATCATCTCTATTTTATAGCTGAGGAAATAGGCAGTGGTTACCTATCTTGCACACGATCACACAGCTAGTAGTGTCTGAGATTGGCCTCAGGAACCCAGGTCTTTCTGACTCAAGGCTCAGTTCTCTATCCAGAATCATCTAAGCTTCAGTGGGGACACATAACCCCAGAGATGAGAGTGCACTGCTGAGACTAGAGGTATGTCACCAAGAATTATTTCGAAATCAATAAAAATTATTCCAGCCCAAATGAATACACAAGGAGTACCCAAGGGATTTTTCAAGGCTGCTGTCCACAACAGTGGATGTGAGGCAGTGTAGTATAGCAAAATGAGACCAGTTCCTGGGTCTATTTAATACCCTCACTACCTGTGTGACTTTGAGCAAGTCACAATGCTTCTGGGCCTTAGCTTTGTTGTTTAGTCATTTTTCAGTGGCCCAACTCTTCATTACCCCTTTTGGGGTTTTCTTGGTAGATACTGGAGTTGTCATTTTACAGATGGGGAAATTGAAGCAAACAGGGTTAAATGATCTGCCCAGGGTCACACAGCTAAGTGTCTGCGGCTAGATTTGAACCCATGGGGATAAGTCTGACTCCAAGCCCAGTGCTCTATCCGCTTTGCCATCTAGCTGCCCCCCAGGTCTCAGCTTCTTTACCTGTAAAACGGAATTCCATGACCTCTAACTTCCCTTCCAAATCTAAAAGCCTAAGACTAAGTCAGCTTCTGTCCCTTTTCAAATGAAAAAGCATCCAGACTCTGGATTCTTAAACTTTGGCCTAGCAGTTATGTAAGGGTGCCTTTGACATAAATACCTTAATTATTCATCCAAAGGCACTCGTTTCAGATCCAGACCTCAGCCCATTGGACACAGGCCTCCTTACTGCTGTTCATACACGACACTCCATCTCTCACTCTGGGCATTTTCACTGGCTGGCCGCCATGACTGGAAATCTCATCTCCACCTCCTGACTTCAAGTCTCCAAGTTCCACTTTCTCCAAGAAGTCTTTCACAGTCCTTCATTTATAACGCCTTCCCTCTGAGATGATCTTTAGTTTAATCTCCTGTCTATCCCTTGTTCGCACATCATTTGCATACTATCTTCCCCATTAAACCCTGAGCTTTTTTGCTTTTCATTTTATCTCCATCACTTAGCACGTGGTCGGGCAACAGAGCTTAATGCTTATTAACTTGACTTCAAAAGTGCTCTTTCCTAAAGCTTGTTATTTCCATTCTTCATCAGAAAGTGGGGGCCTTGGATCTAGGATCTACTCAATCTACAAGGAATGTACTTCTCTCCTCCCTTGGGCATTAAGGGAAAGTCAAAGTGGATATTATTTTCCACGAGAATGCAGGCTGTTCAATGGCTTACTAAAAAGAAGCCCTCAAATGTCTCAAAAATTTTTAGGGAACTACAAAAAGCTACCAAAGATGGCAAAAGGATCAAAGATTGGAGGAAGAGGAAAGAAAAAGAGGGCAGGGAGTGGAAGGAGTGAAGGTGAGTCAGGAATTTTGGCATGTGGGAAGATGACAGTGTAGAAAAAGTGGTCTTGCTGTCCAAAGAAACGATCCACACCAGATGTGGTTTAGATATTAAATGTAGTTCACAGTACCATCTAGTGTTGACTGAGGGCAAGTGCCGAGGTCTAAAAAACTAGGAAAACCATCTCTCTGAACACAATTCAGTTAGGCACAATTCTTGAATCTAATCTATCCATCTTCCCAAATTCATTCTATTCAAGAAGTCATTCCTTGTCATGGACTAGGGGCCATTTTCTGATCAAAGCACTCACTATACACCCCTTGGGAGTCTAAAGGGCTGCTTGACTGGGAGGTTTCACGTTCTCAGTAAGGTCTGGGCTAAAACCAAGAAACGAGCACTCTGCCCAGTTGAACCAAAGTTAGTATGAGGGTCAGGCCACTATACTTTAGAAAAGGTCTAGTGGAAAAATGATATTGCTCTTTTTTGAATCAACAACTCGTACTGTAACACACACTCCCAGACCAATCCATTCATCCGCCTCAGACTCATCCCCTTTAAATAGCAGTATGTGTTCTGAGATCGAGACTCAAGTACACAGAACCGCCTCTTCAACAGATTTATGAGACCGGCCTTTTGGAGTCCAGTTCCTAAGGGAAAACACAGGGGCTTGTCAGCTGAGCTTATTGATCAAGGTCCAGCCAAATGCCAAGGTATATACATTTTATTTAAAAAAGTTTACAGTTCTTTCATTATACACAACTATTTGAGAGGTTATAGTCTTAGAGAAGAGGCATTTGTCATGTTGACAGATGTGCCCACTACATCATCACAATGCAAGAAAAAAAGGTGGTAGGGAGGGGGGGAGGAGAAAAAAAAAGATAAAAATCTTAGACTCCAATGAAGGGCTTGGAGGCCCCTTTCATCTCTTCAAGTATCACACAATATGTACCAAATACAGTCAGTAAATAATGGCCATTTCTCATGATGCCTACAGACCTGCCAAAGGGCCTGCTCAACTGAGACAAGTCCAAAAGCAGGTCTCTGCCCTCGAGTGGCATATAGTGATGGTAGAGAATCCTCACATAGCTAAAAGCTGCTCATTATTTCCACATCCCCTGAGACACCATTCCATGAGACTCAGACTCCAGTGAGAAATCCATCACCTTTCAGAATCCTCTGTGAATGTTCCACATGACCAGAAGGAAAATGAACATGGGTTAAGATGAGGGAAGTACTTGCTGCCCTCCTATAAATCTGAACTAAACTGATTTCAGGGAACTGGTTTCAGGGTGCTGATTAAAAAAACACATGCACGCGCGCACACACATACAACACACACAAACCCTGCTAACTTTTTTGAGTGATTTTTTAACTTTACTGGGTGAGTCCTTGAGACTCAAAAGGTTCATAGATCATTTTAGTCAAGTTAGAAGCCAATTCCTGAACTGTTACTATCTCACCCATCAGGATTAACAAAGGATGCCTCCTTTCATTTTTTTTTTCAGTCATCACAAAAGGAGGCTTAATACAAATCAAACATCAGACCAAAGAGAATTGGGAGGTTCATGGAATTTATTGAGATTAGACTCCCTTTCAGAAGTTAAACACTTCTCTGAGTTTATATCAACCTGTTGGCAATTAGAAAAACTTCTTTGGAAACGGAAAGAAGATTGTTAGGTCCTGACAAAATATGGCAACCTCTGATGATCACCCACCTCCAGGATAAAACTGTACGTTGACCTCAAAGCTGGGGGGGGGGGGGGACGGGACACTCAAGGACATGAGCCAAAGCGCCCATTTCTAGGTCATCTACCACTACCCACTATCCTCTAACAAGGCTCCGGTGTTCAAGAATCCATTGAGTGCCAGTGGACAGCGGATCGAATGCTGCTGTGAGATTATCTTGTTTGTTGGTATTTGGCCAGAGCTTAAGATCAGTCATATGAACAGGGGCAGAGAATGGCATGGTGCTGGAAAACCACAAGACAGGATTTCAGAAAACACAGGTACTACCTGAACTGGAAAAAAAAAGGGAAACAAATTGCCATTGCTAGTTGCCAAAATAGCTGGTCTAGTCTTCCTTGGGGACACTGGTTACTAATCTGAGCAGTAGAAGGGAGAAACCAGGTAAGGTCTGGACCATAGACAGAGCTGGTTAGTGTAGGAAAATCTGTTTTGGCTTACTCTCCCAGCCATATTGGGGGGTGCAGGTGGGGAGGCACTGGATTCCCTTGAAATACAGAGAGTCCTCTGTTACTTGGGACCAACTATGGGCCTCATTACCTACTACAACTTCCCTCAGCTTTATTAAAAGGCAAAGATCAGGCATAAGAAATGCTAATTAGGCAATCTTTTTTGACATGTAGAAAACCAGTTTCCACATATAAAGAAAATGTCCCATCGAGAGCCAAGAAAACATGCACAGATCCATAGCTAGTCCCTCAGAATGGATGTGTATAGACTAAAAGGACACCATGTAATTTGTATAGCAATGGCCAGAGACTCTGAAAGCTAACAGAGAAACGTAATCACTGACACGCTTATGTACACACACACACACACACACACACACCACACAAAGAAGCAATGCTCAAATTGGCTTCCGGTCTCCAGAACGAGTCTCACTTATGAGAGCACCCTGTACTATAAAAAACCTCTGATGCTGGTGCTTTACAGTAGAAGGAATTGTTGGCTTGTCTGTTTAATTAAAGAAATGGGCCTGGGTCATGGAGACGAGATGTATACTGGTTCACATGCCCCCAAATCTGGTTATGGACTGGCAACCTGGTTATTAACTAGATTAAAAACAATAGTTACCTGGAAATAAATTTAAGGTAATTAGAACACTATTGTTTATACAATATTGAAAAAATACAATTTTTTATTGTTTTAACTGAAATCACCACCCCCAGCACTTTAAGCCTACCCCTAAATAGCACCTACAGTAAAGGTTATAGCACAAGCAAACTGCTAATTCAGCAGGTAAGCAAGTTAGACAGTGCCAGCAGAGATACCCTCCCTCCCCCAAAGTAATGAGAATACAACGTGCTAGATAAGAGTTAAAGTACACCATTACAGGTTAAATAGTTAATACTACCCTTCCAACAAGCCACAAATGCTAGATAGATAACTTCAGCACGGTAACTAACCACAGCCCTACGTAACTGCACTTTTTTTTATCTTAAGCAAATAAAAAGGAAAGAAAACCTTTTGCGCCATGCCCGTAATTAATGTAAAATAAATTCTTTGTATGTCTTTTTATTTAGGAAAATAATCACGCTAAAGCAAGTTGTATTTTATATATTTTCTTCAAAGGAAAAGAGATTGATTGTGCTTTTTGAATAATAATAATAAAAAAAAAAGACTATCTTCCAACCTCATTGACTCAAATCTTGTGGAACATAGGTAGTTCTAAATTTAAAAATGCATTTGATAATTTTTTTTTTTTTAAATCTACCAAATGAGCCCTCTGGGACATTCAAAACATTTGTTTTTAAAGTGTCTCAAAATTGGTTAATTTTGCTACTGTCATTACTGGTTGCACCAAAAAAAGAAAAAAAGAATCAAAATTTTTCTGGCTGTCTAAAAATCTTCACAAAACTCCCTAAAATACAGCAGGCAACATTAAGATCTGAAAGGAACTTTGTAGGCAACCTCTGGACATGTAGCTAGCTGAGTTTACATCTGATTGGCGGGCATTTTAAAGTGTCTAATTCTCTCTTGACAGGGAAAAAAAATCCACCTTCAAAACCTGTTCTACTACATCAGAAGATATTTCGTCCCTTCCCTTTCCCTCCCTCCCCCTTCAGAAGAATCCTTCAACTATACCTGAAGAAAGTTGCACTTGTTTTCCCCATGTATAATCACTTTGGGTGGAATAACCTTTATTTGCTCAAATCTGTCTTCTGTTAGAATTCTGAATGTGTGTTGGGGTCTTCAATATCCTCTCCCCCCACCTAGGAGCAGACGGTAATCAAGCCGCTGCCAAGGGGTGGCAGAAGAAGCGGAAAAAAAAAAAAAAAGACAACACATGAAATGACAGTGCCGAAGTATTCATGGCCATTGGCCCAGTCTTCCCAGGTCTAATGCTCAGCATAATGACTCGTTTTTGGTGATGAGACCCTTCCTGGTAGATGAAGGTACAATTTGCAATGTATATCTAAACACAGTTCAAGCACGAAAGAGCAAGTTTAAGCTCTCAGTCAAGGGTAGCAGTCTCAAACTGGCAAAGAAGTAGAGTCTAATTTTGCATGTGCTCTGAATGAACTGAAGCACTATCCATGTCATTTCCCTCCTTTCCTCCCCTCCGCCCACAAAAGGGATGGAGCTCAGAATCCAGACCAAGAAAATGAGTCATGTCCAGAAAAAGGTTTTCAAAAGGTCCCCAAAGCAAATACACCCGTGGTTGCAGGGCCCTGTAGCTGGAAGGGCAGAAATCCACATATAAAAAAGTACTTAAAATCCAAGTCAAAAAACCTTTCTTTAAGCGTCAATACTCCAGATAGATAGCTCCCTGTACTCGGTTATGCTCACTCCATGTAAAACAGGGCGCCAACGTTAATGGGAAGGAGCATCACTGCTACTGGGTTGTTGGCTCTCTAAGCACGCTTACATCAGGCCTTCTCCGTCCCCAAGTCTTTCCTCTTTAATTTGAAAAAAGCTCTAATCTATCTTAATGTCCAAGGGTTGGTTGGTTGGTTTGGTTTGCTTCTTTGGAACCACCAAGCAGGAAGCAGTATTTTTTTGTCCTCACGTCTACCTATCAGAGCAGCTATTTCGTTGACAGCTCAGTAGCATACAAGTTGACTTGGCCAAATGGACTTATGAATGCATGCATTCGGGCTGCATATTGCTACCAAAATGGAATGTGGGAATATGCTATGCACCTCAGGTTGAGAAATGACCAAGAAATCAAGATCTAAAGGGTGATATATAATATATATATATCAATGCTATTATTCATAAAAACCTTGTTTAGTAATAAAAAAAATTGCTTTGTTTAAATATGAATATTATAGTCTGCTTCTCATGGTTAGGAAATAATAGTCTTTCTGAAAAGCAGGCAGCCTTTTCTACTACAACTCCATGTCTTGCGCCTCATCTTCCGAAAAGTCAGACATAGAACTCTCCGATGAGCTGTCCCCAGTGCCCTCTTCCTGCTCCTTCAGTGCTTCTTCTGTTGCATATTTCTGAATGTATTCTGCAGAGGGGACAAGAGACAGGTGGCATAGTGAGCAAGCGTGGGAGCAGAACCTGAACTCTGCCTCAGATACGCAGGGTGCAGAGATTTAACATGCTTAGAGGTCACCAAAGAGATGTGCTGGGGGGAGGAACCTGCAAAGACCTGGAAGGCCTTGTCTCTAGACAAGGCAGGCCCATACAGCAGTAAAACCAATGAGTCATGTCCCAGGTCCGGTGCTTATCCTCTCAGGGTCTTCGTGGGGTCTCAGGCTCCTTGTCGGCACAGTGAGAACACTGGATTAGATGGCCTTTGGGGAAAGGTCCCTTCTAGATTTAATGCCAAGAAGGCAGACTGCAGCATCACTCTCCCCTTGCCAGCATCTTGGGGCACTTAAGAGACCCATCGAGGACCGGACCAGACCATGTCTAGAGTCCAAGGTACTTGGAGACGAGAAGAGGTAAACAGAAATGGAAGAAAAAGGTCAGAGAATCTGACACAATCCAGCCTCTGCAGCCTCTCCAGCCTTGCCCCTTATCCTCTTCTCCATCAGTCCCTTCTCTCTGGGCATCTGGTGGGGGTGCAAGGGAGAGCATGGCCTAGAGTCAAGAAGTTATGAATTCAAACCAGCCTCAGATACTTACCAGCTGCGGGACCCTGGGCAAGTCACTTAACCCGTTTGCCTCAGTTTCCTGATCTGTAAATGGGGATAATAATAGCACCTACCTCAGCGATGTTGTGAGGATCAGATGAGATAACCAGTGTAAAGTACTTAGCACAGCACCTGGCACATAGTAAGCACTACATAAAGGTTAGCTATTCTTATTCTCTCCAGGTAAATGGGTCTCCTCACTGTTTCCTGTTCATGACGTTGTCCTTCCTAGAGAGCCGGCCCATGTCATGTAGTCTAGTATTCTTTAAGACTAGACTAAGGGTGACTGCTAGGTGGCTCAATGGATAGAGGTCCGGCCTTGGAGTCAGGAGGACCTGAGTTCAAATCCAGCCTCAGATAGCTGGCACTTACTAGCTGTGTAACCCTAGGCAAGTCACTTAACCCCAGACTAGACAGGAGAGGCGGAGAGTTCAGTCTGGAACTGAAAATAAAAATTGAATTAAGAAAATATACAGAGGTATGAAATCCTTTCAGTTCAGTTCCCATGTCTTTAGCCAAGACTCTAGTCTAGTTGGTTTACTTGGTAAATTAACCTCAATTTTGCAATGTAGGATTTTCCCAATAGAAAAGATTTGGGGGGGGGCCCACTGTCTGGGAAACAAGGCATTTCATTAGCAGATAGAAAATGCAAGTGATATCATCAAGGGAGAATCAGTTGTACAACTGCTGAAGAGAGACAACTGGGCTGTTTACAAGACGTCAGTTCTTGATGCTCCAAATCTAAGGAAGGAAGGTATATGGCAAAAGGTTTTCGAACGGGTCTCACAATGGACCTGTTGGTTTTCCCATAAAACTTACATTCCTCAGTAAAAGGCAAGCTCCTTGAGGTCACGGACGATGTCATGATTATCATTCTACACCCTCTACACCTGTCTGTACACTCTGACTGCCTGGCTCATGGCAGTTACTTGATATCCTGGCTCATAACATGGCTTTACTTCTCTAAATTCAGATTTAGATTAAAAAAATGAAGAGGCGGAAAGAATTTCTACATTCTTGTTCTTTGCAGGTCTCCCCAATGACTCCCTTTCCTCAACCCTTTCCTGCTTCATCCCTAACACTCTTCAGTTGTAAGTTACAGAGGAAGAGAGAAGGGGTGAGAAAGAGAGGTGGAATAAGCTAGCACACTTACTTCAATGAGACTGAAGTGCCCACTCTATGTTCAAGGCATTATGCTAGGAATAAGGGCTAGAAATAAAAAGACAAAACAAACAAAAATGCATGGCCCGTAAGGAGCCTATACTGAACTACAGGTTACAACTGGGACACAGAGAGAGAAGTACAAGAAAATGTGAGGAGAGGAAAAAGTCCTGACAACTCAGAGGATCGGGAAAGGCTTTGGGTATGAGGAGGGAGAGGCATCTGAGTTATGCCTGGAGAGAAGCTAAAAACTCCAAAGGGGAGAAATAAGCAGAAAGAGCATTCCAGACATGGAAGCGAGCAGGCCATTTTGGCCATTCAACTCAATGACATTAAAACTAGTGAGCAATTTCATATGAGTAGCTAATATGTGACTTCAACTTCTACCCTGACCTGCTGACTCCACTCAATCCAGAGTGGAAAATTTGTCTTATTTTCAGCAGTGGAGGTAAAGAATAGTCAGTCAGTTAATTAGGATTTATTAAGTGACTACTATGTGCCAGGCACTGTGTTAGGCACTGAGGCTACAAAGAAAGGCAAAAAACCAAACTCTTAAGGAAGTTCACAGTCTAAAGTGGGAGACAACATTCAAACATATACACAGGATAAACTGGGGGCAATCCCAGAGGGAAGGCAATGAGATTAAAGAGGACTGGGAAAGGATTCTTGCAGCAGGTGGAATTTTAGCCAAAATATGGAGGAAGTCGGGGAAGTTAGGAGGTAGGGAGGAGGAAGAAAGAGTTCAATGTGTACTCTCATATTCTTCCTGTGTGTTCTACTTTAAAACAAATATTTGCCTCAAACATTTATTTAGTATTTATATAGACTCCAAAAACCCCAATAATTCTTTGTTTTATAGTTTTGTAATCACAGGTTAACTCGAGCCTCTTACTATGAGAACAGACTTTGAACCTGAGCTATAAATAGCTTGGCAAGTGGAAAGAAAACCCAGTAACAATAGCTAGCATGTATATAACACTTTAAAATTTAAAACATCCTTCATAAATAGTATCTCATGGGAACCCCGTGATAATCCTGGGAGGTGGGTGTTATTATGATCCCCATTTTACATATGACAAAACTGAGAAGGTCTTCCTGACTTCAGGTCCAGCACCACATCCACTGTGCCACCAGCTGTCTAGACATAAGTGGCTCTTTAGTGGCTTTAATATGCACTATTTACCTAAGAATAAGGCTTTTTCAACCTGGGTTGAAATCTGGAAAAATTAGAAAAATCACTGACCAAATCATTAAAGATTATTCCTATAAACCCTTAGGGTACAATATTTTCAAATAGTCTACTTATATCACAAAAAGATTCACACCCCACTCAACTGCTTGAGGAAACTGAGGCGTAGAGAAGTTGAATAACTCACCTACGGTCACATAGGTAAGTAAAAAGAAATGAACCCAGGTCCTCTGACTCCAAATCTAGGGCTCTTTCCATTAAAAACTTGCCTAAGTATAGTGTAAACTTTTAAAGGTTTTTTGAAAGGGTGGTGACTACGGGACAAAATTAAATTCTGGATTAAATTTGTCTCATCCTTCCCATATAAATGAAATTTACCTCCTTAACCAGAATTTTATATATGTATGTGAGACACTTTCTTCTGGGTAGTTCCTAACAAATAAAAGTATCCATGTGGAAGAAACTGTTTTGAGCTCTCTCTCCTTGTCCTGTACTCCCTTTTTTTGCCTCCTACAAGTCTTGAGGGAATGAGTGCAAAAGATGATGGCAGGAAAGGTCTGCCTACCCAAAGAACTGAAGGCTTTTCAAATATACTAGGCCTGTTAGCTTTACCTTTAGATAACGAGAAGAAACAAAATGCCTGTCTAAACAGGAACAAATACTGCTGACTTTCAAAGAAATCACTGCAATTTTATACCATCTAATAGATTATTTTGTTTCTTCTGCTTGTTAAGCCAGAGGTAACCCGATATTGAAAGAATGGTAGTAATGTCCAAGCACACAGACACTTGAATGGTTTGGAATAGTTCTTCCCAACCTGGGCAGGCCTGATTTAAGCATTTATATCACCACACATGATTTACACCTAACAGGTATTTATGTAGGACAAAATATTAGTTAAAGAGAAGTACTGAGTGATTTCCACAACAAGGAAGGGCAGTAAGTAAATACCAGTATACATTCCATTTCAAAGTTTAGCTTCCTCATTAGTTTAAAGCATTTTTTCAACTTTTTTCAAAGGCATTTCCAAAAAAGAGTATTCATAAATGCACATGTTAAAAATGCTACACTTAGGAAATTCAGGCACATGTTATTAGTAAAATACAAGTGGAGTTTCATTTATTAATAGTGTAAAATCTTGAAGAACAAGCAAAGTAATTAATGATCCCACTAACTACTTTTTCTACTACAGTCTTTACCCTGGAAATACATGTTTATCAAATAACAGAATAGACAGAATGCTTTAGTCACTTCAGCAGCCGTCTAAAGTTATATTCCAACGAGTAAAGCTTCTTTCAGAACTTCCCATGATTTGAAAAGGCAGTCCTTCGCTTAGCCATTGAGCAATTTATGAGTTCAGATCAGTAGTTCAGGATTACAGACTGTTCTCTAACTTTAGAACAGACTTAGAACTGAAATGCATGATATCAAACTCTCTGCTTTAAAATATACAAGACAGCTATTAAAATTATGGCCTAATAATTGATAAATGCTGAAATCTCAGGGAGGTCTACAACCAATTTTCCACATATGGCAGAGGTATTTCATAGAACTGAGCTAAAAGATGCAAGTGGGAAAGTAACTGGTCAACAGCAAGAGCTCCTCAAGTCTACTTACCTCAAAACTAACCGGGTCTTCGATAGGGACCAACATATATGCTAAATGTTTCTGCTGGTGGAAGCACATGACACTGAGTGGCTAGGCTAATTCAGAAATCAAGACCAACCATGTGATTATAAACGCTAGACATCAGTAGTATTTTTAAGGTCTCAAATGAAAGCATTTTAAAATGGACAAAACAATTGGTTGTATAACCACTTAAAGGTTGCCTGTGTGTACTTTTATCCATAAAACCCAATGATTTACTTAGTGTTGATTATATTGTAAGGAAAAGTAAAAGAGGGGCAGCTAGGTGGCTCAGTGGATAGAGCCCCAGCCCTGGAGTCAGGAGGAGCTGAGTTCAAATCCAGCCTCAGACATATGATACTCACTAGCTGTGTGACCCTGGGCAAGTCACTTAACCCTGACTGTCTCACCAAAAAAAAAAAAAAGTAAAAGACCTAGGCCCTATCCTTGAAAAGTTCACAGGCAAAAAAATTCCTAATAAGTTAATAATAGTACAAGTTTTAAATGATAGTTCTAACTGTAAAAATAAATAACTTTGAAAGCCATAAAAACTCTGATTGATCTCTGATTGATAGTGACCAACCATGATTCCAGGGTATCAGTGCTGAAGCATGCTACCTACCCTCCTGACAGAGAGATGATGGACTTAGGGCGCAGAATGAGATCTATTTTTCAGATGTGGTCAAAGAGAGAATCAGTTTTGCTCAACTATGCATATTTGCTAAAAGTGTCCTTTTTTCCCTAATGGTGGAGTAGAGTGGGAAGAGAAAATTGATTTTTTCCTTCTGGCTTGTTAAAAAATAAAATTTAATTTAAAAAATAAAAAAATATTCGAAGACAACAAGATAAGGGATATTTCACAATTTGGGACACAATTAGGTGCTATATGAATGCTACAAGCAATAAACTACAAGGCTTTCCTTAAAAGGTGGGATTTGAGGATGACTAAAATTTACAGGGAAAAAGGGTTTGATAAGATGGGTATTTCAGCAGAGGTAGGAAATGCAAGATGTTCTTGAGAAAAAGTGAGCAAATCAGTGAATAGGCTTCACGTAGGGAAAGGTAAAAGGAGAGAAGCCAAGAATGGTAGACAAAGGATGTAAAAAGTCTCGAATACCAGTTAAAAGAACTTGGATTTCATCCTTTAGGCAAAGGGAACCTAAACTAAAAAATTTTTAGTAGAGTGCCATGATCAAAACAGAATTTTAGAGAGACTACATAGTGTCAATGTGTTGGATGGAAATATTTAGAAGTGGAAAGGAGGGAAAGCAGGGAAGACCCTACTTGGTAGCTTCAATCTTTTCAGACAACCCTGGATGACAAGAGTAAGAAAAGTGATTTGCAACATCCTCATTTCAGGAAGTAACCAATTCTGTGGGCTAGTCCAGGGGAAGAATGCAAGTCATTTTCCTTTTGTAATTATGCTACTTTGTCTGTACAAAAAATAACTGTCTTAATTCTTTCTATAGTAAAGACTAGACACCAGAAATCCACTGCAATGTTGTAATATAAGTTGCTCTATCTAAAATTATCTAATCCTGCCATTAAACATTTCCTAGGTAAAAATTTTAATATTTGGTCGTAAAACTCTACCTTCAAATTGACATCCATTTTGCTACACAAGGCTTTAAAGTCAGTAAAGTGCTTTACATATGCTTCAAAAATATTCAGTTGCATCAAATGTGTAGCTATTAAGTACCAAGTGTCCCACTAAGTAAACTAATTTTTCTGGGTTTATTTTTCTGACTTGCACAAAGCCACTGAAAACTACTAGCCTTTGGAGAACTGGGATGGTAAAAGAAGAAACCATTTTAAGCCGAAGAAAACATGTTACAATATTTTATTCGCCTGTGATTTCATGAAAAGACTTTCACACACAGACCACGTTTCAATAATTTTGACCGTAATCTTTTGCAGGTACGCTTCATAGAGGCCAGAAGTCTCAGCATTTATTGAGACAGTGGATGTTCTGGGTCGTGTACAGGGGCGTAGCAAGTTATGCTAAATTGGACAGTCACCAAAGGGAAGTCTGCCCTAACCTGAAGAAACTGGAGGTTTCTCATGGTGCCTTTGAATTCCCTTCCTTTTTCAGTGATACTTTCATAAACCTAATTTTAATTCTTGCATTGGTTATGTGCCTTCAACAGGCACACTATTACAGAATGGGAAAAGAGGAGTGTAAACTTCTAACTTTTTGTACAAATGAATATAAAACTAGTCTACTTTAATTCAGGGGAACTAGTGAAACCACTTGTTTACTCACTGTTATGCTGCACATGTTAAATGGAAGACAATACACATTTTTATACTGTGCCTACTACGTGCCAGGTACTAGGCTAAGTGCTTTTCACAAATAATACCTCATTTGATTCTCGTAACAACCCTGGGAGGCAGGTGCTATTATTAACTCCATTTTACAGTCGAGGAAATGGAGGCAGACAGAGGCAGACTCTCCTTTGCCCAGGGTCACACAGCTAGTAAGGGTCCTGAAGCCAGATCTGAACTAGCATTCTATGTATCCACTGTGCAATTAGGTTCCTCTAATAGGAGGCTATTAATATAGTTAAACAGCAATGCTAGCCACACTATCTATTGCCAAGTATTGCTATTAGTGGAAAAGAGAAAAGAAACAAGTTATTGAAGTATTCACAAAGTTACATAAGGCTAAGAGTTCTCTTATCCATCAGGCTATGACTCTGTTTCTAAGTCATTACAATGAGAGAGACAAAGCTAAAATGTCTGATTCTATTGGATTTAACATTATCACTATGCTAGCTTGTTCTTCCTTCCTCTGAAACATCAAGGTAATTTTAAAGACAGAGAGACTGGTGTCCTGAGTCAGTGGTGGACCTGAGTTAAGCACTTAGACCACTGATTTTTAAGTCCGATACTCTATTAAAAGATGGGGTAGACAATTTACAATGAGATGAATATTGGCATACCATCGACTATCTACCACAATGTGCCTCTTCCCTTTTCCCTCCCTTTTCTCCTTCTCTTTCCTGTTCCTATTTTTTTCTTTCCCTTGGGTCTGCCAATGACACTTATGAGCAATGATCAGCCCTGGAAAAGAGTGGTCTCTATTGCCAAGAAGGTTGCTGATACTTATCCTAGACCATGCTTCCCAATCCAAGACTCGTGAACAGTAGGGACAGCAATACAAACCCAATGACAATGAAACCCTATGTCTCCAGGCAAAATTGTTTAGTCTCTCACCTTTAATTTTCTGTTTGTATTCTTCTGGTCGATGAAGGTACATGGCTGCAGCATCACCATTTAGAGGATCTATGGGGTTTGGATAGGCCAGCAACTGAGGCAGGAACGACTCAAATATATTGGTAAGATCTACAAAAACACAAATACAAGTGTTTAAACATTTATCTGGAGATGCACACATTTCATGCACTGCAGCAAAGAAGTAGATAGATTTAAATTTCATTTATTACATACATTCCAGATATTCACTTATTATATTCCTTATTACCTGCCTAGCTGCTAAACAAACTTATGCTAACTGTTTTCAATTTTTTTTCCCAGACAACCATTAAGTTTGCTTTGCTGATGATTGAGTTGTTGAGTGCATACTTGGTATCTCTCCCCCAGACAACCATTACATCAATATTTTTTCTGTTCTAAGAGTCATTCACAGGTAAATTTAAGTTTTATAGTAAGTTATGTCTCATTGTTCCTAAAATTAAAGACAATCCCCATAACTAATTCATTCTACAAGTTGGTTTTCCATTTTCAAACATATAATAATTTGGCAGGAATATGACATAAGCTGTAATAAGCAATCATTTTCTCCTTAACAATCTCTATCATTGCTATTTTTATTTTCTAATAGTTGAGAGCTTCCATTTTCTTGAGATAGGAATCTTTTATATCATCTTTCCTCATCTCCTATTCCACCCCCAAATAAACATTTAAGCACCATGTTTATCTAAAGAAATTCAATGGAATTTTGCAGGCTCATAAGATCAAAGGTCATCAAGAGGTCATCAAATCCAACCCCTTCACTTTATAGATGAGAGCTGAGATCCTGGGAGTCTGAGATGTGGCCATGATCATGCAGAACCAGGACTTGGAATCAGTTCCTCTGGTTCCAAATCTAGCTCTGTTCCAATGTGCCAGGCTGAGACCTCTCAGGACATGATACCTGAACGCAATCTTCTAACAGCTTCCAATCTCGGCAGGATCATCATCCAATTATTCAGAGTACCAAGAGGAAGCAATGAACTCCCAAGTCAGCTGGACCTGCAGCTTAAGTTCCAGTTGGTTGTGACATATACTGGCTGTAAAATACTGGAGGAGTCACTTAACCTATCAGTGAATGGCCTGAGCAGCTCTCTCATGATTATAAGCTGGAGAAAAGTGACAGATCTGAATGGGTAGAGGGTGTTTCCTTCACTAGGAGTTCTCTACACCGGTGAAATCTCATGTCCAAATCAAATGTGGGTAAAGACGACAACTCATAATTCCAGATAACTGATAAAATATGAAAACTGGATGTCAATTTACTGGTAGAACTACATGCACACAAGAGAAGCATACCTTAAAACACAGTATAAAACAGATCTTGCTAAATTGACTAATACTTTCCCACTGACTTGCTTTATTGTTTTCGCTCTAATTCATCTTCCATTTGCTACCTTTTACTCACTCCAAACAGCTAATGATCTGCAAAACAGAGACAGATCAGGAAGCTCTAAAACTATTTAACAGTGGTCTCCAAGTGAGGGTCAGGGGATGTGGGCTCCACTCCACAGGATATATGATCAACCAGTAGAAAGCTGGGATCACTAAGTGCTAACAGAAGCTAATAGAATCACTAATAAAAAGTCATGCTGTATTGCATCTGCTCTCTGCGATAGCCAGCTATTGCACAAATCTTATTGTTAAAATAACACATATAGACCCCCAAGTATCTTCATCCCCTGCTCACCTTTTGGCTGTGGCAGGGACCCTTTGGAAGGGGAGAATAGTTTTGAGTTCCAAGGCAATGACCATAACTAGAAGTCCCACTTTCCCTCTCTCTCCATTTTGGGTGGGATCACAGTGAGTCCAACAGGACAAGCAGGTATAAGTGGTACGTGATGTGTACCTCAGATTTCATGAAGTGTCTTCTCCTCACCCCCTCCCAGTCCACTCCTCACCCTAACTTTCTATTACTGTTGAGGTTCACAATCTCCGCATCATCTTCAGCTCCTAGTTCTCCCACAGCCCACATGGCCAATCATCTGCTAAACCTTGGTTTCTACCTCCACCATTTCTCTTGCCTAGATGAAAATAGCCTTTAACTAGTCTCCATGCCTCAAGTCTCTCCTTCTCCAATCCACGCTGCTGCCAGAGTAATTTTCTTAAAGTGTCACTCGCCTACCTTCTCATTAATAGTGCCTTCCTATTGACTTTACCTAGGACCAAATGTTATTTCATCTTTATCTCATCCTTTGAAATGTCTGTGTTTTGTATAACTTTTGCAATATATATAACTACTAGTACACTAGTACATGTATATAATTTATAAATAAGTAAATATATACATACCAGAGGGGGGTACTTTAACATATTTTATGGACGTGGTGAATGATCAAAAAAGTTTGGAGACAACTACTTTATAGCATAAACAATCATGTGATTATACACAGGATTTGTGGTTAGGTGTACCTATACACTACTTAAAACCTTTCCAAACTTATGCTACAATAGAACACACCACCGATAAGGGCACTGACTGTGATTCAGTCAATTTTACCTCACTGAGCTTCAGGTTTTTCAAGTATAAAACTGGCAAGTAGACTAGATGACCTATAGGGTATCTTCTAACTCTACAATTCTACTACTATTATAGTGCTGATTCATTGTCTGCCTCTATCAAGGCAGTTTATTTTTACTTAGTGAAAGAGCAAATGCCCCTTTTATAATTATGTTTCATCTACAGATTGGCAGGTCAGAGTTGGTCCCAAGGACAGTATCAAAATCTGCTACTCATAAAATTTGAGGGTTTTTCCTCTTTTTTCCCCCATTCACTTACCCTTTGACGGAAATAAAAATGATCAGTGAAATGGTCAGAATACTAGAGCAAAAGGGAAAGATAAAGGGCATGCTAATTCATAAGAAGTGGGGTAAGTGACCTCTCACTATCAGTAGGGACTACTAACACTAATTAGTTTCCTAGTGGCAGTGAAGGCCTCCTTCAATGTCTACACTAAATTCCCATACATTGTGGGTAGGATGTCTTTTCCACCCTTTTGGGTGAAAAATGCCCCCAAAAGTTTCCTTGAAATTCTAGTACAGAAAATCATTTCTAACCAACATTTCAGGTAGACTTGTTGTTGAACTGTTCATACATGTAGGAGTGGTCTCATGTGGCACAGAGTATAAACAGTGTGGGATCTGGAGAGTTCTCTTCTGCTCCTACAAGGAGGGACAATGACCTTGTCAAGTCATCTCTTTATGTTTCAGTTATCATCTGTAAAGTAAGGGGGTCAGGGGTCAGACCAGATGACCTTTAAAGTCCCTTGCAGCTCTAAACCTACAAGCTTGTGTTTTCAAGCAGCTCAGTAAAAGGAAATGAGAGCATTTCCCAGATCAATCCAGACTCACTGCTAACCCTGAGGCTTTTCATGCTGAAATGCTATCACAAAATGCTACTCAAAGGAACAGAAGCTGATTGTTTATGTACGTGTACACACACACACACACACACACACAAAATAATTCAGAGTGTAAGTAGGTCCTTTAAGTAAACATTCAAAATTGCTTCAGGGTTAGAAAAATACCTCAGAGATGACATTTCATAACCAAGTATTTCGTCTATTACAGGAAAAGAACTCAAACCCTACCCCTACAGCTTTATGGTTTTTAAAGTTACTGATAGGGGTTCTGCCTAGGCAATATATCTAATAAGCAAAAGAAACCTCAGTTATTAGTTCTTCCTTCCTGCTTCTACCTTCTTCCTGTATCAACACACCCTGTCCTGTTCCATTTCACTGATGTGCTGAGTCATGTCTGTAAAACATGAACTATACAGAGCAGAAAAAATTACATAGCTCAGAAGCAAGTAAAGATGCCAGCTAGTGCATACCAATTCACTGGGCCAAGACACTTAAAGAGAACAAGTCAATCCTTTTTAAAAGATGGGTGAAATATAAAGTAAATAAGAATCGTATCTCTCTCTCCCTCATTTCCCATGTCTCACACATATGCCATCCGAGAAGACCAAGGAGTCAAACTAATCCTAGGATTAAATGTATTTATTTATTTGTTTGTTTGTTTTATTAAAGTGGGCACATATCTTGGTCAGTCACAATAAACTGTGATTGTTAGTAACTGGAGAACTTTTTTTTAAACTTCAAAATCTCAACACTTCACTACGATTAATCTTTAACAATTTGAAAAGCAGTACAATGGAGAAACAGAGAGCTAGGACTTACTTGTTCAAGATCACATAGCTTGTAGACAAATCAAAAGATAAGACTATCAAGCTAAACTAATTTTAAGAAGTCTTCAAAATACCAGTTCATGATAAAGGATAGGCAAACTGATAGTTCTTATTTGTCCTATTCTAATTCTCAAGATGTGGCCCACAGACCTCTAGAGGGTCTCCAGATGCTTTATGGATTGAATAATATTTATAATATGGCAATATCCTTAACTGCTTTGGGCCCAAACTAGCAAACCTCAGTTACATCCCATTTATTCGCTGAATAAATATTTATTACCTATTATATTCAAGAACCTTGTGCTAAGTGGGGTGAGGGATGAAAACAATAAGATGGGGTCTCTGTCCTCAAGGAATTTCCAGTAAGAAAAACCCAAACCCAGAGATTCCCTCAAAAGCAGCAACATCCATTTCACTGACTCTGGAAAACTGGGGTCTTTTGGGGAGAACCATGTTAGCTTCTTCCCTCTGGTGATTATCTCCAGTTTTGTCCTGTATGTATTTTGTTTGTACAGCATTGTTTCCATGTTGACATCATGATTAGACTGTGAGCTCTTCTGGTGCAAGGACTGCCATAGTGCCTAGCATATAGTACGCACTTAATAAATGCTTGCTTCCTTCCCCCACCTCTTTCCCCTTTTGTTCTTGCCCCTAAACAAAAGGTTCTTAGATGTTTTCCCCCCTTATTCTCAAAGCAATCTAATCCCACTTTTCAGTCAACCAAGCACCTACTATGTGCCAGGCACTTTGCTAAGCTCTCAAGATACAAAGAAGGCAAAATAATAAGTGCCAAACACTGTGCTAAGTGCTTTACAAACATTATCTCATTTGATCCTCAACCACTCTGAGAGGTAGGTGCTATTATTATTCCCATTTTGCAGTTAAGGAAACCAAGGCAAACAGAGATTAAGTGACTTGCCCAGGGTCACACAGCTAATGAGTGTCTGAAGCTGGATTTAAACTCTGGTCTTCCTGACTCCAGGCCCATTGCTCTAACCACTAGCTGCCCAAGCTAGAAAGGCACCATGGTTTCATGTTCGAGTTGGAGTCAATAGAGTCGGCTGGAATGGTTCTGACATCAACCAACCCTGTGCCCTTTGGACAAGTGATAGCGTGGGCCATGGTTTCCCTATTCTGTAAAATAGAGATATTTGTAAAGCCCTGAACTTCCGAGTGCTGTTGTGCAGTGGTGTTTGGTAGACTTTAAATCCCCACATGAATGTGAGTTGGTGACACATAGCTACTCTTTCCCTTCCATGGACCAATACAAATTCTGAATCCCTGACTTTAACCCTTTCATGTTCTAATTTTTGCCCAGGCCAACACCTGTCCTTAATTTGCAGTGTTGACAGGCTCTAGGTAAAAGATTATTAAAGTGAATGCAGGCAAGAATTGATGAAGGTGGTGATCAGATGTTGGAATAGGGAGGGATAAGAGGGAAGTTGGTTTGTTTCTGGTACTCTCAAGGTGACTTTTTAATAAAAATCAGTGGTGACAGAAATCATACTGAATTATCTCCAGCAAGGGAATAACAGTAAGTCAGAGTAACAGGACTCTTTGGGGGGTCGGAGGGGGGAGTCAAAGATAAGAAACATCTCAGCAAAGGGGAAGTGGTTCAAAGCAATCTGGCTTCTGGGGTGCACATACTCAAAAACCCACAAAGCTAATCCCAGGTCTTCCAAGACTTGATGTGTGACTGTGGCAAGTGTCTTCCTCTCTGCGTCTCAAGTGTCTCATCTGCAAAAGGAGAAATATAACACGCTGTCCTTTACAGTAATAAAAATTACTGTAAAGTGCTTTTCAAACTATACCAAAGGGCTAGATCAAAATATTACTGTTACTACTACTATTAAAAATAATAATAATAATAATAATAATAATAATGATGATACAATCTTATTTCCAGGAGGAGAAAGTAGCAACAACAATCACAAAAAACCGCAACTACCCATGTTCTCTATGTTCTTCAAAATGTTAATTGGAATGAGTCTCTTAAAAAAAGTTGATATATAGAAAGATCAGTCAGGTGTCTCTTTTATGACAAGTGGCCATACTTGTTCCATTTTCGTATCCCAATTTCCCTTCAGTTAAAATGGATATCTGTCTATAAAGCATGTTGGTATCTTCAAATGAAAATAAGTGTGGAAGTGCAAAGCTCCAACAGGCCAGCCACTATTTCTGCCCTCAACTAGCTGGCAATCTAAGGGCCAGGCTGAAGGAATCTCAGCTACTACATCTATTTATTACCTGATGCTCACCACACACACCTTTCTAAAACAGATTACTTTAAAACAAGGCAATTATCCCATTATATCACATAGCTACTTCTGTCCAGAAAACAATTCTGTCACTCTAGTGGCAAGCTGAAATGGCTACCAGTAGTAGGGCTTAATGAAGTACTCTTTTCTGAAGTCCTCTTTTGATGTTTAGTCTCCCAACCATCCTTAATACCATTTCTCTATAATACCCAATAGCTCTTAAGTGTTTTCTCTTGTCTACTTAAACCTTTTCTCACTAAGTTGGTATGAGTCATTTGCACCTCAGGATGAATTTAATTCAATGTTACCCAGGGGCATTTGTATTTGAAGTCTCATCTTAACATTCTTTAACTCCAGAGATCTATTCTTATGCCTTCAACACCTATAATGAACTACCAAATCTAGACCAGTCCATCAAATTACCTAGTCAGCTGAAATTCATTATTTCTAAAACCCAACTCATTTCTCCGCAACTTTCACTTTTCTATTTCCTATTTCTATTAATGGGATCACCATTCTCCAATCACCTAGGCTCAAAACCTCAGTCATTTTTCATCCCAGCTTCTTCTTCCTTTCTTAAAGCCATCCTTCCCTCTCTCTTTCATGTTATTGCTCTAGTTAAGGTTCCAGTATAAGTACCTCATACTTGGGTGAAGTGTATATATTCTTCAATCCTGCTTCTCTCCTCCTTTCCACCAATCTAACCTATAAATCACTAACAGATCTTCCTTAATCGTTGTCCTACTCAGACACCTCCTGAGTATGTGGAGATGACTCTGGGTTCTCACAAGTTTGTAAACTCTAGGCAAGCGTTATCCAACCTACAAGGGCATGGAAAAACAGTCCCAGAGACAGACTGAATATCTGTCATCCACGTAACAGCCTAAGTTCAGAAAGGATCATCAGTAAAAGCCTGGCCAACAGGCAACCTTTTGTTTTTTAGACCACAGCAACTCATGAAGGTGAATGTGGGGCTAGAGGGATGAGGATGATGGTAGCTGTGGTTGGTAAAAACTCACAATGTTTAAACTGAAGATGACCTAAGTACTGAAGCAGCCATCAACTTACTGTCAAATGTTAACTTCTGTGGCCTAGCATACAAGGCCAATATAATCTGTCTATATTCTATCAATGCCAGCCTCATTCCCAAATACGTAGCCTCTCCTCTGGTTGGGCAGTTTTCTCAGTACCACCATGCCTTCTGCTTCCTTTGCCATAACTGCCCCTCACCTGATGGGCTATTCTCTTCTGCATTTCCCATTCTCAACCTTGAGTTGTGTGCCCAGTACATACAGTACTGAGCAGAGCACGCTTGATAGATACTTGCTTTGTGACCATGGACAACTAAGCTCAGTTTAATCATCTAAAACAAAGATAGCTAATCGGGTAATGTCCAAAATCCTTTTTGTCTCTAAAATTCTGAGATCTCTGACTATGGAAAGAGATTTTTGTTTGTTTTTAGGTGGGTTGGTCTACCCAGAGCCCCTAAAAAACTACATGTCTACTTTACCAACCCAAAGACCTTCTAATAACAGCAAAGGTATAACCTAATAATGTTTTTAAATGATCATAAGACAACATTGAGTCTGGCAGAGCAACATTTCTGTGCATAGTTAATTCCACAGGAATAATGCTATCAATGAGTGATACGGCCACACAATTTGTTTTGGCCTAACTTTCACCTGCAATCCTATTCAGAGCCCCTGAAAGTTTTATAAGAGCAAATTAACAGATGTTAATCATGGATAATGACTCACAGTTAATTTTTTAAATAGCAAGATTTAAACAACTGGTTGGAGAAAGCATGTAAGTCACTATTATTTAGGGACCAGTTCTTGTTTTATGGATTTTGCCCTGTAATTGCTGGACTTTTGACCACTTTGGGGCCTATTACCACCCCTGCAGAAAGAGAGAAGTAATACCTCACATTAGCCAATTTTTTTATTTATTCGTACTATCTCTGTCCAATTATCATATTTTCTATGACAGGAATTGGCAAAACTCTCATCACCTCAATGTTTAGCAAAATCAAAATCATAAAAGTAAATGTAGTTTAGTTACATGGAAAATCTGTGCAATGAATTATATGGGAACAAGTTTGTAATACAGCTAGCCATAACGTTTTAATTCATTTATTTACTTGATGTATTTATTATCTACTCTGCATAAAGCTATGTAGTCAGCTTTCTAAGGCTGGAACAGAACACATATAAATCTTTGAATTTTTGTTTTTACCAAAATTAAGCAAAATTAACTAATGGGTTTTTCA
This sequence comes from Vombatus ursinus, assembly GCF_900497805.2. Classification (NCBI taxonomy): domain Eukaryota; kingdom Metazoa; phylum Chordata; class Mammalia; order Diprotodontia; family Vombatidae; genus Vombatus; species Vombatus ursinus. Next base: position 6,552,936 of record NW_020954617.1, read on the forward strand.
CCTCCTTTCTATTCTACTCAATTGCTAGAAAAGGTGCTTATGAGCAATAAGAGCATAGAAAACAGTGTAATGGAGAAAAGAAGTAGGCAGACACTTAAGTAATTAATATATTGGCCATTTAGCTCTACATAACTGAGAGAAAATATTTCTGTGAAAATAGATGAAACTGAAAAATTTCTCCTGGAAAACAATAAACCAAAGTGTATAGTATGATCGAGATAGGCAGACATGAAAAAGAGAAATGGTTTGAGATCAGAAGTAACTTTCTGAATAACAGAACTGAACCCGACTTCAACGTGTAACATCCTGTCTCTGCAGCTGTACGTTCTCGAGTTGGCTGCCTTGTAGATCTTGTGTTGTAAAATAAACTGATACTGGCTATCAAAAGAACTTGCTCTACTGTGGTTTAATTTACAAAACGTCAGTGTGCTAGGCCCTGCCACTGCTGATATGTTTCTCATGCAGAATAACATAACCCGTCTCTTGAATAGGAAACTCGAGCACATACTCAATTATATGGTATACTCAATTATAAGACTTCTCAAACAGAGAAGTCTTAGGTGGAAAGCTTTCCTTTGCCTTTTCTACACCTCATGGATACCATCTCAAATCTCCTGCTCTTCAGTACTGAGCTTCGTGACAAAGTTACCCAATATCTGATGCCACTATCTTCTCCTTCATGCTACCACATATAATGAAAAGGCCCTTCTCCACACCAAGGCAAACCACTATACATACACAAGAGATCCCATTTCCATCCCATCTCTCCCTGCTCTCTCTCTCATATTCACTGTCTTTCTTACTCGCAATCTATCCCTTTCTACTGGCTGCTTCCCCACTGCCCAGATACATGTCCATATCTCTCCCATCCTCACTGGATCTGTCCATCCCCAATAGTTAGGGTTCCATATCTTCCCTCCCTTCTGTAGCTATTGGTGCCTCCACTTTCTCTCCTCTCCCTGTCTTAAGCTCTGCAGTATGGCTCCCTACCTCACCATTCAAATGAAAACTGCCTCTCTCAAGTTACTAATGATCTCTCTCTCTCTCTTTTTTTAAAGGCAACTGGGGTTAAATGACTTGTCCAGGGTCACATAGCTAGTAAGTGTCAAGTGTCTGGTCTGAGGTCAAATTTGAACTCAGGTCCTCCTAACTCCAAGGCTGGAGACTCTATCCACTGTGCCACCTAGCTGCCCCCTAATGATCTCTTAATTGCCAAATCTCATGGCCTTTTCTTTATCCTCATCCCTTTTGTCCTCTCTGGAGCCTTTGACACTGCCAAACACCCTCTATTCTGTGATATTCTCTTTTTACCAGGTTTTCATGATACTCTCTCCTGGTTCTCCCCTGCTATCTGACCACCCATTCTCAGTCTTTTTTGCTGGATCTTCATCCACATCGTGCCCAATAACCTACAAGGTTCCGTCTTGGGCCTCTTCTCTTCTTCCTCTATACTATTTCACTCAGTGACCTCATCAGCTCCCATGGATTCAATTATTATCTCTACAATGATGATTCTCAAATCTATTTATCCAGCCCTAACCTCTTTGCTGACTTTTAGTCTCAAATCTCCAACTGTCTTTTGGATATTTTAAATGGGATGGCCTGACGTAGAGATCACCAATTTAACATGTCCCAAACTGAACTTATTATCTCTTCTCTTATGTCACTACTACTACTGAGAGAGTACTACTCAGTCACCTAGGCTCACTACTGAGTGGCACCCTCCACCCCTCACTCTCACTTCCCATATCTAATCTGTTGCCAAGTCCTATCAATTCTATTTTCATAACATCTCTCACATATGCTCACTTCTCTCTTCTGACACTTCTGTCCCATGGATTCAGGATCTTGTCACTTCACACCTCAATATTGCAGTGGTTGTTCTCACTGCCGAAAGTCTCTCTCCATTCCAGTCTATCTTCCACTCAACTATGAAAGTCATCACTCTAAAGTGTGTACCCCTACTCAATAAACTCTAGTGGCTCCCAAATATTTCAAGGATTAAATATAAAATCCTCTGGAGTTCAAAGCCTCAAAGTTCATAGCTTGTCCCCTCCTGCCTTTCCAGTCTTCTTACACCTTACTTCCTACCACATACTCTGTGATCCAGTGACACAGGTCTCCTTGCTGTCCCCTCAAATAAGATAAGCCATTGTCCCAACTTCAGGTAATTTCACTGGCTGTCCCCCACATATGGAATGTTTTCCTTCCTCATCTTGGCCTCCTGGCTTCTTCAAATTCCAGGTAAAATCCCACTTTCTACAGCAAACTTTTCCAATCTCCCTGAATTCTAATCCCCTCCCTCTGTGAATTACTTCATATCCTAGATATAACTATGTTGCTCATTTATTTGCATATCTCCCCCATCAGACTGTGAGCTCTTTGAGAGCAGGGCCTGTCTTTTTGCCTCTTTCTGTATCCTCAGTGCTTAGCACAGTTTCTGGAACATAGTAGCGGCCACATAAGAGATGCTTATTGACTGACTTCCTCAGGACCCACTCTCTCCTTAAACTCTTAGAATCTGGCATCCAACTCCATTGCCGAACTGAAGCTGCTCTTAAAGGTCACCAATGACTTCCTAATCACCAATCCCAATTACCTTGGTTCAGTTCTTAGTAACCTCGACCCCTGTAGTTCTTAACACTATTTTGCCACCCTTTCCTACCAAATATATTTCCTTCCCTTGAATTCAGGAATACTCCATTTTCTTGGTTCTCCTTTTCCTAAGCACTTCACCTCTGCTGTCTTCGCGGATTCATGCTTTCCTTGACCCCCTCAATGAAGCTGTAATCCAAGGTTCCGTCTTTGGCCTTCCTGCTTTCTCTACACTTTCTCCTTTGGCAAGCCCATTCACTCTAATCAGGAATCAATCTGTTTTCCTATGATCAAAACCATGGAAATACCATTTACTCTTCCTACTCTCTCATCTCTCATGTGCAATCAGTTACCAAGTCGTGTCAGTTCCAATTCCAAATCTCTTTCTCTGCTGTCATCCCAGCACAGGGCCTCAGAATGACTGCACTATTGAAAACTGCTTCATAACAGGTCTTCCTGCCTGCACTTTATCCTTCATATGCTGTTGCTAGAATAACTTTTCTTCTACATAGATACGGTCATATTACTTCTCTGATTAGAAATCTTCAGTTTTTGCCTGCTACCCAATGAGCAAATTTAAACTCCTCTGCCTGGCACGTAAGGCTTTTCACAATGTTTCACAGTCTATTTTTCAGCTCACTTCTTCCTCTCCTCTCCATGAACTCTATAATCTATTCAAATTGGATTAAGCTCTTCCCTGGACATGCCCTGAAATTGCCCCTCTTTCTGTCTCTGCTCACATTGTTCCCTTTGCCTAGAATCTGCTTTCTTCTCCTATACTTCCTTTAAAATCTAACTCAAATGCTACCTCCAAGAAGCCTACTGCTCCCTCCCTAGAAGTCAGTAATGACCTTCTACCTCTGACCTAAGAGTATTTTTAAAAATTTCCTTATGTAATAGTATGAGTTATAGTTGTCTGTGTTTTATTCCTCTACTAGACTGCAAGCTTCATGAGGACAAGAGTTATGTCTTATTGAAAGTATATCTTGCACGGGGCTTTATGTGGTAGGTGTTTAATAGAGACTTGCAAAATGAAAAATCAGAACAAGACCTTTTAAAAAAGGAAGAACTCCTTGCAGATGGAAGTGAAGACCAAGAAATACTCAAACTATACCCAAGAGCAAAGCACTTGGATGGTTAATTTGATGAAGCACTGAAACAATCACTGAAGAGTTCGGCATGCTTGGGTACATCTACTCCAAAATAATAACTTAAAAGGTCCATAAACCAAAAGCAGACAACTCTGTAGCTGTAGAAAAGGGCAATTATCAAAAGTATGGGACACTAAAACATTTTGAGTACAGCAAGTACATTTTTAAAGTAGCAAACCAAGACATACTATTTGGTCATTTAAGAGAAACCATTTTAAATATTCTGATCTACTTATCATATAATATTGTTCCTAAACCCCAGAAATATGCTGAGGTTTTTTTCATGCAAAAAAATCCCCTATATTTGACAAACTGCAGAAAACCGAAGAAACAATGCAATTACTCAAACTGAAATTTGAAGAAAGTAAATTCTTTCTCATCAAAATTTATGTGGCCCTCCCTTATAACTCTTAACATGGCTGTAGATCTTCAAAGTATGGGTTGTTGTCATTTAAATCATAAAATTATTTCTTTCATTTCTTAGATATTCATCTGAGGTCTTCTTGTTTAAGTGAAAACCTGGTATGACCCTTCTTACCTTAGGGACTGCAATCAAAAGCATCATCACGACTACAAGATTTGTTATTAACCTTATATAAATAAGGGCAGTTAATAGGTAACCAGCTATTCTGGTTCACACTTAAATTCAGCATCAAGCTTTTAATCACTGAGCAAAAACTTAGTGTTCTATAACGTCTCAACTGCAAGAACTATCAATATGTTACTCTATACTAATTCCAAGGTTAAGTGCTGATGAACATGGGGGACCACTGTTAACTACATGATGAATCCCAGATTTTAAAAAAAGGAAACGAACTAGAGTGTAAGTCCATAAATTAGGTTGTAAGACATGTAAGATACTTTTGTTGTTGTTGTTCAGTTGTTTTTCAGGCATGTCTGACTCTTTGGGACCCCATTTGGGGTTTTCTTGGAAAAAATGCTGGAGTGGCTTGTCATTTCCTTCTCCAGATCATTTTACAAGATGAGGAAACTGAGGTGAACAGGGTTAAATAACTTGCCCAGGGTCACAAAGCTTGTAAGCATCAGAGGCCATATTTGAACTCAGGTCTTTCTGACTCTAGGCCCAGTGCTCTATCCACTCCACCACCTAGCTGGCTATATTGGAACTAGCCAGGGGCCAAAATGAAAACTACCTTTCAGTCAAGTTCTCAAAGGAAACGGTAAATTAACTGCTTACTCTGTAGCACCAGCTTTGAGATAGAGGACATTTAGTGCTAGAGTCTATGTCGTGAACTTCACAAAACAGAACAGTTACTTGATAGCTCTAATGCAGACCATCATGAAAGGTTCATCACTACTGAATTCCAAACAAGTTCTAAATCTCAAGGAATACAGGCTGTGTATAGCTGATTAACTTTTTGGGCCCTATACCAATATCATCTGAAGATTTCCTAGCATTTGGATGATATGTTATATATTGAAGGTGGGTCATGGAATGAAGTATCATTGAAGGTTATCATCAAATTTTACAGTCTCAGCACATTTCTTCTCACTTTATCTACCACAACTGACATTTCTCCAATACTCCTGGAAATAAAGTGCTCTGCCCATATAGTATCTAAGAGACGTGTTATGAAATCTGTTCCAAAGACAATGTGATGCTTGTGGTGGACATCAATACTGATTTCTCAACCCTATTCAAACAGTAATTGTTGACCAATCAATCATCCAGGCAGACAAAAAACATATACTTCCATTTGGCATAAAAAGATAGAAACACTGTAAACACACAAGCTCAAAAAAATGCTATATCTTGAAACGAAAGTTATGTGTGACCAGTATCTGAATGATTGCTTAAGATGTTTCCCCTAAGCTGTGTAACAAAAACTTCTTCCAATTCACAAAGAAAGTAAAATTATACTCAAGGCTTGAAAAACTTTAAGCCATATCACAGAAGTATTAGGTACATTTTGGAAAAATCCTGATCATCAAGGAAGCTGCACAGGGCCTCGTGTGCTAGTCTGGGAGTCAGGAAGACTTGGGTTCAAGAATGCTTCTGCCTCCCCACACCGCTCACCTCTGTCAGTGCCCCAAGCAACCTTTTAATACTATAAAATTATCAAAGGGCAGGTGAAAACTCTTCCCCTTCCCTAATCACAAAATTCCTGACTTGTCCACTGTTGTTCACTTCTTCACCAATCAGAGATTCCCGAGATTCTGAAGGCAAAACATTTTCCTTCTCTCTGTAAATTTTTACATCAACAGAATGAAAATATGCAGGTGAGAACTGGCTGATGAGATGTGTCCGACTTAATCGTCAAGAAAAATAAACTGCTTCATCTTTGGAAATCAATTAAATCCTCTAACTCACTAGAGTCTATGACAGAAGAGTGGTAATTTACCAAATCAGACATGGTCAAATGACATTAGGTGAACTTCATGTAGCCTGTGAGGAGATAGGCACATAATACTAATACTCATCGACTGTCACTTGACTAAAGAAGTTTATGGAACTCAGAAGAATAATGGTAGAGGATTTTGCACATAGCAACAGTTTCAATGAAGTTATTAGACCTTGATCATTATTCTAAAGTGAAAAGGCAATCAAAAGGTAGAGTACAAAGGCAAGTTTACAACAGTTAAAATCACATGATTCTACTAGACTTCTGGATTTAAATCCCAACAAATTCCTTAATATGACAAGTACTTTTGGGATCTGGATTCCTTCCCCTAAAAAACTGATTTTAGAAAAAATTCATGTAAAAATTCATTAGGGAAAGATTGATAGATACACAGATTGACAGACTGTGAAATAGTCTAGATCTGCTCTAGATGATTATGCATCTTGGGATAAAATGTGTATACAATTTTATGACCATCTCCTTCAAAATTAAAACCATTTAATTTGTATAGAAATGTAGGAACTTTAATAAAAAGATTTCATTTTTCTAGTTGAGTTCATTCATTTTCTAGTTGAGTATTTAAGTTTAAGTCAACTTTTTCCTATAGGCTATTAATGTCAATATCTACTTTGCCTTCTGAACTAAGATCTCAGAGCAAAGTCTGCTATAGAAAACAGACAAACTGAAAACTAAACATTTATGACAATTATCTTTTTATTACAGATTTTTAAATTATATATAAGGCTGGGGGGAAAAATTACAAATGCCCTCACCCAGAAAATGGATCACAATAAGGTATGGAGAAAAGTCACACAAAATGAAAAAGTAAGGATAGGTCACAATGTGCACCATGGGAAGAAAATAACCATACTGATAAGATGAAACCTCCTCCATTTAGGTATCTAAGTACTGTGGTTTGTTAATTCATTTGGTTCTGCTTGGTAAGAACTAAGTATTTTATGTAAGACTTTATTTTTTATTTAATAGGTTTATTTGGTTGTCTTTGTTGATGAAGTTCATACATTTTTAAATTAAAAAATGAAGAAACTACATAAGATCTTCAATTGAGAGCTGAAAAGGACGTTCTTCCCAGTCATCTAATTCAGTTCTTTTTAATGGTACAGAAACAATTACTTTTAACAAGCCATATCTTGCTTTTAACCCTCTACTATGAGGAATTCACCCTTTCAGTTTTGAGCAGACAATTTAAAAAATTTTGTTTAATCTTCAAAACAGCTTCTCACGCCTGTATTTATGTATCCCATAGTCATGTACTTTGAAAGGTCCAAACACAATGAAACATTGCTAACTCATGTTAACCGCGTAATGCTGAAATTTATACTTTGTTTACTCTGACAAATGTAGTTTAGTTTAATTTGTTGTCACTTGTAAAATACTTTATAAAGTACTAAAAATATGCTAACATCTTTGTCACTCCAGCCTTCCTTTTTCTTAAAAATCTGAGTTGGGGTGCCTTGGATTAGCAAGGAAGTCTCTATTTTACAGTCAGCCTGTAGTATCTGATTTAAATATTCTGCAAATGTAATTTCAAAAAACACCATCATATTAGACACTCCAGGGAGTCTGTCATGTAAGATCAAAACTTCTCATCTTTAGAAGACTGTTCGACTTCAGAATGTGTGTTCTTTGCTGTGTCATTTCCCCACCCCTTGTAAGCCATACTTCCCCTCAGATTTCTTAAGGTAAGCAACGTTAGGAAACAATCAGTTCTTGAATGGCAGGCAGGCCTAAGAAAAACACAAGACAAACCAGCTGCTGATACTAATCAGCATTCCCTCTTTGATTCTCAACCAATACTTTAGCCTAAAAAACTAGGACACCATGTTTAGGCAGTAGTAACTGCTCACGGATAAAGATTAGGTATCTTTAATGTAAAAAAACAACAACAAACAAACCCAGAGGCTTTCTCAAAAAGAATCCTTTCTATCCCAGAGTAACAATGTATTTCTCTGAACTCTGTAATGATACGTTATCCCTGTATTTTTAGTTAACTTTTTTTGGTCTCCTCTCTGAAGCAAGATTCTTTAAGAACAGGACCCCGTATCTCCTCCTTCCTTCTATTTCTCCAAGTGCTTACAATAATAACTTTGTACATAGGCACTGAATAAACATCTGCTGATTTAGGAGAGATGAAAAATTAGCACTATAATCTGTAAAATTATATATAAATAAAAATGTAATATGTAAAATAAAAGTTCCTTGAGGGCAGGGGTTGTTTGGCTTTTGTCTTTCTATTTCGAGCACCTAGCCTGAAAGAGGTACTTTATAAATGTTTGCTAAATTCAATGATGCAGGCTAAATTATCTTCTCCATCCCTAAAAGAGAACCAGATGAGGCTGGTCGGTACACCGTGAAACAGAAAATCTTTAACCCAAAAACATAACCTGTTTTCAAAAACATATTTCCCTAAGGGAGTTCCCTCAGGTTTAAACAGAGATTCTTCAAGACTAAAAAGGCATACATAAATTCACACAAACCATATTTTTATCGCTGTATACATACAGACCTTACACACAAATACTTTCTATCACATTATTACTTTAAAACATTTGCACTTTAGAGCAAAATAATGTTTGTTAAGAACAGATAATATTCAATGAACAAATTTTCCAACCAAGTATACAAAATGGGAATACAATTCCCAACAAAAAGTTAAATAAAATAAGGAAACAGAAACCAAATTACCATTCTTTAAGAAGTATATCACCCATTCAGAAATCAACTACTAAAAAACTCACCATACAGAGCTGTCCAAGTTTGATTAATTACATCTAGACACACAGTTCCTGACCTGAAAAAGACAGAAAGAGTGGCATTTTAAGCAATTTAGTCTCCTGGGTCTGGCAATTTTTATTTCTCATAAAAAATGAAGCATATTTTGATTATTATCTAACTGATCATTTTATAAAAGAATCACATCAACTTAGTAAATTTTTATGACAGAAAAACAAGGCTAAGATGCTCATAATTAGATTCGCTCAATAATGATGTAGACCACAGAACAATCCTTCTGAGTTTTAAGGTCTCACTATATCACAATTAAAATGAAGAAAAGGCACATCTATATTTGTTTAAAGGACAATAAAAGTGAGATTCAACTGTAACTATAATTACATTCATTTTCATTAATAGTTTTTTTAAATGTATATACATTGAACAATGATCAGCTGTAGCTACTCTGATCAACACAACGATTCAAGATAGTCCCGAAGGACTCATCATGAAAAAAAGCTAACTCAACCCCCTGAGAAAGAACTGATGAACTGAGTGCAAATTGAAGTACATTTTTTTTTTTACTGTTTTTATTTCTCTGGCTTTTTTTGTGACACGGTTAACATAGAAATGTTTTGCAAAATTTCACAAATATAACTGATATATTGCTTTCCTTCTCAATGAGGGGGGAAGAGGCTGGAGGGGAGAAAATTCAAAACAATTTTTTTAAAGTAAAAATAAATGGATATAAATTAGGAAAAAATTAAGTATATACATTGTTTTGAGGGTTGAAAAAGGAAATATGGGTACTATATATAAACAGAACTCTGACAATGTACCTATGCAAAGAGAATGAGGTGAGGTATACTACTAACAATACTAGGTATAAGTAAATAGAACCCTAGCTATGGTGGTGAGGAAAAACAGTGGTCTTACAGCAAACTCCTTTACAGTATCAAACTTCCACGATGAACAATTCCAAATGTTGGTAGACTCTGAAAATATATCTTGTGTTTTTTTGTAAGAGGAAAACAGAAACAGGAGCTCTCTAATTAAAAGTGCTTCCTACTCAATTTTTAAAACTACTTGAAATTTTTACTTACGCTTCATCAATGTTGGGATGGAAAATTTTATTCATGAATCCTGTAAAAAGAAATGTTAATTAGTAGCAAAAAATACCCAAAGAACAGTTTGTAGATTTCAAATAAGCTCTCTCAAATAATTTCAACACTTCAAAATAAATGTGACAATATACATAAAAATTATTTTAAAAAGAAAGGTTTTTGTTATTACAAAGTTAATAAGATAACTCTAATTACAGAAACATACAATTTTGCAAGCCAATATGTGTTTGAAAGAAGGGGAGAACTGATGTTTCCTACATACAAATACTTTTAAACAAAGTTGTTGTTCTGTTTTTTAATTAACAGTTTCCTTCAAGAAAACAATACTAAACATTAATGTTTCACAATGTGAGTATATTCAAAACCTTTATTGTTCAATACTAACTTCTTTTTTTTGGTGAGGCAATTGGGGTTAAGTGACTTGCCCAGGGTCACACAGCTAGTAAGTGTCATGTGTTTGGTCTGAAGCCGGATTTGAACTCAGGTCCTCCTGACTCCAGGGCCAGTGCTCTATCCACTGCGCCACCTTGCTGCCCCCTAACTTCTCCTTCTTATGGGCATTACCCAGATACATTGGGGGCATGGCACTAAACTTCACAAACCTCAAAACAGCCAGTTAACTTAGGTATTTTACAAGGACAATGACTCACTGAAATAAAACACATCCTTCAACTCCATTATGCTAGTTTCTGGAAATCTATGTTTGAAGAAAACTACCGGGTCTTGAGAAATGGCTCAAAAAGTTAATTTTTTTTCCATATAAAAATAATACTAAATTTGGGAATAGCTAAATTTGGTACTGATCAATAAGTACTATCATATGCTCCTGAATTAAAAAGCATGCAACAGAGAAGGACAATACCAGAGTTTAGTAAGATCTTCAAAGCCCATCTAGTCCAACTCATGCCTAAACAGGGTGCCCCCACCTTATACTATTCAGGACAAGTGGTCACCAAGCTACCTGAAGACTTCCACCAAGAGGGAACTGAACTATCTCCTGAAACAAACTATTATACTTGAGGATAATTGATTTTTTATTATTAAGTTCTTACTTCCACTCAACTCAACCACCAATTATTAAGTGCCTACTATATACAGTACCGAGTGCTAGACACTGAGGACTAAAAGACAAAACAATACTTCTTGCCTTCAAGGATCTAACGTTCTACTCAGGGAGATACAGCATCTATATAGATAAGAAAATACAAGGTAATTTGAGAAGGGAGAGATCACTAACAACTAATGGGATCAGGAAAGACTTCCCATAGAACATTCTAAGTTAGTTCAATATCAAAGGAAGCTAAGGAGTCTAAGGGTTAGAAGGAGTGCACTGCAGGAATGGAAGTCAAAATGTAATGCGAGGTTCTGGGAATGCCAAGTAGACAAGTTTGGCAGGAACACAGAGTACGAAGGGGAAAAATCTGAAAAGGTATTCTGGAGCCAAGTTGCAAGACCCTGAAAGGTTAAAGCATGCCTCTCTGAAACTTCCACCAATTGTTCCTAGTAGCAGGAGAGGGAGTCAGAAGCAGAATAAATCTAATGTCTTTTCCATGGGACAGTTCTTCAAGGATTTCCAGACAGCTATCATACTATTCCCTTCCTAAGCATTCCTCGTTCCATCAACTGATCTTTATATGGCAAAGTCTTCTGTACCTTTGGCATTCTGATCACTATCCTCTTGACACACTGTCCAATTGGTCAATGTCTTCCCTAAAATATGGTGCTCAGAACCAAACACAAATGCTCTTTCAACAAAAGAAATTTCTACCTCAACTAAAACTAGTTTTATGTTTCCCTCAGCTGATTTGTCTTTGGTTATGATCAATTTAAGGTATTTTTAGGCAAATCAAGACCTAATATCAAATCTGATGTTAGATAATAGTGCTCTCTCTTACTTTGAATGGATCCATCTATATTTATCACCTTCAAAAGATTAAAATCTAATTTCAATCTAACCTTTTGGACATCCCTTAAGATTGCCTTTCATTCTTATACTTTGTTTCCTTTTTATTTATGCTGTTTTCCTGCACTTGGCTACTTTTTTTTTTGGCGGGGGGGGAGGGAAGGAGAAGAGGCAACGTGTTCATTTATGTAAGAAACTCTTTGTGAGGAAACCCTTCCTATTGATGCTAATCTGAAATGGTTCTTCAACTTAGTATTAGAGAGCTGTTTAGCACACTTGGAGGTTAAGACACCCCCCCCCCCGGCTCACACAGACAGTACGTATCAGAGTTAGAATTTGAACCCAGGTCTTTCTGATTGAGGCACTGTATCTTTGCATTCTTTATATACACAGCACCATATTAACTAATTAACTTTTTGTTACCTCTCCATGTCATCCCCAAAGTAAAATAAATACTACATTGAGCAGTCAGTGCTTTTTTAAAAAAGTGACCTAGAATTTTCAAATATCTCCTACCACGCATGGAGCTTTTAATTTAATGATCAATGCAGATAGCTAAAAAAGGAAATGCTTCATCAAGTAAAAAACTACTTGAAATAATAAACAAATTTAGCAAAGTTGCAGGTTACAAAATAAACCCACATAAATCAGCATTTCTATATATTACCAACAAAGCCCAAAAGCAAAAGACAGAAAGAGAAATTCCATTTAAAGTTACTGTACACATTATAAAATATTTAGAAGTCTACCTTCCAAAACAAACCCAGGAACTATATGAACACAATTACAAACACTTTTCACACAAATAAAGTCAGATCTAAATAACTGGAAAAACATCAGTTGCTCATGGGTAGGCAGAGCTAATATAATAAAAATGACAATTCTATCTAAATTAATTTACTTATTCAGTGCCATACCAATCAAACTACCAAAACATTATTTTATAGAGCTAGAAAAATTAATAACAAGATTCATCTGAAAGAACAAAAGGTCCAGAATATCAAGGGAACTAATGAAAAGGAACGCTAGGGAAGGTGGCCTAGCCACAGCAGATCTTAAATTGTATTCTAAAGCAGTAATCATCAAAACTACTTGGTACTGGCTAAGAAACACAGTAGTGGATCAGTGGAATAGGTTAGGTACACAAAACACAGTAGTCAATGACTATAGTAACCTATTGTTTGATAAACCCAACAAGACTCCAGCTTCCAGGGTAAGAATTCACTATTTGACAAAAACTGTTGGGAAAACAGAAAAGAGTATGGCAGAAACTAGGCATAAACCAAAATCTTATACTACATACCAAAATAAAGTCAAAAGGGTACAGAATTTAGATGTAAAGGCTGATACTATAAGCAAACTAGGAAAGCAAGGAATAGTTTACCTGTCAGATTTATGGAGAAAAGAATTTATAACCAAACAGGAGATACAGAACATTATGAAATGCAAAATGGATAATTTTGATTACATTAAATTGAAAAGTTTTTGCACAAACAAAGCCAATTCAGCCAAGATTAGGAGAGAAGCAGAAAACTGGGAAAGAATTTTTCAACCAGTATCTCTTGATAAGGGCCTCATTTTTAAAATATATAAAAAACTAAGTCAAATTTATGAGAATACAAGTCATTCCCCAAATGATAAATGGTCAAAGGATATGAATAGGCAGTTTTCAGATGAAGAAATTAAAGCTATTTATAGTTATATAAAAATGCTCTAAATCACTATTGATTAGAGAAATGCAAATCAAAACAACTTTGAGGTACCAAATGACACCTATCAGGTTGGCCAACATGACAAAACAGGAAAATGATAAATGTGGGAGAAGATGTGGGAAAATTTGAACATTAATACATTGTTGGTGGAGTTGTGAATTGATCCAACCATTCTGGAGAGCAATTTGGAACTATGCCCAAAGGGCTATAAAATGTGTATACCCTTTAACCCAGCAATAGCACTTCTAGGTTTGTTTCCCAAAGAGACCATACAAATGGGAAAAGGACCCACATGTACAAAAATATTTATAGCAGCTCTTTTGGTGGTGGCAAGGAATTGGAAACTGAGGGGATGCCCATCAATTGGGGAATGACTGAATAAATTGTGGTATATGAATGTAATGGAATATTACTGTGCTATAAGAAATGACAAGCATACAGACTTCAGAAAAACCAGGAAAGATTGGCATGGAGTGATACTACTGAGTGAAGGGAGCAGAATCAGAAGAACACTGTACACAATAACAGCCATGTTATGCAATGACTAATATTGATAGACTTAACCTTTCTCAGCAATCAAAGGATCTAAGAAATCTCCAAAGGCCTCATGATGGAAAATGCTATCCACATCCAAAGAAAGAACTATGGAGTTTGAATGCAGATCAAAGCATACTATTTGCTATTATTTTCTTCTGTTATATTTTGTGTCCTCTTTCTGGTGGTTCCTCCTATTGGTTCTAATTCTTCCTTACAACATGACTAATGTGAAAATACGTTTAATAGAAATGTACACGTATAGCCTATATCAGACTGCGTGCCGTCTTGGGGAGGGAGACGCAGAGGGAGGGGGAGGAAAATTTAAACTCAAAAGCTTATGGAAGTGATTGTTGATAAATCAAAATAAATTAATTTTTTAAAAAAGCTTATGGAAGTGATTGTTGAAAACTAAAAATAAATAAAAAAATTTTTTTAAAAAGGAAATGCTTCTACCTAACAAGGACAACAGAGATATTTACTGAATTAGGACTCTAGCCTTTTGCTAGATTTAAAAACTCCTGTTATTTTTTTTTTCCTCAGGGGAATAAAGAAGGAAATTTTGATAACCTGGCCCCTTCCCACCTTTCACTACTCCCTCCAAGCAGTCTATAGTCAAGCTACACTGGTCTACTTGTAGCTTAGACATACCACCTCAGCCATATTTTTTCTACTTTGGTAACGGCTGTCCCCAGGCTTGAAATGCTTTGCCCCAAAACATCAGACTCTTCGTTTTACTACACCTTTTTTTTTTTTTTTGGGGTGAGGCGATCTGGGATACAAGGTCACACAGTTACTAAGTGTCAAGTGTCTGAGGCTAGACTTGAACTCAGGTCCTCCTGATTCCAGGGCTGAAGATCTATCCACTGCACCATCTAGCTGCCCCAAAACCATTTTTTTTCCCCCTGAGGCAATTGGGGTTAAGTGACTTGCCCAGAGTCACATAGCTAGTAAGTGTTATGTGTCTGAGGCTGGATTTGAATTCAGGTCCTCCTGATTCCAGGGCTGGTACTCTATGTACTACACCACCTGGCAGCCCCTACAATACTTCTTTAAAGACTTAGCTCAAAGCCCACCTTCCACAGTATGCCTTTCCTGGTCCCTTAGCTGGTTAATTTCAGATTACTTCCATTGACTGTATATATCTTCTATACATAGTTAATTATGTATTGTCTCACCCATTGGAATTTATATTTGCTTAAGGGCACTAGCTATTTTTTGCTTTTCTTTGTATCCATGGAACTTAGCACCATGCCCAGCCCATAGTAATTGCTTAATAAATTAATGCTGACTGACTGGTGTAAGACCAGAGGGAAAAGATAAATAGACAATAAAGAGAGAAATTTCAGTCATCAAATACCTTCATCAAGAATACATACTAACTCAAGACTATATACACTAATAATAAAAGCTATTCTTTACAGCATTGTAAAATACACAAAGTACCTTACATACATAATCTTCATTGCTACTGAGTCATTTCAAGGTCTTACCGTATTTATCAACCAATTCTTTTATTAGGTATACTCTTTATGCTTGCTAGATAAATGGTCTTCTCTGATCAGACCTCACCTAATACTTTGCTTGGCAACTCTGATGCACTTAAGTAATGCTGGGCATTGTAGAGTCAGGAAGAGCCGAGTTCAAATTTGAACTCTGATACTTGACACTCAGAGACACAGCTGTGTGACCCTGGGTTAAGTCACTTAACCTCTGTTTGCCTTAAGTCACTGGAGAAGGAAATGGCAAACCACTCCAATATCTTTGCCAAGAAAATCCTCATGGACAGTCTGGTCCACGGGGTCAGGAAGAGTTGGACACAACTGAACAACAACAAATGACTTCAACTGTTACTTCTAAGTACTTCTAAATATGGCTTTAACAGTATAGTCAGTTCAATTCTAAGAAAAATCAGCAATGAGATCCCTTACTCAACTAGTTTAACTAAGGTTTGGTAATTCAAAGATATTTTTGTCTGTGTAACAGTCACAAATGAAGGATAATGAAAATTATTTCTCCCAGAATAAGGGGTTTTTTTTGGTGCCATCAGCCCCTGGCTTTGGCAATCCAGTAAAAGCTATGGACCTCTTTCTCAGAAAAATGGTTTGCTGCCTACATTCCAACTGAAGGAAATGCTAAGTTTCAGTTGCAGGTTAGGGAAAAGATATTGTTTTTCTCATCCATATTTCCAGACTCCCAGAAAATCTGTCTGATAGACTCCAGGTTAAGAATGCCTGTCCTATCCCAAAGGACTAAATAATGAAGCATACCATCTGCCTCTAGAAAAAGAACGATAATGTTTTAATACAGAAGTATGCTATTTTTCACTTTCTTTCTTTCATTTTTTTCTTTTATTCAAAGTCTTCTTGTACAAAATGACTAATACGTTTTACATAATTGCACATGTATAACCTATATCTAACTGCTTACCGTCTCAGAGAGGGGGAGAGGTGGGAGGGAAGAATGGAATTTGGAACTTAAAACTTCAAATAAAAATGTTTAAAAAAAAGAATTCCTGTCCTAGACCAAAAAAAAAGTCTCCTTACCAAAGGGGTTGCTAAACCTAAATTTTTGGATGGCAGCTTGGATCAATTAAAGGAAATGAAATGTTAGCAACTTAAGACACCATTTTAGGAAACCATTTCCCACAGGAGTCCTGGGCCTTTCAAAATCATATTTTCAGGAAACAGATGTTTTTAAAAGGATTGCCTATACAAGTTTTCAAAATAGTACAAACATTGAAAAATTCTTCTCTTTCATCAGTATCTTGCATCTGAGCCTGGTAAACTTTTCCCTCTAAATTCCTATTACTGTCAACTTGGTCCTAAAAATCAAGTCTGTCGATCTTCTTCTTGGGCTAAAATAAAACCAAACATCTGAACCAAGGAATAACTGAAATGACCCCTAAATAAACAGAGAGGAAAAAATGTCCAAACTCCACAATAAACAGAAAATGTAATGTTTATAGTATGCATTTAAGAGAAGTGAATTGACTAAAAATAAAATGTAAACTTAAGATCGAATGTTTTGAATAATTTGCAAGCACTATGGAACAGTGAAGGGAACAATTAATCAAAAGCTCCAGGCTCTCTTCCTGAACATCAAGGACTAACCTTGGGTAGTAGGCCACTGACTCAGCACAATGTTTCTAGCCGTAGAAGCTACACGATGGTATGCTGGACCCACAAGCAGAAGCTAAGCCTTGTATATTTCCTAATATTTTAACAGGGATGGAACAATTTGAGCTACTACAGTCACCTAGGAATGGCATACTACTATTACATCTTTAGAGACATAAATAGAAACTTTTCCTCTTAGCCAAATTCATCTCAGGTTTGCTAAGTAGGTTTTGGCAAACCCCTAAACTACACTGTATTTTGGTAGAGTATAAAGCACAGGATTCTCCAAAACTACTTAGGCAAGGTAATGACTCTGAACCTTATGTAGGGAATTTCCTCCAGTAACTACTCCTCACATTTGCATAGCACTGTATGAAGCTTTTACAAAGTGCTCCTCACAACAATCCCTGTGAAGTAGGTAGTCCAAATGTTACTAAGTCAAATTTATAGACAGGTGACCTGTCCAGGCAGTAAGCACCTGAGGCAGGATTCAATCTCAGAAGCTCCAAGCTCAAGCCTGTAATTATCATACAATACTGTCTCTTGGGGCTTGAGTTACTTTTGAGTGAGTATGTGGGAAATTAAGTCTAACTAGTGATTAGGTGATATAAAATGGAAATCATTTACAAAAGGTATGAATTACTAGATAATTTGTCTTAAAGTAATGGGTATGAGATTTTTAAAAAAATTTCTTTTACCTGGCCTACTGAAAGTACTCTCAGTTAACAGGCCTGGGAAAAGAAATGCTTTAAGGAGTCAAGTCAGTAAGTATTATTAGGTATACTATTAGGTATAGTGCTAAGCACTGGGAATATAAAGAAAAAAAAAAGACAGTCCTTGCTCTCAATGAGATCAGAGTCTAATGAGAGGACTATATAGATACAACTATTTACCTACGTGCACACACACACACACACACACACACACACACACACTAAACTAGAGATAGTCAAGGGACTGGCATTAAGGGAGTATTGGGGAAGGATTCTAATAGAAATGGAAATTTAGCTCAAACTTCAAGGAAGCCAGAAAGCATGGATGGGGAGGAAGAGAGCTTCTATGAAGATATGCAGTGTTGGGAGATGGAGCATCTTGTTTGAGGAACAGGCAGGATGTCAGTGCCATTAGACAGTAGAGTACTACTGATGGGAAGGAAGGGGGAGGGGAGACGTTAAGGTACAACAAGCTGGAAAGGTAAGAGGGGGCCAGGTTGTGAAGAACTTTGAAAGCCAAAGGAGAAGGAATTTATACTTGGTCCTGGAAGTGATAGAATGAACTAGAATTTAATGAAAGAGGGGAGGGTGAGGGCAAGGGTGGACATGATTAAGAAGGTTACTTTGACAGCTGAGTGGAAGGTGGACTAGAACATGGGGAGACTTGAGGCAGGGAGACCAATATGACAATAATCCAAGTGACAGGTGATGAGGGCCTACACCAAGCTGACTGCAGTGTGAGAGGAGAGAAGGGTGTACAGGGGACTCAGAAACAGACTGGATATAGAAAGTGACAGAGAATAAGGAGACAAGAGTTGACAGCCTGGGTGAGTGGAAGGAGGTGGTACCCTCAACAGCAATAGGGAAGTTCAGCATCTACGTGGCACAGCAGACAGAAAGCTAGGCCTGGAGTCGGGAAGACCAGATTTCAAATCACTTTAAGAGGGAAGGGTATGAGCGGAAAGAGTTCAGTTGTGAACATGTTGAGTTTAAGATTTCTACAGGGCATCCAGTTCTAGATGTCCTAAAAGCAGTTCAAGACATCTAGAGGTTAAGAGAGAGGATTAGGATAGGTAAGTAGATTTAAGAAGCATCAGGATAGAAATGACAACTGAAAATCAATTGGTGCTGATCACCAAGTGAAATAGTAAAATGGGAGAAGAGAAGAGGGCCCAGGACAGAGCACTATATAGGGCACCCATACACATGCGAGTGGTCACGACCTGGATGAAGATCCAACAAAGGAGACTAAGAAGGAAAAAGAATAACCAGGAGAAAGCACAGAAACCTAGAGGGAAGAGAGCATCAAGGATAAGAGGGTGATCAACAGTGTCAAAGCTTTCAGAGAACTGAGGATTGGAAAAGGGCCATCAGGTTTGGCAATTGAGACAGCATTGTTAACTCTGGAGAAGGCAATTTCAGTTGGATGGTAAGGTGGGAAGCCAGACTGTGAAGAATTAAGAAAAGAGTAAAAGGAATTGGAGGCATTGAATGTAGATGGCCTTCTCCAGTTTAGCCACAAAGGAAAGAAAGATGTGGGATGACAACTAGAGGGGACAGACAGATCAAGTGAGGGGGTTTGAGGGGGAAACATGGGGATGTTTGTAGGCAGTAGGGAAGCAGCAAGTAAAGAGGAAGGAGATGAAAAGTAGGAGAGTGGGGATGAGAGAGGTGGCAATTTGGTGAAGATGGGATGGAATGGGATCACTTGTGCTTGTAAAAGGGTTACCTTGCCACCTCTTCATTCTCTCATTCCTGAGACAGGGATGAAGGAGGACATAATAGCAGAAGGTATCTGGGAGATGTGATCAGAGGAGGGGATAAGAAGGTGGTCTTGAGAAAAGGCTTGTTTTTCCCAATGAAATAATGAGACAAATTTCTCAGTTGAGTGGGCAGGGGGAAGAGCTGCGATGAGGGATAAAAAGATCTGAAAGAGCTGCTCTGTCGAGACAAACAGTGAACTGATTAGGGAAGTGTAAAAGCACTGTCTTATATCCATGAGGACACAGGAGAGATTATGCAATATAAATTTACAATGGACAGCACAGTCTCATGATTTCCTCCAGGTTCATTCAGCAGGACTTGAGTAGGAGTAAAGACAGCAGATAGTGGGAACAGACTAAGACTGAGGCTTGGCAGGGCACCAGACAGTAACTGCAGAAGGGAGCAAGGAGCTCAAGAGAAGAAGACAGTGTAGAGTTGAACTAGTTCACCAAGGGGTCAAGATGGGGAAAAGAGGGGGGTGTAGATGGTTTCAGGGTGATGTTCTCAAAAAGAAGTGACAGGTTGAGAGATAGATGGTCACAATGAGCACAAAGAAGAGGTTTTGAGGTTGGCAAAGGGAGGAATGGAATGACAGCAGACTATTATGGGAAATTCCAGAGTTCATGAACATGGAAATGGAACAACTGTGGGTGATGGCAAGATCTGAGGTGATCTGTAGCTGAAGTGAGGTCATGGGAAATGAGTAAGTTGAGGAAATGGGAGATTAGGGTGTTTGAGAGAGCATTAATTTGTATGTTGAAGTCACCTAGTATGAGGGCAGGAGTTGAGGTGGAGAGGACTGTGAACCAGGCAGGCACTGAACTTAATGAGGAAGGAAGGAGAGTATCCAGAAGGTGAGTATTCAACAGCTGATAGAATAACTTAATTGGGTGATAAATATGAATAGAATGAACCTCAAAGGAGAGACTGCTGAGTGATGGTGGTAGAGCAAGAATCTGGAGTTGGAATGAGGGGCAAGGAACATCCCAATCCCCCCACAGCAAACACTGAGTTCGAGGTAGGACTCAAAGTGCTAGAAAGAGCGGCCAGGAAGGCTGCGTAGACAGCAGCTTAGCCAGGAACTGAATTCTGTGTGCACAGGAGCAAAGAAAGGAGCGGGTCCTTTGTTGTTGCTAGACAACAACCACCAATATCTTCATCAGGTAGGAGATATAGATGGAGGCAAGGCATTGTTTGATTTCATTGTCTAATTTCCCAACTACAACCAACGAGGAGGAGGAAGAGGAGGGGGCACAGGGTGAAGTGGAGACAAGTGAAAGTTCACCCAGTGCTAGAGAGGGCATCCAGGGAAGCCAGCACTCATCAAGAGCCAGAAAATTAAAAGTATCATCCATCAATTATTCACTGAGTATACTATTCTAAATCATTTAGCAAGTAAATGGTAGTTATTTTATAATGCAAATGTACACATCTCAACCACAAACAGCAATCACAAGAGAAATAGAGTTCTCCTTTACACTACCATACTTTGCCCAAAGGGTCAGTCTTATTCATAGCTGGGATACTCAAGCCTTCAAAATAATTTGAAGGACACTAAGGTGGATCCCCTGCCTTGACAGAAGACCTAAGGGGACAGAATTTGAGAAATCTAGACACTGTAATTTTATGAAATCACTACTTGTTAAAAGTTTCCAGAAGAATACAACCCAACACTAACAAAATTAAAACTGCCTTGAATATAAAGAAATAAACATGTGCTTACCTAATCATTTAGACTTCTAGGCATCCTAACAAGATAGTCTCAAACTGAAAGCCATAACAAGGGATATAAGGAACAAGTCAACATTTGCCAAAAATACTTTCTGGGTTAAGGTTATCTTCTTCCATTATATTAAACAAAATGACAAAGAAAATGTCCAAAGCAAATACACAGAAAATAGTATTTCTCCTTTTAATTTGTTCCCACCAATCAATGAGCACCCCATATCTGGCATTTTTGTTCTAGGTAATAGTGAAACTTCTGGATGAAGGGGAAAGAGGGAGAAAGAAGAGGACAGGAACTCAGAGAAGGAATATTCTCAGGACTGAACATGTTTCCCCTGGCATGTTTCTTTTCCTTTTGGCACTGCTGTCACCTCTTTAACTATATAAGTCTGCAACAAGAGACTTTTCCCAACATTTCTTTCCATGCAATCAAGAACTGTTTTGAAGATAACATTTTGAGGGAATGATTTTTTAAAACTACTTTTATGCAGGCAAGCTAAATGGAAATTGTAGCCTTTCTTAAAATCTCTGTGGTGTGACAATTTTCCTTCCTGACAGACATTTTATAATGGTGTTTTCAATGAACAGCTGAAACCCAGAACTTCTTAAGAATGTTTGAATTCTGGCCCAGGTTTGATAATTACAAAAAAGAAGAAGAAGAAGAAAGAAGAAAAAAGCAGACTTTAAAGCCACTTCTGTCCCTCATGTTTTGGGTGAAGACTGAGTAAACTATGAACTGCTGAATACAGGAACAGCAAATGATTAGTCATTACATAAGTAAAAAAGCACAAGATTTTATAAATTGGGAAACTATTACCCATATGTTTGAATTGTTTGAATTGAAATTTATTTCAGTAATGGTGAAAAATCACTTGAGTCACAAGTTTTTAGCACATTGGTACAATCGGTGAATAAAAACATGCCAAGTCATGGCAAAAACAAGTTAGACATTTCAACCTGTCCTCATGGCTAATCCTAGGGGAAGATCTGGTATAAAGCAGTCAGCTCTGAGTAACTCCAGAGACTGGGTTCACAGATAGATGACATGGCACAAACAAGGCTTAGGTCTTAAATTTTTATTTCATTTGATTTGAGGGGTAAAGTAGCCTAAAGAATGGAGAAAATTTATAATGGTGAAATACAAGGACTAATTACTTACATATTAAAAGACAGCAACTTCACTCAGAATAATGAGCTAAATTGCAAAGGGACAGACCAGACAAATGACTTATAAATTCAAAATAATCACATTTTACAATAATCGAGCCAAATGCTAAAAACAAACTAAGCCTACTAATACAGAAATAAAATGAGCCTATCATTTGTGGACAGATCAGAAAATTACTGTTTTTGCAATGCAAGTGTAAGCAAAAGAATCCCATTTGCAGATCTCAGTAAATAAAAACAGAAAGTTATACTGACATCCTGTATTTGGAATAAAGAAAGCATTACTATCCTACAGCAAGACTATAGATGGAAGATAATTCTAAATTAAACTAGTTTATTGACAAGATAAATTAGTTTCTACTATAGAACTTCAGTTCCAATGGCAGATGTCACTAAACCTCCTTCCTTCAGAATGTTATAAGAGTATTAGAGCTTGGATCTTACCATTAATGTACCTCACAAAGAAAAGATAAGACAGAGCAAAACAAGAAGCATTTATCAGTGCTAAGCATTAGAAATAAAAACACAAGCAAAAAGATAGCTTACACTCTAACGAGGGAAGTCAAAACACAACACACAAAAAGGAGATGAAAAGGGGGTGGGGGAGGACAGCGAAGGAGAGAAAAAGCAGCCAAGTCTGGAGATATTCAAGTCCCATGCAGGAGGGCGTAGTGACACAATCTGGAGAAACAGAAGCTCAGAAGGGAGCGGACTGGGAGCAGCTAGGTGGCTTAGTGAATAGAGCTCCAGCCTTGGAGTCAGGAGGACTTAAGTTCAAATGGAGCCTCAGACACTTGACACTAACTAGCTGTGTGACCCTGGGCAAGGCACTTAAACCCTGATTGCCTCACCAAAAAAAGGGGGAAAAAAAAAAGGAGGAGACTGAAGCATAGTCAGCCTAGGCCTGTCCTCAAAATGGAAGTCATAGAAGGAGCTCACCATTAGGGAAGAGAACCAGAAGACCAAAGGGTGTGATACAGCACTGAAGCACTGAGGTAAGTACTAGGATGAGAAGGCAGCTGAGTCAAGGTGGTGAAGTCCAGAATATCAAAAGCACATCCAGAAGGGGAATGAACAACTCTGAGATGGTACTACAGGTAAAATACAGGTGTGTATAACAAAGATATGGTACTAAAGTCACCACAGGCTCCCTGAAACAGCAGCACGCCTCCTAACTTAGAAGAAAGAACTGGTAGGCAGCCTGGAGCTTTTGCACAAGCAAACACCACCAAATGTTTTGCTCAGAAGAGAAAAGGGAAAAGAACATGTCCCTACTGGCTTTTTGTGTCCTCTCAAGTATAAATACAGCCTTTTCTACAAATTATCACTAACCCAAGAGGTGGTAGAGTGTAGCAGATCAAGGATGACCACTCAAGTTTTGCTTCTGACAACTAGAGGCTCTGTGACTCTGAGCAAGTCCCTCAGCTTCCCAGGGTTCTAGGCATCTCTCTTAAGACAATAATGCCAAAAACAGCTGGAATACATGATGGCAGAGATCTCTTCACTGGGAGCTTTGCTACACTGATGGAAGCACAGGTCCCAACAAGAAAATAACGAACCCATCAGAACCACTGGATTTTCAGTGATTCATCCACATCCTGACCTAGACATATGGGTGCAGATAGAACAGAACTAACTAGCTCACTTGGAGGATCAAATCCATTAATCTGGGCTAAGTACTAAATAGCCATAGACATTCTACATTAAAAAAAAAAAATCCATGCTCCACAAAGGCTGGCCCTCTGTTTCAATTAAATTACATTTATTATGTGCCTGCCATCTTGTACGGCATTAGGCTGGGAACACAGACATCACTGCCTTCAGGAAACTTTCATTCTACCGATGGTAGAGTACAATGTAGCACACACAGTTAAGTAAATAGAAAGTCATTTCAAGAGGGAGACAGAATTAATAACTAGGGGCTAGGGTTGGGGAGGAGTGCATTAGGAAGTGGAATACAGCGGTTTTAATAGGTAGAGGTGACAAGAGAGTGTACATTCAGGCATGAGGAATAGGCTGTGCAATGATAAAGAGAGAGAAGGAAGCATACTAAATTCAAAGATGAGCTAGTAGGAAAGTCTGGCTGGAATGCAGAGTGCACTAAAGGGAAGAATATTATTTAAGTATAGAAAGGAGAGAGTTAGATTGAAGATGGCTTTAAATGCCAAACCAAGTGAGTATTTTATTCGGAATAGTAGCAATAAGGAGCCACTAAAAATTTGGTCAGACATGCTCCTTAAGACATACTCGTAAAGCATAAACTGCTCTTTGGCAGCTGCATGGAGAAAGAGTTAGAGAGTGGAGAGATCAAAAATAGTGTTTATTAAACTAACCCAATAGTTCAGGTAAGAGGTAATGAGGGAAGCTAGGTGGCACAACAGATAGAATACTGGATCTGGAGTGAGGAAACTCTTAAGTTTAAACCCTATCTCATATACTGTGTGACCTTGGGCAAGTGCCTTTGCTTGTCTGCCTCAGTTTCTTCATCTGTAAAATGAGGATAATAATACCTCTCAGGATTGCTGTGGGGACAAAATGAGAACTTTTTTAAAGTACTTTGCAAATTTTAAAGTGCTATATAAATGCAAGCTATAATGATGAAGATGATTATGATGAGGGTTTAAACTATGGTATAACTTGGTAACCTTGAAAAGAAAGCAGTTTCAATAGAATAGTAGGGTTGAAGCCAAATTACAAGAGGCTTACAAACCTTCTCTTAACTTCTTTAACTTATATAGGAGACCCAGTAAAGAAAATTCTATAGGTATGCTCAACCTACTGCCATTAAATGTTGTTTGGCAAAATGCTGCTGCAGGGACAGTTTAGTTCCAAGGAAAAACAAATAGAAGATTGACTTAACAATGTTAGCTTTACAGCACTTGCACTGAGTGTCCACCAGTCATCTCTGAATATTATATTAGCTATTATTGCCTAGGAATTAATATTTACCCAGGTTTTGAAATTTACCTAAGTTATGACTTTTTGAAAAGCTACTGAGTGATATATAAATGTTTTCCACTAATCCCTCTTTTTTTTTTTTTTTGGTAAATTAAAGAACTTCACACATTCTGATTTTTATACTGCATAGAATAAAATGGAATGTACTCTAAGAAAGATCATGATAACTATGACAGAGTTTCAGCTCAATGACAAGATCAAGTCAAATGGCACAGTGTTTAGAAAAGTGAGAAGAAAAGAAGTAGAGGCACCAAATGTAGATGGGTTTTTTAAGGGGTTTGGCTGAGAAGTGGAGAGTTATAAGACAATATTGAGTAAACTAGTAAGGATTTTTTTAATGATCAGGGAGACTAGGTCATGTTTGCAGGCAGCAAGAAAGAAACCTGTAGACAGGGAAAATCTAAAGATTATCATGAGAAGGGGGATGATGATGGGAGCAATCTGCAGAACAAGAGGCGACAGGGTCAATGGTACAAGTGAGGGATTGGCCTTGCCAAGGAGAAGAAAGAGCCATATCTTCAGCAGAGACTGGAGCAGAGGAGATAGTGGAGGGTGATGTCAGAGGGATATGACATGAGGAGAGAGAAAAAAGGGCTTCAGTTTTTTCAGTCAAGTATCAAAGGTCCTTAGCTGAGAGGGTAGGAGGAAGAGGTCACATGGAAGCCTTGGGAAGAGATGGTTCAGAACAAGGGATTGGGTGAGTGGTGTAGAGAATCAGTTAGGGATGAACAGCATTGCTGTATTGCAATGGGAGCCCTGTGGAGATTATGTATCTGCAATGGCCCAACAGCTTGGTTTCAGGATTTCCTTTCAAAGCACAGAAGTAGGAGAAAAGATAGATTGCGGGAGTAATCTAGGCTTAGGATTTGCCAAGGTATGAGTGGTACGAGGACAAATGAACAAGGGATTTGAGGATAGAAGACAGTGTAAAACTGAATTGGCTCAACAAGGGGCTAAGTTTGGAAAGAGAAGAGAGTATAGACCAAGAATCGATGGCCTGACGTATATTGAGGGACAGAGAAATTGGACATCACAGAGAGAAAGAAAAGTAGGTCTAAGAGGAATAAGGTATAGTGAAGAGATGAAAAGACAAAAGACAATGATGGAATAAAGAAGAGATTGGTTAACCTTTTTTGTATCATGGGCCTCCTTTGGCAGTCTGGTAATGCCCATGGATGCCTTCTCAGAATGTTTTTAAATGCATAAAATAAAATACATGAGATCACGAAGAAAATAAATCATATTGAAATCTAATTATCAAAATAGGTTTATAACAAGTTCACAGACTTCAGAAAAACCCTCAATCTGAAAATCAAAATTCTTGAACACGGAAGTGAAGCAAGCCCCTGAGGCAAGATCAAGAGCATAAACATCCTAGTGCATAACTGAGGTTATGAAAGCTAAGTGGACCGAGGAAATAGGAGATTATGGTATTTGAAGGAACATCAACCACTATGTTCAAGTCTCCTAGAATGAGGTCAAGAGTTGAAGTGGAGAGGAAGAGCCACTGAACTCATTGAGAAAGGAGTTGTTTAATATATTTGTGACAAAACTGTTTTGACATTTGAATGAATATTTAGTTGGGTATCAGGAAATAGGAATTCTACTTCTGCTACTAATTGTGTAACCTTGACCGAGGGTTAAGTTTAACCTCTCTGGGCGTCAGCTTCCACAACTGTAAAACGAAGGAACTTAACACTAATTAATCTTTAACTTCTTTTCCAGGTCTCAAACCATCTGTTTACCTAAACATGAGCTTTGATTTAAAAGTACTATGCCACTGAATATATGGTTTTCCCAAGGGAATTGGGATACTACTTTCTAAAGTAAAATTAAACATGATAAAAACATTTTACTTTAAGAATTTCAGGTCATCTGGAAATGGAGGAAAAGGAAGCTTAAGGGTATGAGTATAATGTTCACTGAGATACCAAATCCCCAAAGAAAATATACGAATTGATGTTAATGATATTTTAAAAAGAATGTCAAAAATTGACACCAACTCATAAATTAAAGGATATCCACTACCATTAAAATAGGAATTAATCTACGTTGAGTGATGAGATTACACAATCAAAGGCAAAATTAAAAACACAGAACAATTTCAAGAAGGAAATGTACAATCTTCTGACAAAAGTAGGCATACAGTCATACCTCATTTTATTGTACTTCGCTTTTATTGCACTTTGCAGATAATGCCTTTTTTTTTTTTAAACTAATTCAAGGTTTGTGGCAACCATGTACTGAGGCACCATTTTTCCAACAGCCATGTGCTCATATCATGTCTCTGAGTCACATTTTGGTAACTCTCACAATATTTCAAACTTTTTCATTATTATTCTATGTTACAGTGGTCTGTGATCAGTGACCTTTGATGCTATAATTGTAATTGTTTTGGGGAGCCACAAACCACACCCATATGATGGCGAATTTAATAGATAAATATTGTGTGTTCTGACTGCTTCACCAACCAGTCATTCCCCGGTCTCTCTCCCTCTCCTCAGGACTCCCTATTCCCTGAGACACAATAATGCTGAAATTAGGCCAATTACTCTACAATGGCCTCTAAGTGTTCAAGTGAAAAGAAGAGTCAATTAATGCGGCAAACTTCACTGCTGTCTTATTTTTAAAAGTTGACACGGCCACCCCAACCTTCAACAACCACCACTCTGATCAGTCACAGCCATCAGTATGGACTAGACCCTTGATCAGCGAAAACATTACGATTCAATGAAGGCTCAGATGATGGTTAGTATTTTTTTGCAATGAAGTATTTTTTAATTAAGGTATGTACATTTTTTAGACATAATACTATTATACACTTAACAGACTACAGTACAGTATCAAAATATATTTTATAAGCACTGGGAAACAAAAAAATTAGTGTAACTTTATTAAACTGACTTTAAAGTAGTCCAGAATTTGAAAGTCTTCACATTTCTTCTGAACTTTTGGATACTTCAATGGAGCTGCGATCTATCTTATCAGTGACACTCCATTCAATTAAGAGAACAACCCACCTATACCTCATCCACTGTAATTCTTGTCATCTCCCATAAATCCTTGACAGAAGAGAAGAATAATGCACTCAACCTTCCTCTAAGGACTCTTAACATGTGAGTAGCAGTGCAACGCAGGCAACACCAAACACTGGTATACAACCTAATATCTTTGTTATTTCACCTATTATAACACTGAAGATGATATTTGAGATCATAAAGTCCAACCTCTACTTAAAAGCATGATTCCTCTAAAGATTCCTAGGACACTTAAGCTAGGCTTAAAATTACTTGCTTTGAGCTTTCAAAAAAGCACACCAAAAGTATAATAAAGATAAACTGATTAAGGAAAAATAGAAGATGCTGCTCTAAGAAATTCTCAGAAAATTTTCTAAGAATTTATAATGGACTATCTCAAGTTCTATAGCACCATCACATCATAAACCATTAAGTCATGTCCTCACGTGGCAAACCAGTAAATTACCAATACAGTTTACTAACTAGGTAACATTGAGGCATCAAGTAACCGAAAATAGACAAGACTTCTTTGATCATGAAACAAAATCTATTTTGGAGGCAGCTTTTTGTTTGGTTTTGCTTTCAATTTAGCCCCAAAGCTCCAAAATTCCTTATACTGTACTAATATTTGGCTCAGAGAGCAGGAATGACCACTCTATTCTTTGGAAAATGCAGTAGGTTAGGAATACCTTCATTTTCTAACTAAATTTCAAATCCATTAAATGACATAAATTCCCTCTAATCCTAGCCTATACCTCAAGGCTTGCTTAGTGAATACCTTAGTTATTCACACATTCCTGCTTCCTGAGGAAACAGCTAGAGTTTCTCTAATAAGTATTTTATCCAGAGGAGACACAAGGTAAGATATTAAGCTTTTCAAGTGCTTTTTGCTGGGCTTTGTTGGCATACAAAACAAAACTCTATTCCAAATAGAGCATTCTGGCTGCACCGAAAAACATAATGGAAAAACTCAGGAACTGTTTATTCCCTAAAAGGCTGTAAGATTTCTATTCTAGAATCAAAATTGTATGTCATAAGTGATCAAAATCTACTCTAAAGATAATATTTTAAAAGTACCATCATTTCCTGTATTCATTGATAAGCCTAACAAGCAGCTATGACTGTAATTACCCAATAAAATAAAGACTTTCAGCTAGAAGGTGTAGTTACCACCAACAGAGATGATTATAGAATTGCACATTTGGGAGGAACCTTGAGAGGTCACTCAATCTCTTACTACCTTCAAGAGGTCAATATACATCATCTAAATTCAAATTAACATCTACCCTAATATTTCCCCAGTATTTAACTCACACTAGTGTTAAGTTCTCACTTCAGAACCCATTCATTATTTAAAACTCAGCTTTACAGTGGACTTCTTACTCCCATTTTTTGTTTGTTTTTGCTATTAAGGTTATATTATAGAATAATTTGTGGTTTCTTCTGGCTCTTTTGTGATTAGTCTTTTGTAAATATGGAATCCTAGTGTGAACCTTTCCCCTCATTTGCTTAGCTTTCAGAAGTCAAGTTATATTCTATATAGTGGTCATGGACTGATTCATTTTTAAGAGAAGGCCCTGCTAGCACAAACCGAGACAGACAGTCCAGAAGCAAAATACACAGAGGTTTCACATTCAACATATATAGGCAGCGCACACAGACCAACTGTGTTCCAAAACTTCATTTTTAAGTCTATTTGGAATTCAGAACACATTTCTCCATAGCTACAATGTGATAAATATTCTAAGTTCCTTAAGGTCTGAGTCCCTGTCTAATTTGGCTTCATATTTTCCTCAGTGATGCTATATGGCTATGAATTATGAACCATCACAGACTTCTGAAGAATCAAAATGGCTGTAGACACAAAGGGCAGTGGAAAGAAACATGATAGACGTAAGTAACATGTACTATATTATCAAATAGTGACTTGCATATGAGAAGTGACATAAAAGACATCACCAAGGAACATGTATGACTGAGAAAATAGATAAGTCAACGTAGACAGAATGAGACACGACATGGCATACCTTTGGCCATAACATTGGTATACAGGATGATATGGATACCAAGCTGCCAGTTAGCAAGTGGATGAAATATTGGTGCTCATCATTATATTTAACAACCTAAAACCTCTAGCATTTTAGGTGGATTCTGTTGGGAGGAACTTTGGAATTCCATTCAATTTAATACTTGAGAAAAATATAACAATTATATAGGAAATGAAGGGTAAATGGGCTAAGATCTGCATTTCTAGATAGAGTACTCATACTGACGAGATGACTGATACATCAAAGTATCAAAGTAAAACATCTTCCCCAGCACTTAACACAATGTTTTAAACGTGCCATCGGTCACTCACTCATCACCTCCATCTCTTAGAATCCCTAGTCTCCTTCAACACTAGGCTCAAGTACCATCTACATGAAGCCTTTCCTGATTCCTCCAGTTGCTAATGTTCTCCTCTTCTGTGATGGGTTTGAAGGAGCCCTGATATAGAAACACCAATGTAACGCAGACAAATTGCAGGAGTATATTCACAACAGGTCACTCAACTCTCTTCCTTAGCAATAATGCTCTAAGGACTTCTGCCTCCAAAGTATATCTGCACTATAAAGCTGAACCCCCTCCCCTAAGATGTTCAACATTTACATTTATAGAGTGACCAACTGTCATAACTGGGTCACAAGTACAAGTAATTAACCTTTGCCTGCAGGTGACTATTTGCTACCACTTAATGATTTTATAAAGTGAAAACACAGGGGAATCTCCTGGTGCCTACCCTGAGCATGGTGACCACTTGTAGATTATAACACTTCCCCTTCAAATATCGCTCTATCTGTTCTATACATACTTACATATATAGAAATTGTGTCAATTCCTTCTTGAAGGTAGAGACAATTCCTCTTTTGTTTCTATATAATCAGTGCCTAGTACAGCACCCACACAGTAGGCTTAATGAACGCATGTTTATTGACTGATAGTAGCCATTTAATGTTTGTTAAATGACTAGTAAGTTTCCAACCTAAGTCAAAGTCTATTTAATATAAAATGCAGCTGACATAATGCGTTAATTATATATTATGTATTAATGACGAAAAATGGCACTAACAGAATTTCAGAGTTGAAAGGGTGGGACCTTAAAGTCAAACTTGATTCAAAAGCATGAATCCTTTCTACAACACTCCTACAGATAAGTGGATATCTAGGGTCTACATCAAGTTCTCCAGGAATAAGAAATACCTAGGTAACTAGGTGGCTTTAAATTTCCAGAAATGTTTTCTTATGCTGAGCCAAAATTTGTCCCCTTGGAATTTCCACCCATTGCCTATCAGCTCCAGAACAAGTTCAATTTCACATGATACCCTTCGAAGGCAGTTATCCTGCTTTTCATTAAGTCTTCTCTCTCCAGGTTATAAACCCCTATTTCTTTCAAATGATCCTCACATGACACAATTTTGAATCCACTCACTATCCTGTTCGCTCCTCTCTAAGCAAATTTCAGTTTATCAATGTTTCTTTTTAATTGTAGCACCTAGAGCTGGACATTCCTGATGTGGCCTGATCAGGACAAAGAATGGTGGGACAATCACTTTCCTTGCTCTGGATATTATATTTTTATTAGTGCATCCTAAGACCAAACAAGATGTCTGGCTGCCATATTATACTACTGATTCACCATGAGCTTGCAATCCACCAAAACCACCAAATTATTCATACTGTTTTCCGGCCACCTCTCCCTTGCTTGGCACTTATGTAACTGATTTGTTTGAGCCTACAGATGATTTTAAATTTAATCTTGTTAGCCTACCATTACAGTTTGCTCGGATACTTTTGGATCCCAATTCTGTCCCCCAACGTTATTAGCTAGGTCTCCCAACTTCATGTCAGTTTGAAAATGTTTTAAGTATGCCTTCACTGTTAAGAGTTTTGTGGCAATCCACTAAGATAGATAATGCTCATTAAAACTATCAAAAGACCCTAAAATACCATTAAATAAAGCAAGGGGAAAAAGCATTCCTCATTCAATTTCTTAAGTAAGAAGGTGGGTGTAATTTATGGAGGATGGAGAGATAAATATATGGTAATGTCTGTGAAGACACTAAAAAGAACTTTTTAAGTACAGTACTTTATATCTACTAGGCATTCAATTGGTGTTTGTCATTAAGCTCAAGACTGAAGATTGGTAGCACTAGTTCTCTATCAAATCTAACAACATAAAAATTATGATTTTTTTCCTTGACAAATGTAAAACATCAGTTCTATTCTTACTGATTAGGGTAAATTTTGGCTAAAATGGAATGAAAAGTTTACTGGAGAAAGGGGAAATAAGGATGAGGACAGACCATTAAAGATGTATATGTATATAATGAAGTAGAACTGACAGCGAGTTCATGCACAAAAGAACAGGAGAAAGCATAACATGTGATTTCATAATGAAGTAAGACAGCGGGTCTTTCTTCAAGGAAAGGTTGGATGTTCCTGTGTGGATGTTGTAAAGGGGATTCTGTTTAGCTACTGGCTGGCCTAGAGGGCCTCTGATATCCCTTCCAACTTTGAGTTCTGAGTATAAAATGCCCATGGGAGAGGGGGGTGGTAATCAAAGTGATAAGAAAGTCATAAAGTTCCCTGCTACTATAGTAGCCTTAGGTTGGATAAGGAGAAAAAAAGGTAATGTCAACCAATTATTCATATATAAACATGTTTTAAAGTCAGATGTTCATGTGGAAAGGGTGGGCAAGGTTAGCTGTATATGTGTATTTTTAATAATGCAACTGCCTCCAACCTTTGTTTTTTTCCAAGATATAAATCTGGCCTTCGTTTCTGTGAAGTCTTTTCGAATGTATACTTTATACTACCTCAGATTTTCTTTCTTTTCTGAATCAGTCAAAGCGATCTGGGATACTTGAGGAAGGAGCTCTAGACACTGGTCATCTTTCTTTCAATTGATCACTATTGTCAGTTCAAGAAAACCCCCACTGATTGAAGATTATTTGAGGCTCTGCCTCACTAGTTAAACTACAGTCCTTAGGGGCATCTCTGAAACTGAAGCTTTTCCAACGTTAGCTATGTCAATAGGCAAGTCATACTTGCTCAACCTCAGTTTCCTCATCTATAAAACAGAAATAATGATACTTATAAAGTTTACTTCTTTGGAGAGCTATGAGGCTTACATGAGACCATGCATGTAAAAGCACTTTGCAACTTTAAAGTGCCATATAAATTCTAGTCGTCATTATTATTCCCCAGTTAGTGAATTCCTCATTACAAGAGTCTTGAAGTTGAAGCTGTACGAAACCAAGTTAGCTGTTTTACCCACCAGCTGCTCCAGTTGGTTGGAACTCCATAAATATCATGCCCCTTCACTGAGTACTGTCTGGCCCCTCTTCTCCCCTTTTCAGCTTCTTTTTGTATACTGTTGTCCCCTATTACATTGTAAGCTCTTTGAGAGCAGGGACTGGGCAGCTAGGTGGCACAGTGGATAGAGCACTGGCCCTGAAGTCGGGAGGACCTGAGTTCAAATCTGGCCTCAGACCAAACACTTGACACTTATTAGCTGTGTGACCCTGGGCAAGTCACTTAACCCCAATTGCCAAAAAAAAAAAAAAAAAAAAAGAGAGAGAGAGAGAGAGAGAAAGCAGGGACCATCTTTTTCTGATTTATATCCCCAGAATGCCTGGCACATAGTAGGCCCTTAATAAATGTTTACTGATTACTGACATTATAGTTAGTGCTATAAATAGGAGGGATTCATGCATCTGGTAGGAGTTGGATCAGAAGACCCCTAAGTCCTTTCTAACTCTCAGATTCTATGATTTTAAACATAAGAAACTTTGATAACGCTAAAGGTGGAGCTTCAGAAGTACATGAAGTATGGCTGACATCAGTAGCTATAGTAGGCTTGGATATACAATATAATGTTTTAAACACAGCCTTCTCTCACTTGGATGTTTAAGTTTTGCTAGACTTCTTTTAAAAGCCAGGCACATAACTTTATACTTAAATCACGAAACTCCCTAAACACAAAACTCTGAATATAGGCTTAAATAACAGTATTTCAAAGAAAGGAATATGAAGAACCAATATATGGCAATCCTTAAAGTACATAAAAAAGAGCTCCAAAATGAACTTTCAAAAGAGGTTCAGTTTCACAAGATTTATTACCATTTATAAGCTACATCTTGATTTTAAGTAGTATATTGTTGCCCATATTCTCTAAAGATGAAAGGAATCCTGAGGAATGGTTTAACACATTTTCCTATTTTTATTTACAACTGCATGCCTATATGCTATTCTCAAAGAAAAGGAGATGCTGTTTATTGTAGTGCTCCAAATGTATTTCAAACTATTTAAAAACATACTTCATTTAACAATAATTATGCTGTGGTTTTAAACTCAAACTATTTAAAAATGGGTCACCTTACAGAACTGATTATATACAACTCATACAATTTTCTTTGAAAGAAAAGCAAAGCCTTTTGTTTAACTACTGCCACTACGGTTCAGTGCAGATTAAGTAATATCAATCTCTAAAATGTATGCAGAATAAGAAAGGCTGAATTATTGAATTGCTGTAACCTGTAAAGAGTAACCTGAAGCAGAAAATGAACCCAGCACTCATCCTACTTATTTTCTTACTACATCTTCAGTTTCAAGTCCTTAAGTTTAATGTGTAAAACCACCCCTCAGGATTCCTTCCACCTTTAGAGAATACAGGGAACAATATACTACTTCCCAATGTTGATTCTATAGTTAAACAGTTTAACTTAAAAACTGTTTCCTGCTCCCTAACCTCTACCCCCATTCCCATCCCCTAATGCTGGCTCACATCTTACCGAACACATACCCTGGACTACTACCACCATTTACTTCTACCAATCGTACTCAAACGTGAACAGCGATAGAAGACGACATAGAACTGCACTGATGCGGTTCTACTACAACTTTATGTTATTTAGTCTAAACACGGTCTTCACTTGTGAGTAAAACAATACTGTCATGGCTACGTGATTGTCCCTCCCCCCACAGCAGCTGCTCCAGAAAGTCCCTTCTCTCAAGTCTCCCACATGAAGTCCCTTACTGTCCCCCTCTCAGTAGACATGGCTTCCTACCCGACTGAGAAAAGAGGACAAGCACAGTGAGCTCTTCTTCTCTTCCACTTCATCTCTAGAAGGCTTGTGATGATACCTATTCACTCCAGTCTCAGACGAAGGAAGGCCCTTCCCCACTCCTTCAACACTTGATCCTGCTCCCTGACATCTCCAGCGCTGATCTCACAATCACCCACCCACCCATCCACACACACACACCCCTACCTTTCATTTTTCCCTATCTACTGGCCTACAAACCTATTCCAGTCTCTCTCATCCTTTAAAAACCTTTACTTGACACTCGACACTACCATTTCCTAAAGCTATTCTCCTAATTCCTAGAAAAAGCTATCTACTCTCATAACTCTGCTCAATCTCTAATATTCTGGCTTCCAATGGACATCATTCAAGTAAAACTACTCTCTCCAAAATAACCAATAACCCACAGCTAGGCATATATCCCAAAGCGGTCAAAGATATGAAGAAAGATACCATATAAAATAAAAAATGTTCATAGTATTAAATATTATGGTAGCAAAGAACTGCGAACAGTTTATACCCATCAACCAGAGAATGAAAAATTGGCATATGGATATGGATTGTGCTGGAAGAAATTATGAATATGAAAAATAAAGAAAAGTATGAAAAAGACATATAAACTGATGCAAATGAAGTAAACACAATTAAGAAAACAATAGATGTACAAAATGTAAATGGAAAGAACATCATCATCAAAAGACAAACCAACCCCTGGTTGTATAATTATAATCATCAAGCTTGGCCTGAAAAAAGGGAGCAAAAAAACAGGCTTTCTTCTTTTCTTTGCAGAGAAGGTGGGGCTAAGGGTGTGGAACACTGAATAATCTGTCAGACTCAGATAATGAACTGATTAGTCTTGTTGAACAGCTTTTTTTCCACACTCTCTTATTATTTGTTATAAAGGATAAACTTCGGGGGAAGGAGGAAGTGGAGGGGGAGGATCACAGGTTCACACCTTGAAAGTCATTTGGTAGAACACCTTCATTTTACAAATAAGGAACAAATAAGGAAAGAGAAGCTTAGTGACCTGCCCAAGGCCACATGACTAGAAAGTAGCAAATAAAATACAAACCCAGGTCCTAATGCCAAATCCCCTATGCTTACTATTACACCACAAAAAAAAGATGTATTTGGAAATAAGGGTGATTAAAAATATCAATATAGCAATATTAAAAAAAAGAAAACTCTCCCCAATGACAAACAAGCTCTTCATCTGATAGTCCTTCTTCTCTACCTTCACACACACTGATGCTCTTGAGCACCCCCTCCTAGATACTCCCTTTCTAAGTTTAAGGTACAACTCTTAGTTCTTCGACCACTTCTCATTTTCCATTCCAGGATCTATAATCTGCCCCCTAACTATGGGTATACCCTAAAGAGCGTTCTGTACTCTCCCTTTTTCTATGCTTTCCTTCAGTGACCTCATCAACTCTTATTAGTTCAACTATCATCCTTAGACAAATAACTAAACTCTGCGATAAGATACATAGAGCCTTAGCCTTTCTCCTGAGCTTTAGTCCAGCATCTCCAGCTGCCTACTAAACACTTCAAATTCAATGTTCCAAAGGCACCTGAAATTCTTTTCTCCCCTTCTTTGAACTTCCCTATTTCCGGAAAGGACAGTGTCAGCCTTCTAGGCACCAAGGTTTATAAGCTCAGAAGCTCACCTGCCCACTCTCAGCCCACAAAGCCAATTAACAGCCAAATCCTGTCTTTTCTACCTCTACCTCTCTCTCTCTTTAGCTCTTGCCTAAACAACTTGAACAACTGAATTGTCTCACGTCTTCCCTCACTTTAATCCATCCTGCCAATATCATCAATTACTCCTAGTGGATTTTACCTCCCATTACCTCTATGATAAAAAGCCAACT
Source organism: Vombatus ursinus (assembly GCF_900497805.2). Taxonomy (NCBI): domain Eukaryota; kingdom Metazoa; phylum Chordata; class Mammalia; order Diprotodontia; family Vombatidae; genus Vombatus; species Vombatus ursinus. Next base: position 6,590,512 of record NW_020954617.1, read on the forward strand.
CTTCTGTTTAGCCTTTAAATATATATATATATATATATATTTACAATTTAGCTACAACCTAACTTTCCAGAACTATACTATTACTCCTTTTCATGTATTCTTTCTTTGGTCTGGCCACAATGTTCTTCTTGCTGTTCTTCACATATGCCTGGAAGGGGTTCTCTCTTTACCTGTGCCTCTAACAAGCCCTTGTTTCCTTCTAAGCTTGGCTTGAAGGCTACCTCCATAACACGATGATACCAGGAGTGTGATCTCCAACCCCTTCATGTTAGTTTATATTTATTCTGTCTATACTTACAGCTAGAAATGTTGTTCCCTGGAAAAATGGAAGCTCCTTGAGGGAGGGGGTGATTGCATTTTTGCCTTTGTATGTCCAAAACCTAACACAATGCCTGGCACTTAATAAATGCTTGTTGATTAACTGCTCAGATAACTGTACAGGTTACCACTAGCTAGTAAAATAATGTATGACTGAAGGACAGAAAATGTCACATTCTTTAAAATGCTAGTAAACTGCTCCTACTTTAGAATTAAGTGTGACGATTTCAGTTTAATGGAAAAAATTATAAAGATATAGTATAATGTGCATAATTTTGCTTCCAAAAGTTCCATGTCAAGTAAGATCCAACAAGCTACATTTTCCTAAATGGAATCAGGAATAGCATTAAATTCAATGACAATACTACGTCTGGGAATGAACTAATTTCCCAGTAGAAGCATCCTTTATATACAGTTAGCCCAACTAAGGCTGCTGCACAATGTCATTAATACATGATGGAAAAACTCAAAGGGATAATAACTGAAAAATAAAATTAAGGGGTGAGAGAGGAATCTATTGGGAGAAAGATAAAAGGAAAGGTAGAATGGGGTAAATTATCTCATAAAAGAGACAAGAAAAAGCTTTTACAGTGGAAGGGAAGGGAGGAAGGTGAGGAGAAGTGAATGAACCTTATTCTCATCAGAATTGGCTCAAAGAGGGTATAACACACTCAACTGTGTATAGAAATCTATCAGCCTACAGGAAAATAGGAGTGAAAGGGGATAAAAGAAGGGGGGTGGATGATAGAAGGGAGGCAAATTAGGGGAAGAGGTAGTCAGAAGCAAAACACTTTTGAAGAGGGACAGGGTAAAAGGAGAGAGAGAATAGAATAAAGAGTAGAGGGGGAATGGAATGGAAGGAAAAACAGTCGGCAATAGTAACTGTGAAAAAAAATTTGAGGCAAGTTGCGGTGGAATTGTGAACTGACTCAACCATTCTGTAGAGCAATTTGGAATTATGCCCAAAGGGCTATAAAACAATGCATACCCTTTGACCTAAAAATCCTACTACTAGGTCTGTATCCCAAAAGAGATAAAAAAACAAAAAAGAAAAGACTTAGATACAAAAATATTTATAGTACCTCTTTTCTGGTGGCAGGGAGTTGGAATCTGAAAGGATGCCCCTCCACTGGGGAATGGCTGAATAAACTGTGCTATGTGATTTTATGATGGAATACTATTGTGCTGTAAGAAATGATGAGCAGAATGCTTTCAGAAAAACCTGGAAAGACTTAACAAGAGCTGATACAAAGTGAAACATACTGTGTACAAAGTAACTAACACTATAAGATGATTAGCTGTGAATGACTTACCTATTCTCAGCAACACAATGATCCAAGACAACTCTGAAGGACTTATTATGAAAAATGCTATCCATCCCCAAAGGAAAAAACTGATGGTGTCTGAATACAGACTGAAGCATACTTTTTAAAAAAAAATTTTTTTTGGGGGGGGGGGTCTATATTTTCTTTTACAACATGACTAATATGGAAATGTTTTGCATGAGCTTCCCCCTGGGAGGGGATACATCCTTTCCGAAAAGTCCTACACATTGTATAACCTACATCAAATGCTTGCCTTCTCAATGAAAGCGAGTGAGGAGGGAAGAAGGGAGAGAATTTGGAACTCAAAGTTTTAAAAACAAATGTTAAAAATTGTATTTACATGTAACTTGGGTAAAAGAAAATACTAAATAAATTAAAAAAGAAAAGGACTTCAATATTATCATTACACAATTCTATTTTAATGTCTTTCAAGTGAATCCTTAAGACACAACAATGTCATGGTTTCACAGAACTAATTACCCTGGGTAGCTGGGTATAATTGAAAAGACTGATGCACCTGTGTCCACATAAAAACTGTACTCTCGATGAAATCAAATCTTTATTTGTAGAACCCTCACACTCTTTACTCTACCTTGGCATAAAAAAAGAGACACCTACTATTTCTGAATGATGCATACCAGACTAGATATCTGGTACTATTGTTTTTCAGAAATCCATTTAATGTTACTTTACCTGTAATTTTATTTCAATGTGCTTTTATTGCAATTCTCTCTACTTTGCTAATAATGACAGTGAGGCTTCAAGTCACCATAAAGGTAATGATGTAGCTGTCATATACACATGCATTCTGTACATATGGCCAAACCATAGACTAGCTATAGAATTGGTAGAATTGACTGAGTTCTAAGATCCTAGATATAACAATCTTGCTTTATGTTTAATGTTAAGTATAGTTTACAGATGAAATGGTATGAATAATAGATCTAGGTTTTGTAGTCATTAGAAATACAAACACTAGGGGCAGCCAGGTGGCACAGTGGATAGAGCGCCAGTCCTGAAGTCAGGAGGACCTGAGTTCAAGTCTGGCCTCAGACCAAACACTTGACATTTACTAGCTGTGTGACCCTGGGCAAGTCACTTAACCCCAATTGTCTAAAAATTTAAAAAAAAAAAAGAAATACAAACACTAAGACTTCTTCAGAAACTTAAATCTAGGTCTTGGCATCACACTCTGTCTGCTGAAGAATAGCTGCTGTTCATTTGCTGAATCAATTTTAATTTAGAAATACCTTTCAACTCTCTGCAGCCAATTAAAATCCATGATGATAAGTAAGATTTCTCCAGTAGTACTTGACATTTCTGATTCTCAATTTAACATATCTAGCACAAGACTCTCATGAGATTCTTCGAATTATCCCGATGGTACTAAATGCTATAGTAAATACTCGGGAAAAAGTCACTCAGAGAGTTCCTAAAATTCTTCCATGATCATATAGAATCACAGAACACAGACACAGAGCTAGAAGGTGCCTCAAAGGTTATGTAGTCTAACTTCCCATAGTACATGAATATGTACTAATAACTGAAGTTGTTCTCTGTATGACTCATTCATCATCATAATTAGATTGTAAAATCTTTGAGAGAAGAACACCGAATTTCTCTGTACATGCTCAAAGGTTAAAGCATAATGTTACTAAGGCTACAGTCACAAATTCAATCCCAAAGTGGCTCTCTTCTATGACAACATGTACCCCTGACGTTCTATGTCAAAGTTGTGTGTCCGAGCGTACAAATATGCCACCAAAACTTTAAAAAGAAAAAGATCAAAAGAACATATGATTCAAAATATATTCCCTCCCATGATTATTTTCATTTATAAAGAAAAGGATTATACTATGGCCCAATACTGTGATCAGTACATGATGAGTACTCAGTTAAGTACTGTTGACAAATGAAAGGCAGCAATAGAATGACGAATAGCCCACAATGAAGGTAATTCATCTGTCTATGCATCCATGAATAATCCAGAATCAAACTGACTACTTTTTATGTCTGGTGCCCTAAACATTTTCCTCTTTATTGCTTCTTCATTTCCATAGTAAGGCAGGGTCTTTTCAGCACAAAAAGCTAAGAATTACCTAAAGCATCCTTTCAAATGGCCTTTCAGAAGTTCTACAGCAAACTGGCTTTGATTAGAGATAGTAGAGTTAAAAATGGTCCCGTGATGCTGAGTATCTTGCTAGTCAGAATGTATATGAGTTGGTTCGCTCAACTTCTATTCATTCGTTCCATTAATGCAAAAATTGCAGGCATTCCCCTTGAGATATGAAAAGGTACCTGACTTACAGGCCTTTGCACACATGTAAGACAACTTGTGCCAGGCTGGGGACTTGCTTCTCCCAGGAAAATGAGTGTTACCTTCTCTGATTGAAGGCATGGGGACACAAATGTTGCCTCAGTTTCTCTTTCCTCCTCTTATAGCCATCCAAACCGTGTCTCAAAGGCTTCACAGGTTCCCAGACTAATGTATAAGAGCCCATCTAGCCCAATAAAGGGGTCTAAGTTAAAACATAACTGATTTACAGATGTCTAAATTATAACCTTATGTAAATTAGAAGCTAACTTGTCTTTTTTTTTTAATCAACTAAAAGAATTGTAGTTAGTTTTCCGTGCATACTCTGTTTGTATCAGTAGTGATTAAGGGATTCAAAAAGAATCATTTAAAGGCCTATCAGATAACTCAAAAGAAAGTACAGTCAAATCCTCAACATTTGTTGATTTAACTTTCCTGACTTCAAGCATGCCTGCAATTTTATCAGTAAACTCATTTTCACTTTTGAGTTGGCAACTGTGCCATGTGGCAATTCAGGCCATGTGGAGTAGAGGAAAAAAAAGAGTGGCACAATGTGTGCATGGCTGGTGTCCTACTAGATGCTTTGGTCTCATTCACCCTATGGTTGTAAAGAGCTCTCCATGCCTTCTCCCTATTTTCATCGTTCACCTTTAAAACTTTAAAGTTTTATGTTGCAATTATGCCCCAAGAGCTTAGTGCAAGTCCTTTTGGCTGTAAAGCACAAAGCTAAGTGCAAAGTCAGTAATGGGGCTTAGTGAGAAAATAAAGGCGCTAGAAAGTCTACAGCCACTGATGGCTGTGAAAGATTTACAGTTCTTGGTGGTCAGGGGAATCTAACCCCCTATTTACCACAGGTTCAATATATTAACATTCTCCTTTTTGACTTTCCCACTGTTTCCCCCTGGGAAGTTGAGGATTGACTGTATCTAGAACCTAGACCTTGCACATTAAAGGTACTTAGTAAGTGTTGAATTGTTTAGTTGAATTTAATTTAATTAATCCTATGCCTTAGGAGTCTTCACAAAGACTGATTTCTATTTCCTTGCCTTTCATCAGATTAATGACTAAGAAAGAGAGGCAACTGGGGTAGTAAGAAAAGTATCAATTCATTTATCTACACCACAGCTTCCCTTTTATTTAATCAGAGGTATGAGCTCTACTAAAGAACTAAATTATTCTTTAATTTAGCAGTAAGATTTTCCAAGCCATAATGTGTGTCTGTACATATTCCATGTATGTGTGTTTCAAAAGGTTCTTTACAACAAATTATTCGGCCTTTTAATTAAGAATATTTTTGATGGCTGAGGGAATTAGAAAGGAGAATGCTGAATCTGCCTGGTGAAGATTGGTTTTCCTGGCCCCATCTACCTCAGATAAAAATCCTATGAGCTTGGGACTTAGCCATAAGCCCGAAGCAAAGGCAGATCGTCAAGACTGAGAGCTTTTTGTCCAGGGGCATCTGCCTAGGATCAAACCCCTTTAGAGAAAGGCCACTTCTTAGAGAACCCACCCTTCCTGAACTCTATGACATCTTGCATCAGCTCTACAATTATCTCATGATATTGGTAATTCCTGTGGTTCCTAGACTCTTTTAGCCTAGATCCGCAGGCCTCCCTTTTCCGGCTCAGTGAATGGTTTTATTGTGTTCGAATGTTATTTTCTTGTCATTCTTACTTTAAAAAAATTTTTCCCAGTTTGATGAAGAAAAGTCATCTCAAAGTCAAAAAGTTAAAGTAACTACTATTCTACAATCCAAAAACTACACTTAAAAAGTGCACCGTTCAGTCACACATAGATAGCCTGAATAGTTTATTATAATACTCAAACCTTTTAATAATGTTAAGTTAATAGCGGCACAGATAAAGACACTATTAGGTGTCAGAGGTGGGATTTGAACTCATCTTCAAAATAGAAAAAAATAAAAATGGAAAGAGTGATGATGTTACTAAGCACTCTGACAAGAGGCAATTTTTAAAAATTCTTCCTATGGAGAAATTACAGGCCTACAAGATTAGCATTTTGACAATATGCTATGCCAAAATATTAAATTTTATATTTTACAATTTTAATTGAGATTTAATGCATTTATTGTTCAAAGAAAGACTCTAAATATTCCTAAATGCCTTCAGCCTCAGAATTGTTTAACCTAAGCCTTAGGAGGTAAGAAAAGGAGACGCCTTGGTGACAAAAGTCACCTTAAAAAGCAAACAATTAAAATGCCCTCCTCCCCTTTACAAAAAATATAGGTAGTCACTAAGTAAGTAAAAATGACAACACAAGATTCAGTCAGGTAATTATTATTATTATTAGAATAAATTAACTTTCACAAGTTACAGCTTTCTTTTTCTCTCCTTATGAGCTCAAAAACCTTTAAAGAAAAAAAGAGATTATTGCATACCTATAGATGGGGATTTGAAAGGGTATTTATCAGGAAGATCCACTCTAACTTTCCACACTCCACCTTCATATGGTGCTGTAAAAGAAAAGCATATTATAACATGTTTGTTTTTTAAATATAAATCAAGCATATAAGTGCAACAAAATTTAAATGTCAGGATGTAGGTGAAACTTTAAAATCCTTATCACGTCTCAAAAATCTTCTAAACGTCTTTCCTCAGTCTTCCCCTCCCTTTAATTTTCTGATGCATTTCTCACTGTTTACCATCTTCTCATCTGCATGCTGTAACCTCAGTGCAGGCCATTATCTCCTCTACCTACATCACGGCAAAAGCCTCCTCATTGTGGTCTCCCCAGATCCAGCCTTTCCTTCTCCAACTGATCTTCCACACAGCTACCAAATGGACATTCCTAAAATGAAGCTCTGACCATGTAACTCCCTTCCTCAAGGAGCTTCATCCCACCAAATCTATGACAAAATACAAACTCCACTGACATTTAAGGCCTTTCACAATTTAGCTGCAAGATATATTTAGGAACTGACTATGCATTAATCTCCTTCAGAAATTCGATGCTCAACCCGGTCTACTTGTTATTTCCTCATACATAATATTCCATCTTCTACCTCCATGCCTTTACATGGGCTGTCTGCAATGTTCACTCTACTCAACTATGTTTTTTGAAACCCCTAGCTCCCTCCTAGGTTCAGTCCAAATGCCCCTTCCTTCAAAATACCTTTCCTGATTCTCCCACTTACTAGCATCCCACACCAAAACCACCTTTTATTTATTGTGAATATGTCTCTGTGAACATGTTGTATCTCCCTAATAGAATGAAAACTTCTTTGGGAAGAGACCATCTTATTCTGAATTTTTATCCTCGGTGCCTTGTACAATGCCTGACATATAAGTTCTTTAGGAATAAGAAATCTATTTTAGTATTAATATTTAATTTACTTTAAAAGATACGTAAGATTTTAATTAAAAGACATATGACAAGAAAATCTGCAAGAGACAGATTTCATTGTTTTAGAAATTCATTTATTCTGTAAAAATTACTAAAAGACTTTAGTAAAAAACACTCATTAGTAGGACGTGGTCACATACCTCCCACCACACACAAAGAGAATGCACCTATCTATAATAAAACTTGAATTCACCAATGATCTATTATAGAATGAAAAACCTGAATTTACAAATAATATATTGTCATGGAACAAAAGAGTATATAAACATGGCATTAAGATTCCACAATGGCCCTGTAATTCACTTTAAACTGGTTCCCAATTATCATAGGTGCCATCTGTCCAATATTTTCTTTGCTTTTGCTTTATCTAAAAGTCAATTAGTATAAAGCAGGATTATATTGAGAAAAGACATATACTTACTTCCTTGTGGTCCATAAAACTTCACTACAAATTCATTGAGTCCTCCTAGGATTGTGACTTCATGTTTGCTTTCAATGCTAATATTGAGGGTTAAGGAAAAGTATCAATGTTTAGTATTTATTACATAACAGAACTACTATTAATATTTCCAAGAGAAGTCATGAAAAATCACCAGAAATGTTATATGAATCTTATAAAAGAGAAGATGGTATGAATAGAAAGTACATAATTATAAGAGTCCTATGAATTGAGACATAATTTGTTGTCAGTATTTTTATCTTCATTCAAATCCAAGTGAAAAATTTAAGTCCATTAGAGAATTTCCATCTCCAAACCCCACAAACAGTTTAATATAGCAGCTAACAAAATTTGTTCCTTGAAAGGCAGCATGGCATAGTAGAAAAATTCTGGTCCCAATCCTGCCAATAAGTTACAGCATGATTTGGGGCACCTACCTCCCAGGATTGTTATGAGGATCAAATGAGATAGTATTTACAAAGTGCCTAGCCTATAACAGGTCCTATATAAATGTTACCTATTATTATTATTATATCAATGTATTGATTTTACCAGCATGGCCACAAGCCATAAAATATTAATAACAGCAAAACAACAGTATTTATACAGGGCTATAAGGTTTGCAAAGTGCTTTATATATGTTAACTAATCAAATGTTTTAAAATCTCCTCACCTCCATGGGAAGTAGGTGCCCATCTTAAAGATGAGGAAACTAAAACACAGAAGATACAAGTGACTTGTCCAGGGTCACACTAGTGTCTGAGGCAGACATTCAAACGAGGGTCTTCCTTACTCCGTCTGAGGCAGACATTCAAACGAGGGTCTTCCTTACTCCAAGTCATACATGCTGTGCTATGTTTGTCATTCAGTCAATGCTTCTCACAATCCTCTGTTACTGTTCAGTCATAACTGACTCTTTGTGACACCATTTAAGGTTTTCTTGGCAGCAATACTGCAGGGTTTTGCCATTTCTTTTTCTAGCTTATTTTACAGATGAGGAAACTGAGACGAATAGGATTAAGTGACTTGCCTAGGGCCACGCATCTAGTTAGTGTCTAAGGCAGGATTTGAACCAAAGAAAATGAATCTTCCCGACTCCAAGCCCAGCACTCTATCCACTGCACCAACTAGCTGCCCACTGTACTGTACCATGTAATTGACTCTTAATCACTGTGGCATCATCATTCTACTTATGGCCTAATTATTCAGTCAGTCAATTAGCATTTATTAAGTACCTACTATCTGCAGGTCACCGTATTAAGCACTAGTGATACAAATAAATGCAAAAAATACAATTCCTGCTCTTCCAGGGCTCATAGTCTCAAGGAGGAGACACACGCAAACAACTGTGTACCATCAGGCTACGTACAAGATAAAATGGAAACAATCAACAGAGGGAAGGCATTAGCTTTAAGGCAGTTCAGGAAAGGTTTCCTGTAGAAAGTGAGACTTCAGCCGAGACTGAAGGAAGCAAGGACGAGGAGATAGGGAAAAAGAGAATATTAGGCATGGGGGACAGTCAGTGAAAACACTTGGGAGTCAGAAGTGCCTTGTTCATGGAATGACAAGGAGGCCTGTGTCACTGGGTTATAGAATACCTGGGGAAGATGTAAGGTATAAGAAAATTGGAAAGGGATGGGGGGAAGCCTGGAAAAGTAAGGAAAGGACCAAGTTTTGGAGTGCTTTACAAACCAAGAGAAGATTTTCTATTTGATCCTAGAGGCAACAGAAAACCACTGGAGTTGACTGAACAAGAAAAACAAAGTGAATGAAGAATGATCATTGTTCAAGATATGCTATGAAGTTAGGTAGAGATATAGAAAGAAATAGAGCTATACAGATACAGACCCAGATATAGACACATATATATCTCCATGTGTATGTATATAAGCATATATACAAGGAGTCACAAATGTGTATTAAATACACATACTTTCATAGATATACAATATAATATATACGCATACATATGTACACAATATACATACATCCGTATATATTTACATAATATAATATAAAGCTCATCAGCAAATAAATCTCCAACAGAAGCTACAAATTGGCAAGGTGGGCTCAAAATTGAACAAGAGGAGAAAGAGCACCAAATTGCTTTTAGAAAATTACAAGCTCTTTTAATGACCCTTAGCTTTCACCTGGAACAAAAGTCCATCTTTTTAATAAGAATGTTCTTCCAGTGATGTCATACATCTGGAAACCATGAAATAACATTGTCAATTCAATTCAATAAAGATTTATCGAACACTTACACTGTGCCAGACATTATGCTGGGTGCTAGAAATACAAAGACAAAAATGAGAATGTTTCTTCCCTCGTGGGGTATACATTCCCCTGGAGGCAACAGCATATATATCCAAAAAGAAAAAAAATTTTAAACATAAAGTATTTCTCAGGAGAGAGCACACTCTACTACCAAGGGAAATTTGTTAAGTTCAGAATGAGGACTTCAGCGGGCACAACGGAAGGATAAAGTAGAGACAGGTAAGAACGGGGAAGGGATGAGCCTGATGGAGACAGGTGGAAGGGGACAGGAGCAATGGCAAAGAAAGGCATCTTCAGCGACATAATCTAAACTTGCATGTGTATGATATCTTCTGAAGTTCTGAAGTTGGCAATTATTCAGAGAGTTTATAGCATCACAGCATTCTCGCAGGTTTTGTCCCCTCTCCCCAAAAGAACCTTGTGTCCTTGTTTCCTCTTCCCCTACAAGTGCATTTCTTTAAAAACTGATTTTAGGTCATCATTTTTGTTGCCAAAACAGCTCGTTACAACTCTGATTCATGTCAGGACTTCTGTCCTTAAACTTAAGCAAGTAAAGCAAAGCAAGTCACCCACAATATCGCAGTGACATGCCTACTCTACATATTCAAGGAGGAATTGACTGAAATGAAGACTCAAACTCTTAGATATTATCCCCTTGCGCATACAGTTCTGCCACACACAGAATTAAATATATTGGGTTAGGAGGTTGAGTAATAGAAGATTATTTGACCAATACAACCACATTTTCTTATATATGAAAATGGTAACAGCCTATTTTTATACCTCCCAAAATGTCTTTGGCTTCTCTTCCCATAGTTAAACACTCAATACCTGCTTTCCCATGATTTGTCATGTCCCCTTTACCCTTTACTGAGGCAGCTAGGTGGCACGCTAGCTGGAGCGCTAGAAGAGGAGATCAGGAAGACCTGAGTTTAAATCCAGCATCAGACACCTCTGAGCGCTAGGGTAACCTTGAGCAAGTCACTTAATCTCTGTCTGTCTCAGTTTACTCAGCTGTAGAACATGAATAAATCTAGCATCTACCTCACGGTACCTACATCAAAAGGTTGTGGTTGGAGGGAGGGTCAAAAGAGATAACTGTAATGCAGTTAGCACAGTACCTCATATATATTAAGTGCTGGGAAGGTATCAAAATTTGACAGTTTTAGTATTATAACTTCAAGATCTAAAATGTTAATGAGCTATACTTATGAACTTCATACTAACAGGAGAGGACCACTTAGCCACTCTTCAAGTAATATAATATTTGTTAATTTTAATCTAGAGACTAATAGTGGGAATTTTAGTTGACGGAGTTTTGGGAGAAAGCCCTCTCAAAACATTCTATAGGTTAGCCAGAGTCACAGGAAAACATCAAAGATACTAAATGTAGGCTCATCCTTTCCCTAAACTTTTTTTTTATTTATTTTGATTTATCAAAAATCACTTCCATAAACTTGAGTTTTAAATTTTTCTCCCCTTCCCTCCACATCTCCCTCCCCAAGACAGCACGCAATCTGATATAAGCTATACATATACATATTTTCACATTAGTGATGTTGTAAGTAAGAATTAGACCAATAGGAGGAACCACCAGAAAGAGGAAACAAGACACAACAGAAGAAAAAAAATAGCAAGTAGTATTCTTTGATCTGCATTCAAACTCCATAGTTCTTTCTTTGGAAGTGGATAGCACTTTCCATCATGAGGCCTTTGGAGATGTCTTAGATCCTTGTATTGCTGAGAAGGGTTAAGTCTATCAATATTAGTCATCATACAATGTGGCTGTTATTGTGGACAATGTTCTCCTGGTTCTGCTCACTTCACTCAGCATCGGATCATACAAGTCTTTCCAGGTTTTTCTGAAGTTTGCCAGTTCATCATTTCTTGTAGCACAATAGTATTCTATTACATTCATGTATCACATTCACAGTTATGATTACTATCTGTGTCTTTCTCTCCATCCTTTTTCCCCCGTTTATGCTTTTCTTTCTCCTTTCCCCTCCTCACTAGTGTTTTGCTTTTGACCACTTCCTCCCTCAGTCTCACCTCCCTTTTATTAGCTCCCTCCCTTTTCTTCCCCTTAACCCTACTTCTTCCCTCCCTTCTATCCCCTCTCCCTTTTCTTTCGCCTTTTCCCCCCTACTGCCTTATAGGGCAAGTTAGATTTCTATAGCTAACTGATTATGTTATTCCCTTCTTGAGACAAATCTGATGATAATAAGGTTCAAACAATGCTCATCTCCCTCCCTTCTTTCAGTCTGCTATAATAGGTTTTTGTCCCTTTTCCTGTAATGTAATTTATCCTTGTCTGTCTCCTCCTTTCTTTTTCTCTCAGTACATTTTCTTAGTTATTTTCCCTAAACTTTTAATGATCACCTCAGGAAAAGAGATTTAAAGAAACAGAAATGAAAGCTTAATGAAAAAGGGAAATTTACCATTTTTTAAAAAAACATTAAAGATCAACTTTTTTTTTTTTTGCACCTCAATAATTTTGGAACACTCTTTGCAACAAATATCCCTTTCCATCTATCCACTAGCACATATCCAGATAAGAGTATGAAGTCAGATTTATTTTAGAAGTCCTTACTTAAGAGCCTGGGGCAAGGGACCGAAAAAAAAAAAAAAGCCAGTAACAGGATTATTTTGACTAATTTAGTCTGAATTTCTTTGCAGCATTAAATGAACTATTTCATACCTTGTACATTAAAATTTTTCACCACAGCATATGGAACTGGCTCATTTCCAGCTCACTGAAATGGCACATGCACCTCTAATGAGGTGATTTGTTTATTTCAAACAAATGTTAGTTTGACTTTTTAAGGGCAAAAAGTCTACTGCAGATAAAACTGAGAAAAAAAGCACCCTTTAACAATAACTGATATTCTTAAACCTATGTCAACCACAGCTAAGATTATTAAAAAATATCAACCAAAGATGAGATTCTTAAAAAAAAAATCACCATTAACTAAATTAAACTCTCTGACTACAGTATAAATAGGTTCACCATTAAAGAAAGTTTTCAAAACAGAAAGGTACAAGCCCAACGTGGTAAGTTCAGTATTATTTGTGGGCCATTTATTTCCCCCCTTCACAAATCTTCAAAGCTTGATAGCAAGGGCTCCCCCTCCCCATTTATCATTTTTCATGTTATACTTTAGAAATTTAAACTGACTTTTCAAATTTTCTTTAAGGGAGTACAAAATTATTTTCATGAACTTTGATTTCATATCCCCCAAACTCTATACTAGTTTCTTAATTCCCAGTCAGCAAAATTTCTAATGGATTACTTTTCTTTGAGTGCCCATGTCCTTTTGATCATTATGAATGCAATGAGTTTCCTCTTTTCTCTTCTAACTGTTAAGTTGAAGAACATCTTAAAGGAGGTTTGAGATTCTCAAGAAACCTTCTTGTGATGAGGATGGCAAGTGACCACAGCGCTTATGGCTAGAGCAGAGAGAGGACTGGGGAGGGAATGGAGTTTCAAAAGGAACAGTAGTAGATGAGGCCAAATTGTAGAGGGGTTCACGAAATGTCAGGCTACAAAGTTTGGATTTTATTCTGTAGGTAATGGGGATATATTAAAACATTTTTGGTAGGTAATGATTCAATAAAAGGTATGTTATTAAAAGAATCTGGGGGGTCAACTAAGTGGCGCAGTGGGTAGAGTTCCAGCCTTGCAGTCAGAAGACCTGAGTTCAAATTTGGCCTCAGACACTTGATACTTACTACCTGTGTAACCCTGGGCAAGTCACTTAACCGCAACTGCCTCGCTCAAAAAAAAAAAAAAAGAGAATCCAGTAGAGATGTATAGGATAGATTAGAGTTGAAAAGAGCCTAGAGGCATGAAGACTATGTCAGAAGACAAAGCAACTGTTGGAAAGAGATGTGAAAATAACCTAAAGCAGAATCATAAATCATAGAATTAGAGCTGACCCTGAGATCCCTTACTCCAACTCCCGATCTTACAAATGAGAGAAGTAAGGCCCAGAAAAATGAGTATGTGGCAGAGCTAGGACTAAATCCCAGGATTCCTCATTCATTGTTGCACTACTCTATGCCAGAGCATGTTAACTTCTGCTATTAGTAGAAGAGGCTATCAGAAATTTTTATGTGTGCAAGTCACATACACTTTTGCATTTATTTATTGCATCCGATACAGCTGGCATAATAACTGGTGGCAGTGAACTAATGGTAGTAAAAGGCAGGTGGTTAAGATTTACTGGCTTAATAGTATATGTGAGCTAGCTAATTAGATAAAAAGATCTCAGGCAGGGAGGGCACTGCATGGATATGCAGGCAATATACCTCTCCGTTTTTCTAGGGTGAGGACAGTGGGAATAGATAAGAAAAGTACTGAATTGAGAGTTATTACAAGAAGCAACAGAACTTAGTAATTAACTGGAAATATAAAAATAATGATTTAAAGTTGTTTTTGCTGGGATTTCTACAAGAGGAATTGCCAGTATAAAAAATAAAATCCCATTCACCACAGATACGTTCTCATCCACCTTATTATGTTGCTTGACTCAGGAAGATGTGAGGATTTAAATGAACAGCAATAGAGCTAAAGGTATCCCAAATAAATAGCTTCTAAAATTAAGTAACCATATAAAGCTGAAGGAGGAAGGAGTCTGTTAGAAGATCAAATGAGTTTAGATTCAAAAGAAATATGAAGACAATTAATTTACCCTGACATTACAGCTTACAAATCTGTGGAAACAACACTATTATAAATCAGAGCTAATGAACTGTGACAATCATATTGTACTATGGCAATTAATTTTAATCAACTGTTTTCCAATTATGACTTTTATGACCAATTATGGATGTCAATTGTGAAAGGGCTGAAATATTCTTTTTTTATGGAAAGAATGAACCAAGCTGCAAGTTTTTCATTTAAAATTTTTATTCATATTTGCTGTTACAGTATCTTCATTTCTGAATGTATTCCTTACCCCTCTCTCCTACTCAAAGAGTTATCTCTTGTAAGAAACAATAAGGGGGGAAAATCAGCATAGGAAAACCAACACATTAACCAACTCTGACAGTATAAGCAATGTTCCTCACCCATATTCCCCTACTTCTGAAAAGAAGGAAGGAAGGTGTGTTTTCTTATTTCTTCTCTGGGACAAGCTCAGTCACTATAATTTCATAGTACTCATTTTTTTGTTCCTATATTTACCATATTGTTATCATCTGTGCATACTCTTTTCCTACTTCTGGCTAATTCACTCTGCATTAGTTTGTGTAACTTTCTATGTTCATCATATTCATCACTTCTTTTAGTACAATAATTCCATCATATTCACCTATCACAGTTTAGTCATTTTCCAGCTGACAGGCATCTAGTTTCACAGAAAGTGCTACAATGAATGTTTTGTTGTATATGGGACTTTCTTTCTGTCCTTGACTTCCTTGGAAAAGGGCTAATGGGGAGATCTGTGGATCAGATAGTATAGACATTTTAGTCATTTTAAGCATAACTTCAAATTGCTTTACAGAATGGCTGAACCAATTCTCATTTCCTTCAATAGTGCATTGGTGTGCTTGTCTTCCCATAGTCCCTCTAATACTGCCAATTCCCATCTTCTATCATCTTTATCAATCTAGCACCATCAATTTCACAAATCAGGATTAGGTTTTTTGTTGTTTTGGGGCAGGGTTTATGATATACATGTGAGTCAGTACACTAAATGATCATACTGAAGCATCTTAACATTCTGTGATTAATAACAATAATTATTATTACTATTATGGGAGGAAAATTATCTTTACTGAACATAGTACACTAAGATATGTGACTTAAAAACTGATGCTTAAAATTCTCTTTTCAGTATCCTAAGGACTGCTCAAATGGAAGTCCACAACTGTCTGAAATTAGTATAGTGATCAATCTTTTTTATAATACTTTAAACTAAAGTATTCACAAAATACAATTCTTCTGAAGGGTTATTAGTAAACTAAAGTAACTTTAAAGCACACACACATACATAAATACACCCTTTAAAGTTGGCAAAAAGGGAAAGCTGTGATAAATTTATACCATCTTCGAATAATGCAAAAACTAAACCAGATAGGAATAAACTTAGATTGATTTCCATACCAAAATAAGAATATCTTTTTGGTTGAAAAAATATTGTATTACTAAGAGAGTCATACCTACACATTTACATTTATAAATAAAGTACGCCACACTAAAACAAGAATTATTTGATTACTGCTACCTAGTTCCTCCTCTTGAAGGGTCAAAGTCAGTAAATACAATGAGAAGAGAGTAAAAACAAAACATAAATCTTTTCCTGATAGACTGCTAGATTGAATAACTGGCAGGAACAGACTGAAAAGCCATTTCATGAGTTACTCAGTTTCAAAGCCCAAAAAATAATTCAAAATAATCTTTCAAGGGCTGTTCTGGTATAAACCACTTGTTGAACAAAACTGATATTTTCCATCTCCCTTCCCCCAATGCTATTCATAAATATTGCTTATTATTTGTTTCTATCCTTATTGAAATTGATTTTAACAGCCCCAGACCACATCAAGCATCAGGGAATTACTTTTTCTGCTTGACATGATTATGTTTATGTGTAGTTGACATTCTAAAATTTCTCATCATTTCATTACTGAAATTATAGCCCAAAAAGGACATCTCATTTTCTACCTTGCTGCACTATTTTGTGTCTCCCCACGGTGTTTCCTTTTGTGTGTTGTCTTCCCCCCCCATTAGATTTTAAGCTCCTTAAGGTCAGAGACTGTTTTCTTTTTTTGCATTTGTACACTTAGCACAGTGCCCGGCACATAGTAAGCATTTAATAAATGTTTAATGATTAGGCCCATGACAAGCTTCCCAACTCTTAACAGAGAGTGATGAACTCAGGGTGAAGATTAAGACACATATTTTTTTTAAATATGTCGATGAAAAAATGTATTTTGTTTTGCTTAAATTTGTGTGTGGTGTGTGTGTGTGTGTGTGTGTGTAAGATTTGTCTATTCTTCAACTAGGGAGGAAGAAGTGAGAGAGAAAAGATATATTTTTATTAAACTGAAATATTTTAAATTAAAAAGAAGCCAATATATAAAAAACACATTCATAGTAGTATGATTTGAGATAAGAAAAGGCTAGGAACAAAATATACCCCCAACAAAATATACCCCCAACAAATGGGGAATGGCTAAACAAGATGTGTCATATGAATGTAATGGAATAGTATTATGCCAAAAGAAATTATAATTCTGAAAAATTCAAAGAAACATGAGAAGATGTGTATGAAGTAACAGTGAGGAAAGTGGAACCAAAATAAGAGACTACCCAAACATAAAATCAACATTAAGAAGCAACAAAATTTTGATCAAACACAATCATTCAGTATCATCCAGTTACTGAGTGCATCTCTCCTTTTTGGTAACCAATAAGGTGTTTTCAACGTACGTACTTTATTTGGGGTTTTGTTTGAGTGTTCGTTGGGAAATATTTGTCAAATCAAATTGCAATGAAAAAATATTTCAAAATCACAAAACTAGGGGAAATTTTTCAATATAACAAAATTTTAAGAAATAGATGGACTTCTAGGCAAAACCTCCCTGTTGTTTAAGGAAATAATATCACTAATAAGGAAAATGCCAGAGTTTTTGATTTACACTCAGTTGAGTGTAAATATTTGGAAGATTACCTGCTCTAATAACCTCATTTTATAAACTTCTATGTGTGAATGTATATACTATTCTTAAGGCCAAAGATCTATAAGGATCTAAGGTCTGCCACCTGTTCTACGTAAGAAGGAAAGTAGGAAAAGCTGGTCAAAATGAAAGAAACTGGAAATTTTGAAAAAATGTATTTTAAATTATTTTTAAATTTTATTATTCTCTATTTATCCTATATGCAGCTTGTTTGTACATATTTGTTTGCTTGTTTTCTCCATTAGATTGTAAATTCTTTGAGGGCAAGGATTCTCTTTTGCCTCTTTTTTTTAATCCCCTGTATTTAGTACAATGCCTGGCAAATAATAGGTGTTTAATAATAGTATACTCACTGACTGGAAAGGTTTCAATCACATTGAAGGGAAAAAACTAAAAAAAAAAAAAAACACCCCTACTCAAAAACCTTATTACTCTAAAATTCAATAATTAAGCAGTCAAAATCAAACTAAAAACCCAATAAACAGAAGGCTCTAGTTAAAAAGAGGGACCTGCACCATGGAATTTGTGTAACTATGATAACCATAAAACTTCTAAACATCTAAAGATGCTTCAGTAGCAACTCTCGGTTGAGATACAGAGCCTAAAAAATTATTTTTTCAGTGGTAAAGGTTTCTTCTATCTTTTGATATTAGTAGCAGATAAAAATCCCTTCATACAAAAGAAAAATCAGAAGCACAGCAGGTATTAAAATAGTTGTTTGGAACGAAGGCACTGGAAGAAAGCAGACAGTAGAGGAACGGCAGAGAAGGAGGGTAGTTTCAACACTTCCATGAGTGACGGAATGCCCACACATAAAAAATTAGTGCATATTTTCATTTATTTAAATATAAATAGTAAACCATAATAATTTCAAGGTTAGATAGAAAGACCTATATAACCATTTCTTATATATCTTATGGGTTTAAACGGCTTTCACAGGCAACAAAAATCCTTGCGCTGCCTAACTTTAATGTATCTTCTTCTATGATTAAGAGAATAGGAACTCATTTTGATGGTTTTTAAAACCACAAAGAATAAGGAATCATTAATTTCTATAAAAATGGATTTTTGCTATCTTATGTGAATGTAATATTCACGTATCTCCTTTTCCAATTACTTAAGTTTACAAATGATAAAAGTTTGCTTTCAATTTCAGACTGAACTCAAGTTGCATGGCAAGTGTCTTTAAGGCACTCAATTTCACAGTAACTAAAATCCTGTGGAAACTCCTGACTTTTGGGGAAGATGTTATTGCCTATAACTAGGGCAGCTAGAGTCAGGAAGACCTGAGTTCAAATCCAACCTCAAATACATACTGGCTGTGTGACTCTGGGCAAGTCATTCAACCTTGTCTGCTTCAGTTTCCTCATCTATAAAATGAAGAAAGGGCAAACCACTGTAGTATTTCTGCCAAGAAAACTCGAAATAGGGTCACCAAGAGTCGGACAAGACTGAAACAAATGAACAATAAGAATTGCCCATAACTAGAGATTGTTAATCCTAACTTCACTATCAGAAGATAGGAAATCCTGATCTTCTCCCAAAATCTGTAGCTCATTTTATTTTTCAAAGTTGATTTCATTATAAATGAAAACTCTTCCTGTCTCATTAATCATTTGTTTCATGTCTATTGGTCAAAGTATTTCTCTTTCTTCCTTCTAAAATACTGCAGAGACACTGACAAACTCATACTCTTCAATATATCTTTTTCTAGACTCCAAGCAAATCACTTTTGACTGTTTGTTCAAGACACTACTCTTCCTCTGTTCAATATGCTGACTTATCAATTTCCAAATTTAAGGAAGATTTTTTCACTGATATTTAAATTTGTTTTCTGAGGACAAAGAAAACAGGACAAACAGAGGAAAGATCTTAAACCAACGCTAAATTACACAACAGAAAGAGTTAACTCTTTAAGTAAACTTTCCCAAAGAGAGCTTATTCATTCATGGGGTACATAGATTAAGGTTAGTTTCTATCTTAGTACTTTCTAACCTTTCCTTTAGACTGGGGTACACCTTACCCTGGGGGACAATTAATGTTTTACCCACTGGCTACAAAGATGACAACTACAGCTGTGGACAAACATTCAACAAGTGAAGATCTTAAATTTCACCAAAACTTAAGAGTCAATTGATCAAAAATGCCTTAATAAGGTTCTGGAATTGAACAAAATGGAGCTATCTTGTACAGTAAACTGCACACAACTAAGCTGCTTACTTATAGTGGAATACTACTAGAAAATATTTCTTCAGTATTTAAAAAATTGTTCTATCAGTATGGTTATTCCTTCCACCAATGCAAATCTCAAGGAAATGAGGAAATCATGCATTAGTGGAAATCAATCAACAAAATATTTATTACATTCCTAGTTTATGCTAGGTAAAACAATCCTAACGCTTCAAGGAACTTATATTCTGCCAGGGAAAACAACATGTACATAATAAGGTAAATGCAAAATAAATGTATGGGATGATTCTGAGAGGTAGTAGAGGTGAGGTGGAAATGCATTCCAAGTATGAGGTTTAGCCAACGCAAAAGCATAACAATGAGATATGGAGTGTCAAGTAATTGTTAGATTTTTAAGACCGAGGACTGTTTATTTTTTTACCTTTCTTTTTAGCTCTCACATTTAGTGTGGTGACCAGCACAGAGTATAAGTTTAACAAATTACAGCTAGCTGACTCACTGGAATATGGATTGGAGAGGGGAGAGACTTGAGGCTGTGTCCAATTAGTAGGCTTACTTTGTTTTTCTTCACCACTTATATCCTATTAGCTTGTGGATTCAGCAGTAAAATTGATAATCCTCTTTTCTAACATAAACTACCTGATTTTCTTTTATTTCCACTAACAAACTGCCACGATTTTAAAATACTACCCAGTAGCACTGTAGATTTGATCACCATACATTTAAAAGGCAAGGTGTACTCTAAGGATCCATAAACCGCTATGTGTACAATTCAGGCATCTGTTCAAACATTTTCACTCCTAGCATCTCACCTCAAACTGGAAGAAAAAAATAATAATACAAAGACTTCAGACACCAGATGGAAACAAGAATATCCACAGTATACTCAAGTCCATAATGAACATCTCAAAAGCTGACCTAGAAAACAGGCTATCCTGAAATCTTTGTCCTTGAAAATCCAATACATTTCAAGTACTTAATTAAAACACTAAATTTTCCAGTACCCTAAGCCACCTCTCAGAGAATAAAAACTTCTCCCAAAGCCATTTAGACTACATTACCATCTTGCACAAAAAAATTTATGTCTAAAATGTCTGAAATAAAGGAAGAAATATAAAGGGAAATCTTACTTTATATTACATGATAAATTATGGGCGTCTTACAAATTTAAGACTTTCAGGACACCCTAAGACTGTTTCTAATTTTCATAACAGATCATATTTTCTATGCACCAAGAGAATTCAGAATTTGAAGTAACTTTATGGCAAATTATTTTGTAAGAATAGTAATTTCATATTTTACCATTTTACAACTATGAACTGTCATGTCAGGTACACCTGTTTACAATATACTATTTCTAGCTTATAGTCTCTACCTTCTCAGCAAAGTCTCCCAAGTCCCTCTCATAATATGTCACAAATACCACTTGAGTCTTTATCTCTCCAATAACACAAAGCCCCTGGAAGAGCCCTTTTCTTTCTTACTTCCCTCTCTTCCATTTACCTTGCCTTCAAACAGTGCCTGGTATGAAAGCATTAGAATAAATGCATAATGAATAAGGGTATTAACAGCCACTTGCTTTCTCAACACTTTTCACCTCTTGGGGATAGTTTTTCCCATTTTTCCAACTAGCTATTTGTAGGAATCATATTGTTGGTTCTGAAGGAATGGGGTAAGTTACAGTAAACTACAGTTTTTACCCAAATACAACATCTGAGTGTTTAATAAATGCTACCCATAAGCTTCTAGTTGAGTAGAAGTAAAACAATGAGGAAACAGTTTCTTTTGTACTACTACTAGAACAGATACACAGTACATATTTGCAAAACACTTTGTAAGAACTAATGAGTTAGTAAATGTTGAGAGCTTGCAGCCATTCTTCAGAAAATTATCAAAAGGATGAAGTAAAATATCATCTTAAACGTTAGATGTGGAAGGGACCTGAGAGAGAAATTAGTCTGACTCACTCTTTTACAGAGGAGAAAACCAAGCTCCAAGGCTCCTGGGTCATGTGACCAACAAGCTTCTAGACTAGACATTTTCTGTTAACCCTTGACTTCTCCAGCCTCTCCAAAAGAGAAATTATGTGCTGCTCTCTCCTCCCAAAGAAACCCATGAATTGATGCCCACCCTGAGCTCACTCACCATCCCCTTCCCCACTCTACAGGCTGCCAGCCCAAGGACTCGATACACAAGCTTTCAATAAAACTCAACCCACACCCTGGACTTCCTGTTCCCCTCTTACTAGTGTGTGTTAATCCACCTGCGACAGAAAGTGTAACAACAGCAGCATTTTGTCCTGCAAAAGATCTCTGCAGGAGAACCAAAGATCAGAGGGAAAAAGGGCTTAGAACATATGTCTCAGCTTGAAATAGAACTCAACCCCACACCCCCCACTCCCTCCTCTCAAAACTTTGGAGAACAAAAGTACAGAAATCAACCTAAGCACACTGCAAGTGACAGACTAGAGAAGTGAGGAAGTGAAGAAGCCGGACCAGGACACTGGGGGGAAAGGGCTGCTCGAGAAAAGGCCTGTGAAATGCTCCACTAAGCTGGAGGGAAAGAGCTCCACATCCCCTTGGAACCAACTCTGTCCCTGCAAAAGTCTCAGGGCAAAGACCTATGCTAGTGGACAGTTAACACAGAAAATGAAATACCAATTGAAAGAAATCATTGCTCATGGCAAGGGGGAAAAAAAAACCAAAGGCTGTAAACACCAAGATAGAGTGTGGTTTAATTTAAGAATGCAACTCTGAAACAAATTACTGCATAAACCATGATCCAATTAAAAAGTCATTGGTTCAAGGACCACAAACAAAACACACAGACCCAAATGAAGATTTAACAATGAAATACTAAATGACTGAGATAAATAACAAATCAAAGAAATCATTAATGATTATGTAAAAGAAATTAATAATGAAGATACAATATATCAAAGTTTTGGGGTGTAGTTAAAGCAGTCCTTAGGGGAGGAAATCATATTTCCACAAACATGTTAACAAAGTAGAAAAAGAGAAGACTAATGAACGAAATATGTATTTTTAAATATGAGAGTGTTAACAAATAAAAAAACCTAAAATAGGCACAAAAAAGATGATAATAGGAGAAATAAATTACTAAAAAGGAAAACAGAAAAGAAAGAAAACTAAAAGCTGGTTCTTTGAAAATGCTAATAAAATTGATAAACCTTTGGTAAATCTGATTAAAAAGAAGAGAACAGAAAATCAAATCAGTAAAAAAGCAAATGAGCAAGGTGAAATCCCAACAAAAGCAAAATAAATAAAAATCAGAACATATTTTGCAGTTATATGCTAACAAAACCAAGAACACAATACAACAAGGTAAAGTACAACCAGACACCAAAAAATCCAACGTGAATATAACAAAATTATAAAAGACCCAAATGAAGAGCTATGAAAAGACATTCCGAACCCAAATTTTCCTGAAGGTGGGAGGTTCACAGGTGTGTCACACTGCACATGTTTTCAGACCTTTTTCAATTATATCAAGCAAATGTGCTGGTTTTTTTCCTCTTTAAAAAATATTATGTTATTTGAGATGGTCCTCTGGGAGAAGGAAAGATAATGGGAATAACTATGATGATGTAAAAAACAGAAACTTCAATTAAGAAAAAAAGAGAGAGAGAGTTGAAGTCCAGAAAGTTGCTTGAGGTCAATATGTCATTAATCACAAATCATATTTAACAAATAATTTGTTCAGCCATTCCCTTCCCCAATTGATTATGTTAGTTTCCAGCTCCTTGCCTGTGCAAAAGAAGCTGCAATAAATATTTTTGTACCTATGGGTTTTCTACCTCTTTCTTTTGATCTTAGGGGTAACAGGTTCATTGAAATATCATTGGCTCAAAAGGTGCACGAAGTTTAGTGACTTTGGTGGCATAATTCCAAATTGCTTTCCATAATGCTTATACCGTTCTGGAATTTATAGCTCCACCAATCCATACATTAATGTACCTGTTTTCCTTAAGTCCTTCCAAATTTTGTTAACTTTCCTTTTTTATTATCTTTTTCAATATGGGGGGCAGAAGGGAGAGGTGTTAACTAATGCAGAGTAAAGCGACCAAAAAGAACAATTTATAGATTGTTTAAAAGAAATTTTGTGAAGACTTAAGAATTGAGATCCATGTGATGACTATTAACAGAGTGCTATTAGCAAGCTCCCTCCCACCTCCAGGGGAAGAGGTAATGGACTCAAATGCAAGAAGATACATGCATTTTTAGAAATGGGCAATTTGTGGGTTGTTTTTGCTTGACTGTGTGTACATGCTGCAAGGGTTTTGCTTCTCTTTTTTTGATGTCTTGGATGGATTTGGGAAAAGGAGAACACTAGTGATAATGTTGACAAAAGAGAGTTATCCAAGAATTTAAAAGAAAATGCACAGAAAAGAACCAAAGTAAATTTAGAAGGAAATAGACAAATGAAGACAACTTTGAAAATAACATAGTAAAAGTTATATATCTTTTAAAAGCTGGTTGTGTATAATCAAGATTCATGGATTCATATATATCTTTTTTTTCCTCTTCTGTTGTGATGTAGAAATGCTAATTTTTTTCTCAGTGTTTAAATACAGGATAAAAACAAATAAAAATATTGTCAGTAGATAGAGAAACCAAAAAAAAAAGTAGAAAGAAAAAAAGAATGAGAAACAAGGAAAGAATTAGACCTCTTAAGGAAAATACCTTTCTGGTATCAGAAAAAGTAAATGCAAGACTTGAAAATGAGGATTTTTGAAGGAAATAGTACACCATCACCAAGT
Organism: Vombatus ursinus; assembly: GCF_900497805.2. Classification (NCBI taxonomy): domain Eukaryota; kingdom Metazoa; phylum Chordata; class Mammalia; order Diprotodontia; family Vombatidae; genus Vombatus; species Vombatus ursinus. Next base: position 6,615,198 of record NW_020954617.1, read on the forward strand.
AATATGTACTCAAAGGAACAGAGATCAGAAATAATGGAGAGATTTCAAATGGAAAACTATAATTATTCAGTTTAGTACCATGCAAAGAATGTCAATCTGTGCCCAATAATGGAACAGAAGTCATCATACAAAGCAATCTAACTGTATTCTGACTCAGCATACAGACTGATTCACCTTGATTCTCTTATTTCAAAACCATAAATAATAACAAGCAGCTAATGGCCCAATTTTAAGTAGCAAATTTCTGGAACCATTTGATCTATTTTCAACTTAGCATCTTTCTGAATGACAATTAAGATTTTAAATATTCACTAGAAACTGCAAAGGGGCTTAAAAAATAAAATGAGGACAGATAGTAAAATGGACTGAAACCTAAAAGCAAAGCCAAAATGTACTGCTGCCACTTGTTAGAAAATAAAAAACTTCTATTGGAAAATAATTCCAAACTCAGTTGAAATGAAGAGCAACCCTGGAAAGTACCAAGTGCCAAAGAGATCAGAAGTAAAAATGGACTGTAAACTAGATGTGTAATGGGATATGACAAAAAAAAAAGGCTGGTGCTATTTTGAGTTCTATATAAGTGAACACTAACTGGGAAAGGATAGTTTCTTTTCATGCAACTAGTGAGATCACACCTAGAACATGGCACTTGGTCATAGACAACTTTGAAGCAGAAAGATACAAAGTGAAGATTCCAACAGAATTACTAAGAGATGGTAAGGGTTATCAAAAACAATTAAATAAGTGCCCTTAAGACAAACACCAATTTATAGTAAGCATAGGGTTTTTTTTTAAATATATGAAAGCAATCAATTAGGTTGGAATATAAATATATTATATGAATTTATATAAATATAAATATAAGGGAGAAAGATGCTAAACCCAGAAACTTTTCTGAGATAATAAATATAAAACAAATCACTTTTTTTGTCCACAGTACAGGAAACTTCATGATTTTAAAACTTCTTCACCAACTACAATTCAATATTTTATTTTTCAATTGACAAGCATTCTTTTTTCTTATCCCCTCCCCCCAAATTAAAAAGAAAAACAAAACCCACAAACATGCAAATTCAAGAAAAACAAATCTCCAGATTGTCCACGTCCAGAAATGTATGTATCATTCTGCATCTTTAATCCATTGCCTCTGTCAGGAGGTGAGAAAGATAGTTATTAAGCTTTTAGAAATAGGGCTGCTCATTAATCACAACTTTCAAAGTTGTGTGTCGTAACAATGCTGCTATTATAGTACAAAGGATTCTCCTAGTTCCGATCACTTCACTATTATCAGTTCATAGAAGTCTTCCCAGGTTTCTTTGAACCCATCCCTTTCTTAGACCCATTTCAAAATGGATGAGTACTCTTTTAGTTTCCAGTAATTTGCCACTACAAAGGGATCTCCTATAAATATTTTTGTATCTATGAGTCTTATTCCTCTGAGTACAGGCTATTCCTTTTGTAATAGAGACTCAGTAAAAGTATTGTTGGGTCAAAGGGTGTATACTAAGCACAGTTTAGTGACCCTTGGAAGCATAGTTCCAAATTGCTTTCCAGAATAGCTGGACCAATTCTTAATTTCACCAACTGTACATTAACGTGTCTTAGAGCAGTACTCTGGGCAGTGACTTGTCCATGGTTACAGAGCTAGAACAGGTCAGAGGAACTCAGGTATTCCTAACACCAAATACAGTATTTGAAATAGCAAGCCATACCGCCACATAAAAAATACCTGGTCAAGAAATTTCACACTGTTAGGTCTGTTGGGTGTCTTCTGTACCTCAGCTGTAGGGGAAATGTGATCAGATGATAAGCTCCCGGAGGGCAGGATCTACACTGTTTTTCATCTTCTTGTCCCCAAAACCTAGCAAAAAGTCTCAATGATTAGTGGCCAATTTCAACAGAACTATCAATTTCCTTGTTCAAGTTTAAGAAAGCACCGAGTTTTTATCATTACGACAATTCACACCATTGGCTCATATGGAGTTTGCTGTCCACAGTGAAAAGATGACTGAATTTGGCAACCAAGTATCTAGCCCTATCATTTAGTATCTTTTTGACCTTTGTCAGGTCACCTATCTTTCTTGGCCTTATTTTTTCTCATTTCCAAATTAGGGGACTGGCATTCTAAGGCCAATGTAGAACTATGCCAGAAAAGTTAAGTGTTCATGACAATACCACTACAGGGCATATACCTTAAGGTGGTCAAAAACAAGGGAAAAGGTTTCAAAGATACTAAAACATTCAAACAGAACTTTCTGGGGAATAAAATACTAGAAGTGGTTTAACAAACTGGGATACAAATGGAATGAATAATTATTGCCATAACAAACATGAAGAATTCAGAGACTAGGGAAGACTCAGAGTGAAGTAAACAGAATAAACAGTACAATATATACAATGAAAACAGTAGAACAATGTATATAATGAATATATACAATATTATAAAGAAAATCAACACTAAAAGACAGAGTTCACATAAATGCAATAAATAATCTTGATGATAAAATATAGCTCCCTTCTCTTCACAAAGAGGCACTGGATAACAGGTGCAGAACGAGGCATATACTGTCAAAGACACTTGGCCAGCTTTTTAGGATTAACTGTGCCACTTCTTTATAAGGGTGGTAGACAGGCAGACAAAAGACTGATAGTGTCAACAGCAGTGTCATTCTTCAATCAATAAAACATTTTTAAAATAAATAAAATTAAGGAGATGGACCAGAGGGTCTCTAAGATTCCTCCAGCTCTAAATCTAAAAGCCTAAAACCACCAGGCCTTAATTTTTTAAGCAGCCAACGATGAACTTCTTCCACTACTTGGATCTCTTTGTGAGATAATCTTTTTCCATCTACAGTAGCTATTACAACAAAATATCAAATATTTTTATACAAACTGTTTAGTTATGCTTTCCCAAGCCTCTATTTCTGCAAATGATTTTTTAAATCCAATTGGAAGACTTTGCATTAAATTTCACCTCTCACTTCTCAGCTTGACATTTAAAGCCATCCACAATCTAGTTCCCATCTACTTTCAATTCTTATTTTATATTCCTTTCTTTCAGTTGTTCTCTGTTCCTCAGGCTGGCCAAAAAGGTAGTCCCTGTACGTAATACTCCACCCCTTGACTTTCTGCCTTAGTACAAGTGTTCTTTCACATCTAGAACACATTCCCTTCGTACCAGAATCACAGAATCCTAATCTCCCTTTAAAACACAACTCAAGTTCAACCTGCTACAAGAAGCTCCTGAAGACACCCTTCTATTGAAGGGGATCACCGTCTTATTTTTTATCACTTTTTATATACTGCTTACTTTCCTACAATATTGTAGCCACCTGGCAAAATATAAAAGCTCCTTAGAGCAGGTACTTGGTTCTTATCTTTATATTCCAAGCAATTACCACAATGCTTTAAACATAATAGAAAATTAATAAATGTATGTGAAATTGAATAGAGGGTCACTGTAAGTGGCTGACTTAGCACTAAAAACCCTGATCTGACTCCCAGTTCTACAGGGTCTTTCTGGCTACTCTGCCTCTTACACAACAAGATGCCTTCCACAGAAGCCTCAAGGATAAAAGCCTATGTTTATATAGAACAAAATAATTTTGAGCAGATGTGGTTTTACATAAGCATTCAATGTAATTGAATCAATGTAATGTAATCAATCTGATTCAACATCAAAATAGCATGAACAAGTGAACTATTTTGGATCAATTGCATTATTATGGATCTCAAACTCAAATCCACCAGATAATATTTTATCTATCTGCTATACAAAAGTGGCTAAAGATAGTTCTGAGGCAGCTAGGTAGCACAATGGATGGAGTCCTGGGCCTGGAGTCTGGAAGACTCATCTCCCTGAGTTCAAATATGGCCTCAGATACTAACTAGCTATGTGACCCTGGGCAAGTCACTTCACCATGTTTATCTCAAAGTTTCCTCATCTGTAAAATGAGCTGGAGAAGGAAATAGCAAACTACTCCAGCATCTTTGCCAAGAAAACCCCAAATGGGGTCATGAAGAGTTGAATGACTAAAAATGACTAAACAACAAAACAACAAAAAAGATAGTTTTACTTCTTAACTGTATGAATATAACAAGTATTAAAAATGAGTTTTAAAAACTGTGTTTCTAATTTTTAATATGCCACAATGATCAAAATATGGAATGTCCTCACAAATACAGAGAGATCACAAACTGTATATGGTCTCTTGGACATAAAAAGATACATAGTTAGGCAATGAAGACACACTGAAAAATGATTACATAAACATACTATTTTTTTTAATTAAACCTAAAAAGAAAACAATTTCATTTTTTTTTATAAGGTTTGCTAGGCTTTTTTATTTAAAGTTTTGAGTTTGAAATTCTATTCCATCCTCCCTCCCTTCCTTAGATGGTAAGCAATCAGATATAGGCTATACATGTGCAATTCTGTAAAATATTTCCATATTAGTAATTTTGTACAAGAAGACTCAAATGAAAGAAAAAAATGGAAGAAAATGAAAAAGGAAAAAAAATGAAAGAAAACTACATGCTTCAGTCTATATCCAATCAGTATCAGTTCTTTCTCTGGAGGTGGAAAGTATACTTCATTATTAGTCCTTTGGGATTGTCCTTGATGGTTGTATTGTTGAGAATAGCTAAGTCATTGACAATTCTTCATTAAACTGTTACTGTTTACTGTAACTGTAACTTCATTATGCATCAGTTAATATTGGTCTTTCCAGGAAAAAGTTTTTCTAAAAGTATAAACTTTTGCCACACAAGAAGATAGACTGTGAGCTTCAGGGGCTATCTTTTGCCTTTTTTTGTATCCTCAGCACTTAGCATAGTGCCTGGAACACAGCAGGCGATTAATAAATGTTTACTGAAAGGAAATTTAGTAACAAATATGAGAAATTCTCTTTTCCCAACTAATACCACAATCCTAGAGCAGCTTCTCCATCAAGTGCAATGCTCAGAAAGCCCAAACCCCATGGGATGTAATCCAATAAAACATACACAGACTATGTGAGAGTAAGAGCGGTAGAGTACAGTGGTCTCCAAAGTGGGAGTGTTGGCGTGACCAAAGGGGTATGTGATCAGTCCATCAGTGTGAGAAAATGTGTCGCATCAAAACCTTCCCACAGAGTCCTCCCAAAATAATCAATCTATCATTTGCTGTCCAAAACTGGGATATCACACCCATCATCATCCTTTAATATTCCCCAATTCTGATGTCCTTCATAGTACAAACGCCCACCCTTTCCCTTACAGAGCCAAGTGGGCCCCTGAGGTCAGTTACATTCTAACTAAAATTCTTATACACACCCAGATACCCCACCCCAACCCTTAGCTCATTTTAAGACTGCAGCAGGCATTCCTTCCAAGGCCTGTGGGTTCTGGGGCAGTGAACAGTGAGAAAGAGTCCTACTTCCCCCATTTTTTTGGAATGCAACAGGATTAATGTATAGGATAAGCAGACACAAAGCAGTGTGCTTTCCTCAATGACCTCATGACATTATCCTCCCAATCAAATTTATATTTCTTCCAAACTTTCCAATTATGGAAAAAGGCACTACCACCTTTCCAATTACCTGGGTTCACAAATTCTGTCTTCTTTAACTTCTCACCAATTTTTTATTTCTTTTATTTTCACAAGATCTCTGGCACCTGGCCCCTTCTTTTTAATCACAGTCACCACCCTACTATCAGTCGTATTTTTTTTAATTTGGGGATGAAAAGGAAGTAATTGAAATTTCACTGATTAACATAGCAGAGCATCTCAAGAGTGAGGCAGCATAGCCTCAGAGCTAGGAAAACCTGGATTCAAATCCCAATAAAGACACCACTCCTACAGTAATCACTGGGAAATTCAAGTTGATCAACAAGTATTTGTTCAAACACATAAAGGACACAGGGCATACAAGGGTAAAATGGAAAACTGCCCCTGACCTCAGAGAGTTTACATTCCACTGGTAAGATTCACGGTTTACACAAATAAGTAAATACTAGATCATTCAAGAAGAGAGTATATATTAGGGTAATGAGGACAGGCTTCACTTAGGGGGTGGTACCTGAGGAAGCTAAGCTTCTAAGAGTAGATGACGAAGGAATACATTTCAGTCATGTGAGACAACATGCAAGGGAAGTAGGCAGGAGATGAAAGGCCCAGGTTGTAGAGTCAATCAGTTTGGCTGGTTATGTTATTTCAGAATGAAACATTAAACAAATGCTATAATTATCTACTTTAAATTGTATAAACTGTATCTTTAGAAATAATCAATGTACCATATATATTAATTTAGTAATCCTTACAACCTCCCCATAGGGAAGAAACTGAGGCAAAATGAAGACTTTCAAGATTAAACACTGAAATAGTAAGTTGGCAGTAACATTACTCTTTCCAAAAGATCTTACTGGTGCAGCTAGGTGGTGCAGTGGATACAGCACCGGCCCTGAAGTCAGGAGGACATGAGTTCAAATCCGGCCTCAGACCAAACACTTAACACTTACTAGCTGTGTGACCCTGGGCAAGTCACTTAAACCCAGTTGCCAAAAAAAAAAAAAATCTTATTGCCCCTTTGAAATAACATTACTCTTTCCAAAAGATCTTATTGCTCCTTTGAAAAAAAGCATTCAAGGCATTCTAGTTGTAAAACAGACTAACCAAAATAACTGAAGAAAAAAAAACACCATTCACTTTATCACTTGGAATTATTCTAACTACTTAAAATACTCAAACTCAAACTGATCTGGGATCTCATCAATGTGGGTGTAATATCCAAAGATGTGGATATGGATGGTTCATAATCTGCATCTTTAATTACAAACCATCCATATCTACTCATCTTGTGGAATGTTTGTCCACATATCCAATAAGTTTGCTAAAGGGTCTATCCAACCTATTAGTGCATCTTTGCCTTCTCTTGACATTCTGAGTGTAATCAATGCAGCACAAAGGCTATCCACTGGATATCCCTCCCTCTCACCTCATGACCAGTCTATCATCTTTTTTCTATTGATTTCCTTTCACTTCTAGAAATATATGCATCACAATGCTCGTACCCATAGGTACCCATAGACATAATTACAATAATTTCATACAAAAATTCAACTGATATTTATAAATGAGACCAAAAGAGCCTCAAAATGACACTAACTGTAAAATGTTTGCAAACCAGTAGTACAGTTCATTGAACAAGAGAATTGAACTAATCAGACGGAAATTATTCTTATTTTTCAAGTAAAAATGGAATAGCATTTATAGCTTAAAATGCTAAATAAACTTTGCATCTTTTTCAAATGAATACAACTGGTCCTAGAGCAATGACCTTGTATTTTTTAAATATCCCACTGGGAAACCTCATCATCCTGACACTATCAATCACATCAGTGTAGGTACTCATACCTCATCAGGGCCCTTTGGCCCTCTGTCTGAAGGTCAGAGTAATGAGCTCCAAAATCTCCATTTAAGGAGGGAACCCAAGCCAGCTACTTTTTCATTTCTGACCAGCCAGCACTCCTTTGGACCTAACCATTACATTCCTGAGCCAGGTCCCTCTCCCTCCCCACTTTTCTACTTCCTTTTGTGTTTTCTTCCTTGAGGGCAGGGACTCTTTTTCCTTGTTTGTACCCCTAGTGCTTAGCACACTGCCTGGCACACAGCAAATGTTTATTGACCAACAATTGCTTTCAAAACTCAGGAATGAAAAAAAAAGTTGCTCTTCTATATCTAAGGTACCTCTTTTAAAAACTGTTAGGTAAAAATATTAAGTGCCTAAATAGAAAAGTAGTTTCAGTAATTAACCAGAGGTTAATACTTCAATGCTGTTTTCTACCCCTATTATATACTTTAATCAAGAATGCCACCTATTTAATGGTCCTAAATTCAGAAACTCTACAACTATCTTGTTTTACTTTCATCAACAGCATTAAAGCTAGACAAGAGAGATGAGATGGAAATTTTATTCAAAATCTGTAATTTCTCTTTCAAGTCTGTTATCTTCTACATTTGTAACCTCAACTAGCAGTTTATTTCTGGTGCCATTTGGACAGGTTCTTCTATTTTAGTAACATAAAAAACAAAAATAAATAGCCACTCAAAAGAGTTTGTTCTAACCATCCACAAATGGAAGACCAAATGGATGAAGACTATTTATGATGTGCATTTGGATGGACAACTTGGGCCCAGAGTTGAACAGAAAAATGGACTGGACTGCCCTCAGGAAATTTCAATGCTCCTTTGATAATCCCAAGCTTCTCCTAGAAACAGAAGCACATCTTTTTAAAACCAACATTCTGCTTGTGTTGCTTTATTGTAAGACACAGAATACAAGTCTTTTTTTTTCCACCTTTTCATGATGATATATTTCTGCCATTCATTTTATGGGTACTTTTTAACAAAGTGATATATTTTATTTCCCATTACATGATAAAAACAATCTTTAATACTTTTTTTTAATTTTGAGTTCCAAATTCTCTCTCCCTCCTCTCCCCTGTCCTTGAGGGAGCAAGCAATTTGATATAGATTATATACGTATAATCATGCAAAAGATATTTCCAGATTGGTCAGGCGGTGAAAGAAAAAAGACCAAAAAAAAAAGAAAAAAAGAAAAAAAAATAGTATGCTCCAATCGGCATTCAGACTCCCATCAGTTCTCTCTGGAAATGGATAGAATTTTTCATCATGAGTCCTTTGGAACTGTCTTGGATCACTGTATTACTGAGAAGAACTAAGTCATTCGTGATCATTGTACAATATTGCTCTTACTGTTCTGGTTCTGTTCATTTCACTTTGCATCAGTTCATGTAATCTTTCCAGGTTTTTCTGAAATCAGCCTGCTCATCATTTCTTACAGCAAAATAGTATTCCATTATAACCATATACCACAACTTGTTCAGCCATCCCCCAACTGGTACACATCCACTCAACTTCCAATTCTTGCCACCACACCAAATGAGCTGCTATAATTTTGTATAAATGAGTCCCTTTTTAAATCTCTCTGGGATACAAACCTGGTAGTGGTTGTGCTGGGTCAAATACAGAGATTTATGGCCCTTCAGGTGTAAGAATTCAACAGTCTTGAAGAACCAAAAAATGGACAATGAAGAGACACATGGTAAGTATAAACAAGATGCAACATATGACCAAGGAGGGATTTAGAAGAAAAACATGAGTAAAAAATGTGTAATACCTTTATATATAAAAATGTATAAGTATAGGAAAAGAAAGTAGGCAGGTCATGTGGCAGAAGGAAAGGATGACAAGTTGACAGCCAAAGTGTGCCACCGATATCATGAGGTCAAAACAAAGCCCAGGAGGCCACCAGCAGTGTGAGTGGCTGGCCTGCTTCAATCTTAGAAGAAGGCATTGGCAAGAGTCACACCAGACGGGCAGGCATGGATAGACTACAAATAGCACAGCTAGATGGAACACCCAAATAAATGAGATCACAAATCCATCTGAGTATTTGACACAAAATCCCCCTCTCCTTAGAGTCCTGCTCCAATAGTTCAGGAAGTCATGCCAATAAACCTGGCTTCTCAAAAGCTTATGCCAGTGGAAAACAAGCATGTAGGCAGGAGACAGAGTATCACATTTGGAGACTGTGGCATCAAAGTAAAGAGCCTGAAGAGAAGCACTAAGAAATAAAGACTAGAAAGGCAGCTTAGAGCCAGGTTAAAAGATGCAAAAGGAAAAGGTGGAAGAATGAGAGAAAATAATTCCCTCTCTCCTAAGTGACAACATACTGTGCATCACGTCCCTCTAAAACTTATAAAATCACCCATTTTTTTTTCCCTTATTCAAAGGCTCTGAGAGAGTTCTACATTGGATGAGACTGAACCCTTGGGCAAAAGCTCCTAGTCAAAACCATTCTGCTTTCTGTGCCTTGATTTCTCCAGATGAGAGAAAGAAAAGGTATGCATATTTTTTTGTCTTTAAATCTTACTAAGTTTAAATTCACATCAGATTTATGAATAATGTATCTAAGTTTCTCCACAACAGAATTCTCAACATTTCACAGATTTCTGAAAGACTGCGAATTACTAGCATACCAAAATCAATTCTTGATTAACCATATTAAGAAGTAATATTACTTAATACTTAATAAGGTTAATAGTAATAAGTAATAAATAGTGTTAGTAATAATAGTGGTAATAAATAATAAGTAGTAAAAAGTAATAGTATTGCTTATATTTCATTTACACAATAAATTTACATTCCCTAAATACATGATGGCTGAGTAAAAGGAGGTGACCCATTAATATTCTAGGTATCAAAGAGAAACCACTCTGGGAATAAAAATTGGCTGTAGATAATCTTCACATGAATAACAACTACTTCAAATTTTAAATTGTTGCAAAGAAGCAAAATTCAACTAAGAACTTCAAGTTCCTAACTCTTTGTCTTGTACTCAGCTCCACAAGGTTAATCAGCTTTCAGGGATTTCCCCCACCTCTTTTCTAAGAAAATTCTTTGCCAAGTCAATGTTTTCTATTGCCTGTTCCAATACCAATTGCTTCATATATAATACAGCAAACCTACTATAATATTGACCTCAGTTTCTGGATTACAAAACTGTCAAATATTTTAAGTACATGAATCATCTTGCTTTTCTAGTAATTTGAAGTCCTTGTACCTCTATAGTAAACTCTAAATCTGACTTTGCCTCTTCTCCCCAACATTTAAGCATGTTGCCCCCCCTTCTGCAGCTAAGTTGTCCAATAATGTCAGCATGTTTACACAATTCTTCCAACAGCACATGTGAAATTGTATGGGTCAAAAATTCTAGAACTCCAGTTTTAAAAGCCTGACAACCAACCTCTCCTCTACAGTCTTCCTTCCTTACCTAATCCTCATAAGGTATGAATGTCTAACTCCATTTATTCAAGAATATCTAATAGGCAGCTTCATCTTACAAGGTAACATTTTACCAAACTAGTAAATTAACTTCTGAGTCATATATTAAATAACATCTTCTGAGAAATTAGCAATTAAGTGCCTAGCACAGTGTTGTGCACTTTATAAATGATCACTGAATGAAAATAAGCAGAAGTTGGAGGCAGGTAGGTGGTGCAGTGGATAGAGCACCGTCCCTGAAGTCAGGAGGACCTGAGCTCAAATCCAGCCTCAGACCAAACATTTGACACTTACTAGCTGTATGACCCTGAGCAAGTCATTTAACCCCAACTGCCTTAAAAACAAAAATAATAAAGAAAGAAAAGAGAAAATAAGCAGAAGTAAGATTTGTAATCGCAATGTATTTCAGTCTGTCCACTCCCACTTTAATAGCCTTCATAACAATGGTAAGGATTAAAGAAGTTCTGTAGTATTAGACCCAAGAACTAAAGGGTCTGACTTTTACAGCAAAATCAATATGGAATTAAATATAGATATGGACATGAATGGAATAACTACCAGGAAAATACCAAAGTAAAGACTTTCAAAATAGCAAATGCTGTAGTTATCAACACATACCTTACTTAAGGGAAAAAAGGAACAATAGATTGGCATCAAGTCAGTCACAATTATTTTAAATATGTCTGCAGATGGGGACATAGTATGAAGTGTATTGAATTTGGACTACATTATTTACCAAACTATTTTAACCTGTATAGTTATTTTGAGTTAATTCATCCAAACCAACTTACTGCAAAAGCTAATTTACAACATGCCAAACTTCAGAAATAGAGACATTTGCTTCCCAATTTGTTTATTAACTGCTTTAGAAATAACTAATCCCTATAAAGTAATATTAGATGAATAACAGGCAGACCTTTGGTTTGGTAAACTGGCTACTTTAAAGAATCCTCAGAGAAATAAAATTATAAAAAGAAGCTAACTTTCTACAATGGTCTGGATATCCTAAGGGTTGTTCATTCTCCCAGGGGTTATATTAAAAAAAAAAAAAAATTACTATGGTTCTAACTATTGAGGTTCCATGAGTTGAGCCATTTGTGAATGTCAGCTTTCTAAATAATGAATGCCACAAAAATGTTTTTAGTAAATAATCCCCTAAAATATAACAATGAATAATCAGCTAATAAGAATTATTAAGTTGATAATCATTCATTTCAAATGAAAAGAACATACGTTTATTCGATTTGGGTATTTTTTGTTAGGTTTTCTTGTTGCTCACTTTCAATAAAGAAACTACAAATTTTAACAGGAAAGAATGAAAACAAGGAGACTGGGAGGGAAACAGTTCTTTCAAAATTCATTAATATGGCTCCCTGGTACAAAGAGGAAATCTGTAAGATTTTAACTGGTTTCTCATGAGTGCCTAAAGAAAAATAAACATATATAAGGAGTACAGCAAAAAGTGTCTTTCAAACCACAAAAATAATGACCAATCTTGATCCAGAACTAGCACCAAAGTTAATGTGGCTAAAACTCTAAACTGAAAGACTTCTATGGAGAGATTCCCGGGCTGAGGCAAGTCAATGCACTTTTTATTTTGAGTGCCAATAATGTCCATTTATAATATCTTACAATCAAATAACTTGCCTATGGTGAAAGCCATCAGCACAAAGCACTTCATTCATACATTTCTTCAACAATGTAGTCCCTGATTTAGAATCCGAAGACTCTGTTACTACCTGTAAATTCTCTAGACCCCTCATCTGTAACATGGGCTGTTTCTCCACAATAACATTCTCAGCATTTCACAGAATTTTGAAATACTAGCATATAGTTACTAGCATACCAAAACCAGTCAATTCTTGATTAGTCATAATTATTCAAAGTATCCCCTTTGGCAAAATTGCTTATATTTCACTTAAACAATAAATTTACATTCCCTAAATACGTGCTGGATGAGTTGAAGGAATGGACCCTAGCCTCTAAGGACCCTTCCAGCTCTAAGTCCTATTTGTGGCCCACTGAGTTTCTCAGAAGTGATTCTTCCCCTCCTCTTCCCCTCTCTGCCTCAATAATCGCAATCAGTAAAAGTAGAATGGTGTACTGGAAAGAGCACTAAACCTAGAACATGATGGGAGGATAGACTGAAAGAACAGTGAGGAATAGTGGCACCAGAGGTCAGAGAAAAGAGATCCAATAGATGTCAGAGTCTGGAAAAGGATTAAAGTAGACTGTGGTCAGAAGCAAACCTCAAAGTTTAAGACTGTGGAAGCAGGACAGAGGGATGACAAGATTCAAGGTACAGCAACCATACCAATAGGTGATCCATATGCACTGAGGGCCCCTCAGAATTAAGTTCAAGGAACGGAGATCATGGTGTCATATAGCTCACCAACAAAAATGTTAAAGTAAGATTAGAAAATGAATGTTTAAATAATCGAGGAAGGCGATCAGTGGGAAGTAGCCACAAAGATGGCATCTGTAGATAGCGTGGAATTCAAAAAAGTTTACAGAATCATACCTTTAGAGCTAGAAGAGCCTTAGAAGCTATCTAGTCCAACCCTCTCATTTTAAAAATAAAGAAATTAAAGTCCAGCTAGGTTATGTGACTTGTCCAAGTTCACACAGGTAAAAAGTAGCAGCATCAGTATTCAAACCCAGGTTCACTGACTCCAAATCCTGCTAGCAGCCTTTCTACTGCACCACATTTCCTCTCATATTGACAGTGAACAAAAAATGGTCTGGAAGCTGTATAGAGAACAAGGAGAAAGCCAGCTTTTCCAGGAGAATGAAAAAGATGGCTCTTATTAGTAAGGGCTAGAAGGAAAACGTCTCATCTGGGCAAAAACAAATTTGGGGTTAGGTGAGTAAGTGAAAACAAATATAAGAAAAAAAGGTTAAAGCTATAGGAGACTTTTACCACAATGGAAGAGGATTCCAGAGTGCACAAAAGAAAGCTAGTAAGAGAAATGGATAGGAAAAATGGATCATAAAGATTAGGCAGAAGAAATAAGCTAGGAAGAAATGAAAACAACTAGCACAGGTGAGTGATTTTCAGGTAGCAAGTATAGCTAATATGAATAAAAGCAACAATAAATAGGGAATAGACCACAGGCACCACTTATGGACCAAAAGAATGCTAGATGAGTAGATCTGTTAGTGTGTCTAAAGTCTCCTAACACCAGCTTTCAAAATCCCTTTAGTACAGCTATGCAAAATAGACTGAATAATTCAGGTCCTATTACACAAAGCTGCTTCCCTTTAGCAGTGATGGAGAAAGGGTTAATTAAATAAAATAATCATAGCCACTGACACAAAAAAAATCAATTCATTACAAAGTGGTCTTAAAATCTTCGTGAATTTCCCAGAGCGTGTAAACTTTTTAAATTATTAATGTTCACTTCTACTGATAGTGTCAAATTGATTCCAACAGGTCAGACACGTAATTAATCAAGAAGTGTCTATTAAGTTGGGGCTACAAAGATAAAAGCAAAACAGTCCCTACCCTCAAGGACTTAAATATGGAAAAAAGTGAGAACATACACACATGTAGACATAAACTAAACACATACAAAATGGATACAAGATCACCCAGGGGAGGCGGCAACAGCTGAGGGGGCCAGGGGACCAGCAAAGTCATCAGGAGGAGTTGAATCTCGAAGGAAACAAGGGATTTTCAAAAGGTGGAGGTGAGAAGGGAGTAAATTCCAGACTCAGGAAACAGCCAGTGCAAAAGCATGGAGGAGACATAAAAAGATGAAACTGCTGTTCATGAGGAACAACAGCAACAAGGTCAGTTTGACCAGACCATAAAATGCATGGAGGAGAGTCAAGTGCTAGAAAGCTGGAAAAACAGAATAGGTCCAGACTACACCGAGCTTTAAACGCCAGAAAGAAGATTTTATATCTGATTCTGGAAGAAACAGGAAGTCACTTAAGTTTACTGAGTGCAAAAACCCTTTGCTTTAGTGATCTGCAGAACCCTGGAGTCATTTTCCATCCCCCCACTTTCAGATATCCGCATCTTACTTAGCGCTCATGTGATTCAGCAAGATCCTGAGTTGCCAAGTGTTAGCAATTCATTACCTTCTTTTCTGCAAGTACATACACTTTACTCAAAACAGTCTCAGAGAATCGTTCACTTTTTGAATACCATTTACAGTTAGTATTCTAAAACCTGAGAAGACTTCAATAATCCAGGTGAGTAGGCAGTACACTGACTACCTGTTTCCAGTACCTGTCCCCTCAAATTCGTTGCACATGGACAAATTAATTGCCATAAAAGCATCCATATAATATTCATTCAAAACCATAAAATGGCTTCCTATTACCTGTCAAATAAAGTCTGATAAATGAATCTCAAAGGAAAAAAAAAAAAGACCAACTGGAGCACTAGAAATTAATTCCAGTATTACATAAACTGTGTGAAAAAAAAAAAAACAGAAAAAGAGATTCTACCAAATTCCTTCTTTGACATAAATATAATCTTGACACTCAACCAAAGAAGAGTCAAGAGAAAGAAAACTACACTGGCCCTGGAGTCAGGAGGACCTGAATTCAAATCCAGCCTCCGACATTTTGACACTTACTAGCTGTGTGACCCTGGGCAAGTCACTTAACCCCACTGCCTAGCCAAAAAAAAAAAAGAGAGAGAGAGAGAAAGAAAACTATTGACCAATATTGCTAATGACTCTTAATATAAAAATTTTAAATAAAATATTAGCAAAGAGGCCAAAGTAACATATTACAAAGATTACATACTATGACCAGACTGGATTTATACCAGGAATGAAGTGGTTGATTCAAAATCAGAAAAACTATAAATATGAATGACTAGATTAATAACAAGAAAAAAAACTGAAAAGGACCCACATGTACAAAAATATTTATAGCAGC
Source organism: Vombatus ursinus (assembly GCF_900497805.2). Lineage (NCBI taxonomy): Eukaryota > Metazoa > Chordata > Mammalia > Diprotodontia > Vombatidae > Vombatus > Vombatus ursinus. Next base: position 6,630,940 of record NW_020954617.1, read on the forward strand.
TCTTTTTGTTGTAGCAAAGAAGTGGAAATTGAGAGGACGCCCATCAATTGGGGAATGGCTGAATAAGTTGTGTATGAATGTAACGGAATACTATTGTGCTGTAAGAAATGATGAGCAGGCTGACTTTAGAAAAACCTGAAAAGTCTTGTATGGACTGATGCTGAGTGAAGTGAGCAGAACCAAGAGTATGTTGTACACAGTAACAGCCACGTTATGCGATGACTAACTTTGATAGACTTAGCCCTTCTAAGCAATGCAAAGATCTAAGACATCTCCAAAAGTTTCATGATGGATTATGCTATCCACATCCAGAGAAAGAACTACAGAGTTTGAATGCAGATTGAAGCATACTATTTGCTTTTTCTTCTGTTTTGTTTCCTCTTTTTTGTGTTTCCTTCAATTGGTTCTAATTCTTCCTTACAACATAACTAATGTGAAAATATGTTAGAAGGAATGTATATGCATGCGGTCTTGGGGAGGGAAGTGGGGAAGGAGGGGGAGAAAAATGTAAAACTTACGGAAAATTTAAAAATTTAAAGCTTATGAAAGCAATTATTGATAAATCAAAATAAATCAATAAAAAAAATTACATTTAATAAAAACAAAAACTATGACCATCAATAGATACAAAAAAAGGTCCCAACAACATAAAACACCAAATTCTGTTAAAAAAAAAATGCTAGAAAATACAGGAATAAATGGCCCTTTCCTTGACATGGATGTTACAAAAAGCCAGCATTATATTCGATAAGGATAAATTTGAGTACTAGAAACACTAGCTATGGCAATAAAAACAATTGAGGAAATAAGGATAAGCAAAAATATAAAATCACTTCTTGTAGATGATACAATAGTTTACTTGGAACCCTGGATTGTTAACTAAAAATTAAATAAAGTAATTCATAACTTCAGCAAAATTGTAAGATATAAAATAAATGCACATAAATAATCAGCATTTCAACATATGACCAACAAACTCAGGAGGAAGATATATCTGGGAGCCTCTTTACCCATACATGACTACAAAGCATGATACAGAAATAAAGAGTAACTTAAATAACTGAGGTATTACTGTTTGTGGACAGCTCTAAATCACTAGGTTACATCTCAAATCCATCAGACTGGCAAAGATGACAAAAGTGGAAAATGGTAACTGTTGACGGAACTCAGTATTAGTCTGGTTATTCTGAAAAGCAATTTGGAACTATGTTCAAGAATTCACCAAATTGTGCATATTCTTTGACCCAGTCATATATTTAACTAGGCCCGAACTTCAAAGAAATCAAGAAAAGAAGGGCCTACATGTACAAAAATATTAAATACAAGTTTTTTTTATCATCACCAAAACCCATAAACTCAGGAGCTATCCCCTCTTTCGAAGAGTGACTAAAAAAATTATGGCATATTAAAAATATGGAATATAATTGTTCCAGAAAATGACACTATGAACAGTTCCAGAAGAAATTGGGAAGACCTCTATGAACTGATGCAGACTGAAGGGAGTTAAAAATGGATAACTTTTATAGCTCTCATCAATGCAGTGATAAAACCATGAGGCCAGAAGACTGAAGATGAAACATCACCTACCTCTCTTCCCGAAAATGAACTTAAAATACAGAGACAGACAAACATTTTGGGGCATGGACAATGTGGGAATTTGTTTTGCTGAACTACACATATTCATGATAAGATCATCTCTCTTTCTTTCTTCTTTCCTTTCTTTTGCTTAGTGAAGCCAGATCATAAATGCATGTAAAAATAAAGGGTGTAAATAATTTTTTAAAAGAACCAATTACAATGAACACAGAAGAGGATAAGAACTGATACAAAGGTAAATAAGTTGAACCATGAAATCAATGAGTAATGGCTACAAGAAGGTAAATGGAAGAAAAGAACAACAAAACAATATAATAGAAACTGACTGCTGTGAAACTGTAATAACCAGCTTGGCCCCAAAGAAAAGATATGAGAAGACCCCTCCCCTCTTCTGTAGGACAGAGGGACAAGTATGGAATGTTGCAAACAATTTCAGATTTTTTTCAATGTGTTGATAAGTTTTTCTGAACTTTTTTTCCCCTATTTTTTACTGTTTACTATAAAGGATGACTCTCTGGGAGGGTGAGGGATATATTAAGAAAAAAAGATGATGTATAAACAAAAGAAATCAATAAAAATTCATTTTTAAAGAATATTTCCTTTAAATGGAAACTCCAAGCTCTTTAATATGTGGTCACACCCTACTTACAAACTAGTGAATGAAAAATCACTTAAGTGCTTACTATGTGCAAAATACTGTACTAAAACTATGGTGGAGACCCCTGGGTAGTTACTGGCCCAAGAGATGTGCCAGAAACTGCTCCATGAATCAATACCTGAAAGCACCAATTAGTCCAGAGCAGCCAAGGGTTAATCACTTGTAACCCCTTCCTCAGGATGGCACAGAGCCTGCCTGCCTCAAAATCAAGGAAATGTGTTAAGAGCATCACTCCTGATTTAAACTGGCTGTTTAAACTAAAAATTTCAACCACCTGGTGCTACAAGCATCTCCCTAAGACTGTGAACAAAAGAACGGTTGCCAATGTGCAATGACATAGCCTCACTGGGAAAGTTAAGCTCAAAAATAACAAAATAAATTGAAGATCAGGATATAACATTTAGGCAGCAAGTCACTTCAACAAACTAAATTTACATGACATATATCTGGTTGTTTAGTTTTTTTCAGTCATGTCCAACTCTTCATGACCCATTCTGGGGTTTTCCTGGCAAAGATAATGGGGTAGTTTGCCATTTCCTTCTCCAGCTCATTTTACAGATGAGGAAACCGAGGCAGAGTTAAGTGACTTACCCAGGATCACATAGCTAGTGTCAGAGGCCAGATGTGAAGGAAGATGAGTCTTCCTGACTCCAGGCTTAGTATTCTATCCACTGTGCCACCTAACTACCCCAAGGATATCACATAGAACTAGAAAAAAATAAAATAAAATTTATCCAAAGTAACAAAAACCCAAGAATCTCAATGGAATAATGGAGAAAAAGTGAGAAGGGGGCCTAGCAGTACCAGATCTCATCGTACTATAAATAACCATCAAAATGATTCGATACTGCTTAAAAAGAAAGGGTGATCACAATGGAACACATTAGATACACAAGATAGAGGAGGAGCAAACGAACATAGAGTAGCAACAGTATTCAATAAATCCCACCTACTTGGAGTAAGAGCTCACTATTCAATAAAAAAAAAACCAAAACTGCTAGGAAACCTGGAAAGCAGCATGACAGAAATGAGGCATAGGCCAACACATCACACCCTACACCAAAAGAAATTCCAAAATGATATAACTTAAGACATAAAAAGCCACATTACAAACTAATTAGGAAATCAAGGAAGGAATTACCATTCAGATGTACAGTTAGGGGAAGAGTTAATGACCAAACAATGGATAAAGAGAATGATAAATGATAAAATGGATGATTTTCATTACATAAAATTAAAAAGTGCACAGAACCAATGAACTTAAAATTAGAAAGTAAACCGTTAACTGGGGAGAATCTGTGCAGGAATTTTATCTAAAGAGATCTCATTTTTAAGATATATAAAGAACACATTCAAATTTATAAGAACAAGAAACATTCCCAGTTGACAGACAAAGGATAATAAAAGGAAGTTTTTAAAGGAAAAATTTCAAATATGGCATCAATAGCCATATGAAAAAAATGCTCAAAATCACTAATAATTAGAGAAATTAAAGTTAAAAGCACCTGTGAGGTTCCAACTCACACCCCTTGTCAAGGAAAAGAAAGGAAGGAAAGAAGGAGAGACAGAGAGAAAGAGGAAAAAGAAAGAAAAGACAGAAAGGAAGAAAGAAAGGAAGGAAGGAAGAAAGAAAGAAAGAAAGGAAGGAAGGAAGGAAGGAAGGAAGGAAGGAAGGAAGGAAGGAAGGAAGGAAGGAAGGAAGGAAGGAAGGAAGGAAGGAAGAAAGAAAGAAAGAAAGAAAGAAAGAAAGAAACAATGACAAATGTTGGAAAGGCAATAGGAAAAAAGGCATATTAATGTATTGTTTGTAAAGATGTGAATTGGAGAACCCTTCTAGCAGGCAACTGAATCTACAATGAAAAAGTATTAAACTATCCATTACCCTGTAACCTAACAATAGCACTACCTGGCCTCTACTCCAAAGAGATCAAATAAAGAGTAAAAGGATCCATAAGTAAAAAAAAATATCTAAAGCAGCTCTTTCTGTAGTAGTAAATAACAGAAAACTAAGGGCTCACCCATTGGGGAACAGCTGAACAAATCATGACATATAAAGATAATGGATATTGTGCCTAAAAGATGATGAAAGGAACAGTTTCAGAGAAACATGGAAAAACTTATATGAATTGATGCAGAGTGGAGAAGAACCAAAAACAAATGATATGATAAAAATAACAATATAAAGAAAAACAACTTTAAAAGTTTAAAAAAAAAACAACTCATCAACATAATAACCATCCACTATTTCAGAGTACCAATGATTAAGCATGCCATCTACCTCCTAACAGAGATGATGGACTCAAGATGCAGAACGAAATATACATTTTTTGATACTGTCAATGTAGGAATTTGGTTCACTTGACCACACATATTTGTCACAAAGGCTTTGTTTTTCTTTCTCTCCCCCACCCCCACCACTGGGGAGAGACAGGAGGGAGAGAGTGACTGCACATGACTCGAATTATAATAAATGTAAGCTGTTTAAAAAAATAAAACCAAGGAATTATTTTAAAGTGTACTATGCATGTGCAGGATGAGACAACTAGGTGGCACAATGGATAGAGCGCTGGGCTTCGAGTTAGAAAGACTTATCTTCCTAGGTTCAAATCTGGCCCCAGACACTTGCTAGCTGTGAGACTCTGGGCAGGTCACTTAACCTTATTTGTCTCGGTTTCCTCAACTATAAAATGAACTGGAGAAGGAAATGGCAAACCACTCCAGTATCTTTGCCAAGAAAACCCCAGAACGGGATCATGAAACATCGGACTCAACTGAAAAGTGACTGAACAACAAATGTACAGGGCACTGTACAATATTAGGAATTAGGAATATAAAAGTGGGGGGAAAAATCATCTTCCAAGTGCCAATAATTCTATTTAATTCAAAAATGAATTAAACACCTACTGTGTATAAAGCTCTGTGCTACTGACTGGGAATACAAAGGAGAAAATATAACTGTCCTTCCCCTAAGTAGCTTATGTTTTACTAGAGAATTACAAAAAGTACACAGATAAGTAATTACAAGGTCATTTGAGGCAGAGGAGAGCATTAATTACTAAGGCAAGCTTTACAGAGAAAGTGACACTGAACCATAACCTTGATAAGGATTCCAAGAGATGAAAATGAAGAAAAGAATTCCACAAATGAGGGTCAGAGTTTACAAATGCAAGGAAGTAGGGGACAGAATGTCAAAATCAAGGAATAATAGCCATTTATTATGAAGGAGAGTCATGTTAAAAGCAGTTGTCAAGATATACTAAAGCCAGACTAAGGAATTTCTTTTTTATCCTAGAGGCAATAAACCAGGAAAGTTATTGACAGGACTGGTACATGCTCAAACCTGTCCCTAAATTAGGTTATTTTGGCAACTCTGTGGAGGATGAATTAGAGAGCACAAAGGCTGAAAAGAAGGAGACTAAATAGTATGCTATGACAGCGTTCCATGCAAGAAATGATTAGGATCTGAACTGAAGTGGAGGCAAGGGAGGTGGACAGAATGAGACAGATACAAGACATGTTGTGGAGGTAGAATCAACAATACTTGGCAACTGAGTGTGAGAAGTAAGTCAGAGTATGATTCTGTGGTTACAAAACTGGATGACTGGGAGGGCATTAGTGCCCAGGAGAGAAATAGTGAAACTTGAGAGGAAAGTTGAAGGTTGAGGGAGAAGTGTGAGATGATCAATTCCATTATGAATACACTGACTTTGAGATGCCAAATGGATATCCAGATGGAGAAGTGCAGCTGACAGTTAGCCATATAAACCTGGAATTCAAAAGTGAGATTAGGCCAGGATACACAGCTGTCATCTATTATCTTCGCTATCTCTAAGCTTTTGGTCATCTGCAATTTCACGTGCATGCCATCCATGCCTTTATCTAAGATCCTAATAAACAGAACCAAGCACAGATGACCTGGGTTGCTCCATCAGAGATCTCCTTTAAAGTGGAAACAACCATTAATGACTATCATTAAAAAGAATGAGAAGTAGTAGTCAGAAAGGTAGGATGAGAACCAGAAGAATACAGTATAAACAGTTAAACAATGACAGTAATCTCTTATTTTTGTCCATATAAATTACTTACAGTACTACATTATATTAATATACTAATCACTACCTTCAAAACGTCCTAATCTCCCTCAGTAAGACCTCTCCTTCCAACCACTGATGCTCTGCCTGGTCTCACTGCCCGATGATTAGCATACTCCCAATTCCCTCATACTCACTTCATCCCAGCTGCTTTTATACAACCCCTTTTACCCATTCTAAACTCATACCTACCACCACAATCCTACTCTCCCCAAATCCTAATCTCCACCCCAGATCAAATCTTTTCCCAACCCTTGCAAGAGAGAATACCTGCTCTACACTTAATTTTGAAAAATTCCTTCCATCTTAAACTTCTTCCTTTCTCATTCTTTCATCTCCTGTTCCTGAGGCATGGCTCCTTCCTGATGATATCACTTTCCAGCACAAGCTATACTTTTTCTCATCCCTCTCTCCCCCAACTTACTAGTCATAGTAGGTTAGCCAGAATGTTCTTTTTCTCTATTGCCACTTTCAGATTATGCCTTTACTAAGCAATTGGTCCTTATCTGAGCTCATGTTATCCAAATTTATCACCCTGTCCAGATTCTAGTGACTATTATCTATCAAACCCCAAAATCTCCTTTTCTCAATTGAGTTCGGTGCTTGGCTCACAGTCTCTCTTCTCTATACATGCCCTCAAACTAGGGAATTTCAATATAAATACTGATAGCCTCTCAAATAGCCTGATTTTCTAGCTTCTCACTCTACTCAGTTCCCATAATCTACTTCTCCACTCCCCCTCAACATACATACTCTTGATCTTGCCATCAATGCTGGAGAAAATCAGGCAACCTTGCTAACTGGGTCCACTACAGATTTATGTTACGTAATCTCAAATAGACCTCACTTCTTTGCCTCCCTAATCAACTCATTACCTCACTCATCACAACAGTTATTTCAAGCTTCTTGATCCTCGGGCCTCCCTCCCTCCCCTAATTTCAAGTACACAGAAAACCTGAGAAAGTGTTTATGATGTTTTTTGCATGGGGATTATTTTAAATATAAGTAGTTATTAAGCAAGCACTGCTATTCATATTGATATTTTAATGTTAAAGTTGTTTTTTTTTTAAAGACTACTGGCAACTTTTGAGAGAACAGATTGAGTAAAGTGGTGAAACTAGAAGCCAGATTACAGGATATTGAAAGTGAAGTGGATAGTGAAGAAGTGAAGAGAGGGAGAGCACTTTCAAGAAATTGGGCAATCAGATAGAGGATCATAGCTTAAAGGGAGAGCAGGGTCAAGTAAAAGGATTTAACATAATCTACTAGTGGGATACAACATGTATAAGGCACAAAATCTCAGTAAAAATGGATCTAGTTTTAAGTTAAAATAATAAATGCATATAGGAGGGGTTAACTGCATAGCTAGGTGGTGCAGTGGCTAAAGTGCCAGGCCTGGAGTCAAGAAGACTCATCATCCTGAGTTCAAATCTGGCCTCAGACACTTAACCCTGTTTGTCTCAGTTCTTCATCTGTAAAATGAGCTGGAGAAAGAAATGGCAAACTACTCCAGTATTGTTGCCAAGAAAACCCCAAAAGAAGTCACAAAGAGTCAGACACTATTAAAAATGATTGAACAATAACAACAACAAAATAAGGGGTTAAGCTGAAAATTAACTGATAGATTGGGGAAAGTAAGAATCATTTCTGGCTGGAGAAACAGATTAAGTTTAATAAAGAAACGAGACAAAACCTGGATCTTGAAGAAAGATAAGGATTTTAATAGGCAGAGATATAGAGGAAATCTGTTCCAGACATGAGAGACGAACTGCATAAATGCAGAGGTAAGGTAGGAACCAGGGAACGGTAGAAATATAGTTTAAGCAGAAGGCTGAGTGTGTCCAGAGCAGTGGTGTGAATGAAGGCTGGAAAAGACAGAGCTGTAAGAAGGCACTTAACGTGAATTACGGAGTTTATACTTTGTTTTATAAGCAATGGGGAACTAAGGAAGCTTTTATACAGGTCAATGACATGATCAGATAGAATAAGACATAAAAATAAAGTAACTATGGGCATAAGCTTATATCAATATTGACTGTTCAGAGAGCAATCTGAACTTGAATGAAATATGGTCTTGATATGCGCTGATACATCATATTTAGCTTTTTGAAAAGTTTAACCTCAGGAGCAGGTAGGTGGCACAGTGGATAGAGCACTGGCCCTGGAGTCAGGAGAACCTGTGTTCAAATTCGGCCTCAGACACATGATACTCACTAGCTGCGTGACCTTGGGCAAGTCACTTAACCCCTATTGCCTCACGAAAAGAAAAGAAAAGAAAAGAAAAGAAAAGAAAAGAAAAGAAAAGAAAAGAAAAGAAAAGAAAAGAAAA